>NW_027437180.1:13662500-14137500 GCF_033239565.1 Halichoeres trimaculatus | reverse complement strand
AACAGTCTGGAGAAGGCCCAGTTTAAGTGTAAGGAGGCAGAGAGTATCACAGCTAACTACAGGAAAGTCAAAAACAGCCTGCAGGTAAACTCTACTTGCACCTTTAACCAGAAACAAAGTTTGCGCTTATTTTTACTTACTGCACAGATTGTAGGACAGTGTTTTTTACAACTATTTTAGCATTAAAAGCGCTGTTATGCTTATGTATTATGTCACTTTAGTTACATCTTCTTGTCTTTACTTAATCTCAAATGGGTTTATTTGCATTGCAGATATTCCAGTCCAGTACCTTAGAATCATATACTTAACACTTGCTTCATGTTTCTAATATTTCAATCTTGCCTCAAGGTGCAATAATGTTTCAGCCTTTTTCCAGACAAAACAATACATTGTGATAAGTTATTACTTAATGCAAAGCCTTAGTGTATTGTTTTTCTTTTGCCAAGCTCTTCAGTGTTTCTTTGTTTGTCTCTGTGAAGCACTTTGAACAGCCTTGCTGCTAAAATATGCAACATGAACTTGCCTTGCCCTATCTTGATTTTGTACTCTACAGTTTTTCACTGCCACTCTTTCCATTGCTATTTTCGATTGCTTTCAGCTTCAGCCTCACTTTTTCTCTCTAGTATGAGGCTCTTACCTTCCAGGGCCAGCTGGACAGCCTGGAAGCAGAAATCCTGAAGCACAGGGAGGAACTGATTAGCATGCAGTCCATTAACTCTGTCGCCCAGCTTTCCAAAGAACGTGCTAAGGTGAGGTTAAAGTTGAGCTATGAGAGGCATGCTTCTTTCACATTTTCTTCTTAGTTATATTACAAAGCAAAGCTCAAATTATATTAGATCTGTGCTCTTTTTGGGGTTTATACACCTGTGCCCTTTTCATTTCCAAGCATTTACCCTTTCAAGTTAAGATATGTTTAACCACCTCTTCACTTCTTCACCAACAGCATCATTTTCCTGAAGTAATATCTAAAATAGAGAAATAAAAAGAGTCAGTATGAACTGAAATCCAGCGTTTTCTTAGTCTCCATATCTTCCTTTGGTACCCAGAGGCTCAGTGGTAGAGTGGGTCATCTCTCATTTGAAAGGTTAATGGTTAAATCCCAAGTCTATAAGCCAGTGTATCCTTGGTCAAGATCCCAAAAGACTCCTGAATATAAAGCCTTCAGCATGTGAATGTGATAAGTACTTATAGGCAGTGAGAAACTTCACATTGAGTGTGTGTGAGACACTCTAAGTGGTGCAGCACATTTATCATTACCTTGAACCCTTGCCTCCTCGCCTTTCTTCTCCCTCTAGGCAGAATTGCAGCAGCAGGAGGAACTGTTGTACAAAGAGCGCAAGGAAAGAGAGAGCATTGTAGCCTGCTACAGAAAAAAGGTTGAGGAGCACAGGGCCCAGGCTGAAAAGGCTGACAGAAGGGTGAGATACAGTTTTGTAATATCAACAAATACAAAGCACTGTAAATGCACATTGAGACTGATTGAGTTCATGGATTTACGCTGTGCCATCCTCAGGGTCAGAGAACCGTGATGCAGCCAGATGAGATGAGCAGTGAGGCTCAGCGAAGCACCCCCAGGATTGCAGGGGAGGAAGAGAAAGTCATCTCTGCTTTTGAGGAAGCTTTTCGACGCATCAAAGAGGCCACTGGAGTCACAGATATACAGGTAGAGATATTGAAAGACATATATTTGGTGAACCCAGTGTATTTATGAGATACCAGTTTGTTCATCCATGTTTTTTTTTCTTGAGTCCAGGAGATAGTGGAGCGCTTTATCTCACAGAAGGAAACACACCAACATCTTGAGAAGCTGAAAGAAGAAAATGCGACGGTGCTGCAGCAGCTGAAGGAGCAAAAAGAGCTCCTGAACCAACAGTTCCAAGACATGAAATATTCAGGCGAGGCTAAACTCTCCAGGTAAGACAGTCAAACAGATGTAGTTTATGAAATGCATAAAGCTGTGTATTGTTCATCTTCTTCAGCGTCTACTCTTTCTCTGTTTTATTAGTGACCAACAGCTGCTGGAGGAGTGTGAGCAGCAGCTACAGGCTCAGCAGCGAAGGTGTGACTCCAGTAAGGAGCACCTGGATTGTCTCATTAGAACCCTGAGCACTGTCCGAGCCGGGGTGGAGCATCTCTCTGACAAGCTGCAACACCTCACGCTGGTAGTTATGACTATTATTTGAAATTTGCCATAAAGAATAAGCAATTTCTTCAAAACTGTCACCTTTTCTTTTAATTCAATATGACAATACAGACTTTGCTTAGACTTTTTTTTACCCATTTTTGCTCAGACTGAGGACACAGAGGCTGACGTGCCTCCAGATTCTGATGAGTTTGTGGTGGAGCTGATGACTCAGTGTGAGCTGAAGCTGCAGTCTCTGCATGAGGAGCTTCAGGGAAAGGATCTGGCTGCCATCATGAAGGAGATGGAGGAGGACGAAGTGAGTCAAAAACACTCGTCCAGCATCATTGTGCCTTTAAAAACACATAAGCTGAGCCTCAACCGTTCAAATCTGTGTTTACTGTGTGCAGTTAAATGCATTACAGTCTAGATAACTTGTGGTTTCAATGCATATTTGAACTGAGTTAGTTGGCTAACACTGACACATAAACAGCTTTATCTGATAAATGTCACATGAAGGCCATGGGACCAGTACAGTTCCCTGATAATGTCTTCAACTGATGACACTAAAGGACATAGAAGCAGCATAAAAAGTCTCCAGATATTCATTCTAGTCTGATCTTAGTAATAAATGAAATGACTTTTTGCATAACCCTTCACTACAGAGAAGGGACAGGTGGGCATGGAAGCATGCATGATGCTGTGCTTTCTTCACTTATCTGGATGAAACAGCAGCCTTTATGGGCCCTGAAGTGTTAGCTCTTCATTAGTTCTGCCTGAAATCATCTTCCTCTCACTCTGAATGTATCAGGGTGGACCACAGGAAACACGTAACAGCCATTTACTAATGGCATTGACTTTTAACAGTCAGGTCCAAATATAGATGGATTAATCTTTTTAGCTGATGTAACTGACCTGATTGTTTATTTTTAGCTGTGTCTGCTTGACTCTAACACACATCAGGCATCATGACAGTCAAAGTCTACAGAAGTGACAGAACAGTTAGAGTCAATGCAGCTATGTTAGAGTTGTTTTCATCTTCTTATACCATCAAACTCTAAAGTTATTGCCCAATAACCAGGAGTAGAGATCCTAACAAAACGCTGCCATCTCCCATTGATTACATGGATGTTAAGTTTTATTTGTATGATGAAATCAAAGATGCTCTAAGAATAGAAACAACTTTATTGTCATTGTAAAAAATACAACGAAATTGAAGTCACAACAGCAATCAAGAAAACAAAAGTAAGAAAGTGTATAGAAAGGGAAAAAGGTCCATAAGAAAAAATATGATGACAGCTTGTCCATCATTGTCCAGTTTAGCCAGCCTCCACCTCCACAGGGTCCAGGACTGAGCTTCTTCAGCAGTCTGTTCAGTCTCTGTCTCCTGGATCCTGTCTGCTCACAGCAGGTGAAGCTCTTCCAATGTGGCGTTGGTGTCTGGTGTTAGCTCCGTTAGCCATGTCTGTGAATAGCATGATGCTACTCTGCCCTCTGGTATTCCCTCTGTTGCTGAGTTAGCATGACTAGCTCGTCCATCTTATTGGAGACAGATCTTACGTTCCCAATGACGATGGATGGAAGGACAGGTCCATGTCGTCACTTCTTAGCTCACACCTGAGAACCAGCACGTCATCCTCACCTCCTTCTCTTCACCTTGTGGGAAGACATCAGGCCTTACACCAGTTAGCATTGACATGCTACAGGCTGCTAACAGCTGAGTTCGCATGTAAACAATGCAGCCATGGTTACATGTAGGATCTCCAGACAAACACAGGAGAAAAAGTAGTAAAAATATCACTGAAGCCACAAAAAGTTTGGGGTTGATGACCAATAAATGAGTCGTACAAAGTAATGATCCACTCCAAATACATAATAACGAAAAAAAGATGAAAAAAAATTACAAGAAACGGACAAAGAAGAGAGAGCTGCTTCAAAAGGCAGCCATAGCCAACAGGGCGGCGCCTGTCAACCTAAATAACCTTGCTTTAAAACATGAAACGAACATCGGTATTGCACTTCTAGAAAAATGTTGTACTTACAATTTTGTCAAGTACAGTATCATAAAAACATGTTTTGTTGTGTAACAAGCATTTAATGAAGATATATTTATAGAATCAGGTAACTTTGGTGATCACATAACATGGAAAGGAATAAATCCCAATATCGTCAGTATGTGTCTTGTTTTTGCTTTGAGCAGTTCCATGTCAGGATTGAGAGAAAACTGCCAGCCTATAACACCCGTGTCAAGTTACCTGAGGACCAAAATCTGGACCCTTTCCAGGATGGTAAGTCCGGATAATGGTAGGATAATGATAAACCACACACACAAAAACTCAGACCTCTAAGATGGTGCACACTGTCTAAATCTATCCATTCCAAACTCTTATTGTGTCTCAGAGAATGAGAGTGAAGGGGATGAAGGGGACATCCTATCACGAGAGGCTCTGAAACGTCAGTCTCAGCTCATCGTTGACTCCAAGTCTAAGAAGAAACCGTGGAAGAAGGGAAAAATTTGATCCAGCAACAGGGTCTCAAGATTAAAAAAATGAAGTATGAAAGCAGCTCACTTGCATTGTTTGATTTCTTTTTTATTGTTCAAAAGATAAGCTTCTGCAATAATTACACTTAGAAGTACTTTCAGAAGTTGCAACAAAGTAAACTACTGTGCAACAACGAACAAGAAATTGTACTTTTAGACACGTTGAAAGATGAGAAGAATTTAGTCAAGGTTAAAACCTATAAATAGATATGTTTTCTCTTTCAACTCAGTTAGGTGTTGTATGCTCAAGCTTGTTTTGACAACAGTAATGTTCTCTGTCAGGTGTCAACGACACTCACTGCTGCTTCTTCTGTCACTGCTCAAAGTTCAAACCTCTGTCTCAGGGAACCTAATCAACACATTTAAAACTTGTTTTTTTTATAAACCAAATGATGTAGAAGTAGGTTATCTGTTGTAATTTATGAAGCCTGTCACTATTCGTGGATATGTTACACGGTATAATATACATAATGGAATCCAGCTAATCAAAATGTCATCTGACTGACTCTGAAGATGTGCATTCGTCTCAGTGCAGAAGTCAATGTGTCACCTGTTTTGCTTGTAGGTATGCAGTAAAGCCAAAACCAACACTTGGAACATCTCTGCTATGTGTATCATGTGAAGTGTGTCTCAGCTCTTCTTGTGAAATGTTTCTTCCCAGCAGTGCAGTGTTTCCCATACCAAAATGTCAAGTGGAACCTCTGTCATTAACACCTGCTTGATTTATCACATGGAACCACTGTGATAACCAACAAACACAGCTTCAGGATTCAAACAAACCGTTCACCCTGTAATGTCTGTGTTGTGGGTAAATGGATTTAATCAAACCTTTTTTTTTTTTTTTCTGGAAGGGCTTTAAAAAAGTTGCTTCTGTCAGACTGTCGTTTCCTGTGCTCCAACATGTTGAACTCAAACCAATTAGGAATCTTTACCGATGCATGATTAGGACAATATTTTTCATAGTTCCCTCCAGTTTACGAGTGATCCCTTGGAAAGGTGACTGGCTCAATGGTTGAGTCATTTTCTTTAAGATGGAAAGTGGGGGTTTAATTCAAGCTCCGTCAGCCACAAGGATACATGTCAAAGTGCTCTTGGGACTCTGATTGTGTATGAATGTGATTAACTAATCCTGATGGTCCATTGCTTTAACAGCTTCTTCCATCACTGTGTGAATGTGTCTTTCAGAGATCGTTTCATCTTCCACTTTTCATTAACTAAAGTCTTACACATGTTTTGCATTTTACATATAAGAAATGTTTGAGACACCACTTTTTTCAGGAATAATTGAGGTGAAACATAAATAAAACATTTTATTGATAAAATAGTTATCCCTGTGTCTAATGTTTGACCTCAGAGTTAAAACACACCTTGAATTTGAGGCCTGCTCTTAGAATGCCAGACTTGATAGTAGTAATGATAACTAGAAATTTCAAATTTTTTAACAAATTTATCAGACCTCCTGTTATAAAAATGAGCTAATGACCCAGCATCATGTAGTGCTTTAACTCTGACTCTTTGTTTTTCAGAGATTTTCTTTTGCTTCACCTTCTTGAGGCGGAGTCAGGGATTTTAAACTGATTTTATGTTTTTATGCCCAAATTTAAACAAGAAAACAGCAACTCTCTAAGAAGTCAAATATTTATTGAACAGAACATCCAACATGAACACGTTTAACACATTGAATTTAACTTATTTGTTCTTGGAAAAAATAATTATTCGCTTTATTTTTTCTTCTTGTTTGTAAAAGAACAGTACATTTTACAATGAATGGATAACAAAAGTGAGCATATTTCAGCAATAAATTTATAATTTTGATCAAAGAGCTCACACACTGGTGGAATAACCATTACAAAAACATAAAAGTCAGCAGTAATGGCAAACACCTTAATGTGGGTAGTGATCTAATAAATTTGTCAAGCAGGGTATGTGTATTATGTTCTGTCAAAAATAACATAAACTGACTTAAGTAGATTCTATTATAAACCAATGAAGAGAAAAATCTAACAATGCTTAGAGTTATTACTTATTTGGTTTGTTTAGACATGGAATCATACACAACAAGAACAAAGAGTAAAATAAAGTACAATGAAATAGTATGAAAATGAATAACTCAAAAGAAGAGCAGATAAACTGTAAGTTAACATCACAACTTTTAAGATACATCTCATAAAAGTAAGACGGATGTTAAACAACACCACAGATTTGTATTTGTCCTACATTACAAATCTTAATAAAAGTGGTGACACAGAACTTCAACTATTAGTGGCCCACTAACTCATATACCATCATATAAAATGAATCCTACACAGATACTTCATCAAGCTGGATAAATATAAGACAACAAACCTGTCAAGGAATTGCAAGTAAATACATCTGTGCATGTGCACTGTACTTTGGTTACGCAGTCTATTGTAGTGTGTGGAGGAGCCGTTTCATTGGTGTTTTGTTTGACCAATCAGACAAAGGGGGCGGGCCTACGCGGCCTGCTGCAGGTTTTGAATGGCTGTCAGCAGGTGAGCGTGCTTCCTCACCATGTGTCACCTGTCAGGTGTGTTAAAAACGTTTTTTTTATGAGTTAACTCAAGAAGAACACTGTCCCCTCCCACATCTACAGGTGAGAAACACTTAATGCTGAGAAGGTCCATCAGCAGACTTTTAAACACCACGAGAGATTTGTTTTAGCATTACAGAATGAGCGTGGGCCTCAGTACACAGCCTCTTCGTGGTCCCTTAGCAGATTTATGTGTTAGCTTCTCTGCCTGTATCCCTCTGTGATGAAGGTGTTAGTGGGGACAGGGAGGTGGTGCCTCGTCGTAATGAAGGGGGGCAGTGAACCGGAATGATTGGATGCACAATGCTATCAAAATGGGACACAATCATTTATGGGAGGAAGACAAACTGGGAGGAGGAAATCTCAGCGCACACACTCACACACTCACACATAAACATGCGCGTAGAGCATCATCCACCCCCACAAACACAGTACAATCAGTTCTTGGAGATAAATGCTAGAGTCTCTGCAGTCCAAGTTTCACACTGTCTCTACATGAATGCTCTATCTGGACAGACACAGATCTGAACATGGACTTCACTGAGACTCAGGCAGCACGGATCTAACTGGAACGAGATTACAGTTAAGTAGCTTTTTTGTTTAAGGTTTATGGGGTTTTCAACTTATTTTGTGCTTCATTTAGATGCTTGGCTCTTTAAATTTTCATCAGGAATGCTGTGAATGAAACATTTTCCTCCATGTGTATGGATGTTGGTTAGAAATTCATGATGAGTGTGTTAAATGTTGGTCTACTCTCTTTTTTTTCTTTTTACAAGAATAATTAATTTTGAGCACGGCCATGAAATGTTTCTGATTTTGATAATTTTGTGAGTCAACTTGGATAAAGAAAGATGTAAATCCTTCATTATGTGCTTTTTATTAAATTTCTATACTTTGCCGGCATTTTAATATCATATCTGGTGTTTTAATCTTAGTTTTTTGAGCTAAGAATCATTAATTATTGATTAAAGCTAACATGATTTGTTAAATGGGGCTGTGTTCTTCGGAATGAGTCAGGTTAGGCTGAATAATACAGCTATTTGTGGAAAAACATGATTAATTTTACCAGTTATTCAGCTAAAGTGCATCTGATGAGTTTTGAGGCCCTACTTTAAAGTGGGCTTCAAAGAGCAGGATTGCGTATTGCTGAACACATAATCTATTGTACTTGTGACTTGGACTCTTCTTTATAAAAGCCGAATTTAATATACATGGAAACCAAAGTGATTCAGGTGCAGCTACAATACATAATGTTTCCATGCTCCTCTGTGGCACAGATGAGGCAGCCGTTGTGGAGGAGATCTGATGAGGTGTGTGGGCCTGTAGCGTGACACAGAGTGGGAGATGAGGACCATTCTTCCTGTGTGTGGAGGTGGGGATGGAGGGGAGTCCCGCAGCCTCCGCAGCAGGGTGGGCAGGATGAAGAAGCTGCTTTGGCTCAGGCCAAGTCATTGCGTCACCGTCCATATGGACATGGAGCCTGGTGTGTGGCTGACGAGCTTCCAGCTGTTGGACACTGATGGACGCTATGAGGTGAGTGGATCATGTATGAGCATGCAAGCTTGAATCATTGCATCTCACTTTATCTGAAACTCTCATCAGAAATTAATTTAATTATACAAAAGAAGGTACATGAGCTGTGAAATATTTACTTTGATTGAGGTTGGTTGTGAAATGAGCCTGTGTGGAAACAGCTGGAAGAGGACATCAACGAACTGTGCAACAACAGTTTTGGTCCAACCTGAGAGACAGATGCACACAGATCAATGGTAGCTGCTTCATCATTAAAATATCAAGTAATCAAACTTTAAGGTGTACTCTCTGGTGCTATGTAATTATATTTGCATCTTTTAGTGAACTCGAACCATTTCAATTGTTTCATTCATTTAATTGAGATTTGGGTTTTGAATTATCCTCACAGACTGTCTGTAGTGCTGAGATGTCTGAGGCTGTAATGTGGTTAAGAGGCTGATTTTACACTTCTGTCTGAATTAGCATCAGTAATGAGTCCACATGGCCTGCTAAAGGCTGCAAGTGATAATTATTTTACTGTTTGGTAATCTATTGATTTGTTTCAAGACCCGCTGTTTGTTCTTCCAAATGAAACGGCCTGATACTTAAGACAAATGGGTAACACACTGGCCTTAATTTCCTTTCTTTTTAATCTCATATTCATGATCAATGCTGTTATCAATAAGCTGTGAACTGTTTTGCCACAAGGCTCGGGGCTGTTTTTGATTTATGACATCCATGATTTGTGTTTTTGTTTTTCTCCTTTGCTGGATGTGTGTAGTCTAGTCCCTTGATGAAGACGTCATGAACTGTGAATTATTAGGGGTAATCAGACCACTGGGCACCTGGCACCGGGCGGCTGTTGTATACAACCTGTGCTGACGTCAGGCTCCTTCCTGGGAACTTCCAAGATTGTTCTTACTGAGCTCTACATTTTTGTGTAGGGGATGTCATCCAGCTCTAGACACACTTAAAAGGAACTTTGTCAGACTCTCCAGGAAGAATACCAGAAACCTGTGACAGTGCCGGGTACTTCCTGCTGACAAGAAGCCTTTGTGATTGTGTAAGCTTGTGATAAACTCTGACCAGCAGGTTGTGGCATCAACTTGCTGGCATGCTTTTGCTTGTTGGTTGTCACCACCTCATCAACCATTCATGTGCTTAATGGGCGCTAATTGAGGATCCCTCCTGGCCTTTTGTTCAGCTGCTGCAGAAAGACAGAGTAGCCTCTGCAAACATGGTGGTAGATTTTCAGTCGAGAAAGAAAAAGCAACTCATTAGAGAAACAAAAAGCTCATTTTTTTATTTGAGCTAAAAGAGCAGTGGACAGGCAGGCTGGGAAGAGACGTGCCATGTGCTCAGCCTTTTGGTGTTCCTCACAGCATGTTGCTTCTTGTCAGCTTGAAATTTATTTCTTACACCAATTCTAAAAGCTTTTTATTAATAAATATCTTTAGTTTGTGCTTTAATTTAGTCACATAGTCAGAAGTATTTAAAGGTGTAGAGCAGACCTGCTTTATGTGGCATGTCTTCCACGCCCCTGACACTACTGGAAGGAACATCAGCTGGAGACAGGCGAGAAAAACCAGATTCCAGACTGGATTCTTCAGCGGTCGGGGTTTTCAAATGCACTGTTCACAGCTTGTTGATTTTCTCACTTCAGGGGAGATAAAACAACTCAAGTTGCACCTTGAATTTAAAGAGCTCCTGTAAAATAAACACTATGATGTGTTTGTAACGTGAGAATCAACTTTTTATGAATGAATAGACAAGTGAATGAAGCTACTACAGGCTGAAGAGTCCGTCTTTCAGCCAGAGGAATAACTTGAGGAAACTTTTATTATCAATTTGTGATGGCCCCACAGTTTGTCCACCAGAGGTCACAGTATTGTCTTTGCCATTAATTTCTGTCCTATATAAATTTAGGGTAAAATAAGTTGACATTAATAAAATCTATGAAAGTCATGACACTGCCCTCATTTGCGGGGCTTTTGTAATGTATGTGTAACTCCAAACAATTTTACAGATGCTCTCACAATTCACTTTACAGCTCAAAAAAATCTTGTAATAAGCTGCAGTTAAGACCTGCTGAGATAGATTGGTTAAAAAATGTATATTTTTAAATAAGTTATTTCGTCATACTATGACGACTGAGTAAATCCTTAAAGATTTTGATACATCTTATCTTTTGTGAATGAATTAAACAATGTCCAGGGCCCTCAAAGAGCATGATCATATCATTAGATTATACTAAATTAAAAAATAAAATAATACAAAATTATTATTTGTTGTTACACATTAAAAATGGCCTATATGTCAGTTGTGAACTACTTTTTCCTGCAGCATTCATCAAGAAAGAGGAGGCTTCTCTAACTATCTGATACTATACCAAGGGGGGAAGAAAGCTTAGGTGTCTTCAATTGAAATGCGATGAAATAGAGAGCTCTCAGGTTGCCTGTTTACTGTCTTAGTCACTAACCTACTTGTGGGAACTATGCAAAACGTGATTTTTTTTTTTTCTTCAATTATAGCCTCATATAGAAAATCTGCATTAGAGCGCCTTACCTCTCTGTCCTCATTGGCTGACATCTTAAGCCCCGCCCACACAGTGCCCAGAGCCCTGCCCTGTGATAGGCTGCTCGCGCTCAGTGTCCTGACAGTCTTTCTCCTCTGACTTTATCAGCCACTGTCACTGATTCTGTTCAACCCCAATGACTGGATACTGTCCTACTCTTTTTATTTTTTGAAAATGAAAAACTCCGACAAAAATCCGATCAACAGCTGCGGAAAGGCGGGCCTACAACCCTTAAATCTGAACCGTGCTGGGGGACAATTTCCATAGGCGACAGCAAGCTAACTTTAAACTGTTTCCAACTTCTCTGCAAGAGCTAACATGGGAAAATGGCACTTATCGATGGTAGGTTAAAATACAGATTCCCTGTCTTGTTTTGTAATGTGTTATTTTAAAAAAGAAGTTTTACTTCTTGTTGCTTTTTGGTCACATTTTTTATTTGCTTTGCCGATTCTTCTATGAGCCTTTTCATAGCTCATAGCAGGTACCTTCATTTTCATCCAGAAGTAATTTATCGTTGAGTTGTGCAGAAAAAAACTTGGTTTCTTGTCTGAGTTTCTATCATGTGATTGCAGGTGTTTCAAAGCATGGTGCACCTCTATTGTTGGTACAATATTGTGATTACATAAAGTCTCTTCGGACGAAATACCTCAAGCTTAGTCACAGGCTTATTCCATGACGGTGAAACCAATGGTCTGCTTTTATTTTGTCATCAGACCAGATATCCATCAGTTGGATGAAACCATGTGATGATACTTTTTTCAGCCCAGATTTACTTTTAATATGTTGAATGAGAGCCTGACTTGGTTTGAAAAATGATATACTTTCTATGATGCCATTGATATGTAGTTTGACTTAAAACCTCTGAATTGTTCAGATCACCAATCAAAATAATACTGGTGTCTATTGTTTTAAAGTTTTAAACTCATGACTATCAGGGATAAGTTATGATTTTGTAATATTCAGATAACATTTTTGAAATAAGACATTGGAAATTTTGTGTGAATAATTTCTAACTTAGAAATGTTATGTTTATTGTTTTCACCGGCCCATGTCCATAAAGTGATATAACTGCCAGGCGGTGGCATTTTTGCCATTAAATTGGAAAAAAAAAAAAAACTTGCTTAGAACTTAATATAACAACAACTTGCAAGTAAAACAGAACTGGAGAAGAGAGTTACTTGTGAAAAAGTTGGACCAAAATGAGGTTAACAACAGACTTTGCTCAGTAAAACTAGGCCATATGTAGCTAAAATCCATTTATAAATGAAATCTTACCAGCTTCCAACAACTTCACGCATTCATTAAATGCATCTCCATCTCCTGATGTCTGCGTTTTATTATTTAGCAAATAATAAAAAAGTAAAATGTCTATCAAATGATACTTTTGCCCATAATGCCCATCCCCACTGGCTATGTGCAACAATGTATTGTCGTTTTCAATTCTATCCGTGAAAAGAACATTGTTTCAAGTATGAAGAAAAGCTGCAAACTGTGTCACGGCTCAACAAATTGCTCCTGTGTTTGTGGACATAAACAAATCACCTGTTACCGCGTCTGCGCCGGCTCAGTGTGTGAGTCACCAGATGTCTGTGGCGTCAGTGAGCAAGGCTGGGTCACAAGCAGAATCTGAAGAATGAGGTTGATTGACGTAAAGCTCTAACCTTAATGCACATCACAATAATCAGAAATGAGATGAAGTATTTATGTTATTCTGTGAGTAAAACAGATGTAAAGAAGTCCTTTTGGTGCAGGGATTTGAAATGCTTCTCTCCAAGTTCAGCAAACATCTACATTCTGTTCTCAGCTCCAACTCCATATTTAACCTAAACGAGGTTAAGGTTGTGTTCATGGGTAATTGTTTGTCAGAGCCTGATGAAACTGCATTCTCCTCTTCCAGGATCCAGTGCAGGAGTGGGGAGAGGAAGAGGAGAATGGGGCTGTGTATGGCATCACGCTGCGCAGGGAGCCTGTCCTGCAGAATTCAGACATGACAGAGCTCCCAGCTTCATCTCACTTCGCCCAGTACCACACAGTCAAGGTTCGACGGCTGAAGGCTGGCACCCTGGAGCATCTGGTCACACACCTGCTCACTCCAGAGCCCCAGGAGCAGGACTTCACACACATCTTCTTCTCCACCTACAGAGCCTTTACGTCCACCAGCACTGTCATCGAGCTGCTGTTTCAAAGGTGGGGAACTCACTACACTGTGGCTTGATGTGTTCCTGTGTTCATGAAAGCAACAGTTGTGAGTTTATCAAATTATTCAAACTGGAGACTGAGGGAAACAGTTTGCTTGGCTCATTTTGGAGTAAACAACATTTGCCAAAATTTTCTCTGAGGCTCCAGCTTCGAGATTGTTCCTGTTTTATGAAAATGACAGTTTAAAATATTCCACATTTCCTTTCCCTTAGTTTCATTTCTTTTTATAGTTGTGATTAAATCATGAAGAGTGTTGTGTTCAGAGCTGCAGATACAGTCGATGAACCAGACTAGACCTTTTGTTTTATTTGTTTTGAGCATGTTTGTGGGGATAAGTTCACAAGTTGCAAGCTGTAGCATCAAATACAATATAAAGAGGTTGAAGTGATATACGTTTTTCCGGAAATTTTTTGACTAAATTTGACCTAAAATCTCAAACTTTACTGGAATAAGTCATTAATAGCTTAAAATTAGCCAGAAGACTGGCAGGCCCAAACAGACACCTCTGGGTTAGTGAAGCAGGTTACAGGTATTTGTTTGATAATACTTCTGCTTTGTAAAAACCTAATATAGATTAAAGTGCTGTGATATTTTTACTTCTCAACATTGGTTTGACATTTCATCTTGTGGTACTTTTTTTAAGGTTGTCACTGTTAGAATATGGGAACACTAACACATTGTTGAACATGGTTATCAAACTCTCGTTTTAGGTCACTGCAGGTATTCACAGAGCACTTCTCTTTGACGCTGCACAGGTTTCTATGACAGATGATATCGTCATAGAATAAACAAAGAAAGCTGCAGCTTTGTTCCATACCAGAGTGGTCATGACTACACCCTCCACACCCAGAGGTGCTCCTCCACCTAACCCTGTAATGAATGTGCTGAGATTTAAAGCTCATACTGACCTACTGTCAGTTAGAGCTTAGCCACAGAAAGACTTTTTACTTTTAATGCTTCCTCAAAGCAGGAAACAGGAAACGGTTTCTAATTAATTATATTTTGTAATTGTCTGACCTGTATCACCAAACTTATTTCCAGACTCAAAAGGGAATCATTGAAAGAAAAGAGTGACATCTCTGAAGCAAAAGTGCATTTTTGAACAGATTAAGTCCGTGTGCCAATCTGTACAATGTGCAGCTGTTGCTGAACAAAAGTGTTCACATGTAAACTAACCAAGTCTCAAAGATTTATGCTTAAAAAAAACCCAATCAGGTCAAGTGTGCTCTCGTTAAAGATTAGACAGCACATCAGTTTGCTTACTTCACTCTTCTGAAGCAGCACAGCGTAGAGTTATTATTCAGTTTAATACCAAATGTCTGTTATTCTCAGTATGGATTTCATTTTCTAGTATAATTTGAATTAATAATATCAATGTGGTAATCTGATATTATAAAAAAGTTGAAAATACAGTGACCGTAACTGAAAAGCGATTAACAAATCAACCACCAATCAAACCTAAACTTTTATTTACACAATCATTCAGTTAAGTACCTGTACAAGCTCAACCTGCTGTAGTGGTTTAAGCACACCTGTCTAAGCTCACTGTTTAATTCCACATGGTTCAAGTCTGACTGAAGTGAGCATTCAAACACAATCCTAACGGCATTATGACTTTTCGAACTCTAACCTGTTTAAATGTACCAAAAGTAAGCTATGAATAATCATCTTAGTGTTTGCTTTAACCCTTTTGTTTTTTTTTACCAAGTTAGACTTGGTTAGCTTGGTCTTTTGTCTCTTTAAAGAGAGGGTATTATTTTTTTTTATGGTTTATACTCTTTCTCTGGTACCACTGTAGTAGCTTTGTATGATTTATAACTCAAAACAGCTTTCATTTTCTCCTCACACTGATGTTTGGAAAGCCCTTATTTCAGCCTCTGCCCTAAACATTTTGCTTTAGCTGCTGTCTCTTTAAGACTTCCTGCTCCTCTGATTGGTCAGTTCCATGGAAGCCTGTCTGGGACAGAGCTATGTGCAGACCTTAGTGTTTGAGACCCATCTCTTCAACATTTCATGAACCAATCAAGATATCTTCATGTGAAACCTCATCATTTCAGCTTGTTAGAGCAGGCAATTTTATCAGTTCACAAACAGATTCAGATTCATTGAAAATCCCATATACCCCCTCTTTAAGGTGCCCTGTGAAACTGTGGCTTTTGACACATTTTATGAAGTATTTATCAAACAGTCACCCTCATATTCGTGACACTGGTAGCAACAGGAGCTTTGTGCGGGTCAGTCTGTGTTTCTCCTCCTCTACCTCACAGGATCTTCTTCAGGATGCAGCTTTTATTTGTGTCATTAACCTGTAAACCTGCTGTACTGTAGCTTCATTGGGGGCTGTATAAAGGGAAATTTTGAGTCTTATCAGCTGTTCAAACACAATTTTCCTGTTTATAATTCCGCCCCTGGATGTGACTGCTAACTATCCTCCTTATCTTAGGTCCTCTGACTTTTTGTTATGGTGTTGGCTTGATGAGCAGTCACAATATTGTGAATATCTAGGACATGAAGCCTCAAGTTGAAGTGTTTTGTTTGTTTCCTTCTTTCACAGAGATGATTTAGCTAACCTGGATAATGCTGTTAGCTCACGCAGGTGAGATCTTTTTACTCCATACCATCACTACAAATTGAGATTCGATCACTTGGTCTCACTCATCTCAACTCATCAGTTTTTCACCTGTTTGCTATAAATTAAACCAATGTTTAAAAATGTTAGATCTCATTGGATTCATCTGGATGACTGAAGTATAATTAGACCATCAAAGTTAAATAATTGCCCTGGTCTCCCCCTCAGCACCTTACCACCAGTGATCCGTCTGTGGCTTGAGGAGTACAGTCAGGACTTTCGTGATCCACCTCAGTACGAAGCGCTCCGGTTTTTGTGTGCCCACTTGCGTCGCCGTCTCTGTTTCCGAAGATTAGCTCACACTGCTGAGGCGCTCCTGAAGAGGCTCCAAGAGCAGGGTATGAAGAAATCATACATTAATTTGATCATTTAGGATTTATCTCAGCCTGCCAACCCAGTGAGGATCATGCTGCTCTGATGTTATGGTGACATCTGTGGACCAGCTGAAATCTGTTGACACATTTTTGACATTTATGATTTGGTGTGTTTTACAGATTGCAGCCAGCCTGCATTAGCACACCGCGATGAGTCATCTCAGCAACAGCAGAGTGATCTGGAGGACAGAGTTGAGAGGTTCACGGAGGACGAAGACAAACACAACTTTATGCTCTTCCCAGTGAGAGAAGTGGCAGAGCAGCTGACCAGACTGGACGCTGTAGGTTTCATTGTTTTCACGATCATTTCTGTGTCGTTCTGCTTGTTTGTTAACCTGTCACCCTCTCTTCTCCAGGACTTGTTTGTCAGAGTGATTCCTTTCGATTGCCTGGGCTGCGTCTGGTCGCAGCGTGACAAAAAAGAAAATCGAAACATAGCGCCCACTGTGCGAGCCACCATCTGTCAGTTCAACGCCGTCACCAACCGTGTCATCACCTCACTCCTCTGCCCGTCCTCCCCGAGCCCTTCCACCTCCTCACCAGCTTCATCTCCAGGCTCCTCCTCCGCCTTCCTTTACCAGTCCACTGCCCCGAGCTCCCCTGACTGTGCTCACACCAGCCCCGCCCACAGGGCACGCATCATCGAGCGCTGGATCGCCATTGCTCAGGTCAGAATCAAAAATAATGTTAATCTTATTTAGGGTTTGCAAAATTACACAAAAGATGCACATTGGTGAAGTTAAAGACGCTTATACTTGTATTTTTTTGTCTCTGCAGGAGTGCAGACACCTGAAGAACTTCTCCTCTTTGAGGGCCATCCTTTCAGCGCTGCAGTCCAATGCTGTGTATCGCCTCAAGAAGACCTGGGCTGCTGTCTGCAGGTCAGCAATGAATTAAATCACACAACTTCACATGAAGCCTGTAGGAGCAAGACCTTTGTACAAGCACCACTGTGGTGCTTTTTAAAGATCACAATGTAAAAATGTCAGAAAGAGATTAATATGATAAAGAGGAGACAGGTGGACAATTAGTCCCACAGTTTGCTTTTCTGACTTGTTTACATCTTTAACCTTTAACAGTAAGTTAAACTGTCTGTCCTGATAGTCTGAATTTGTTTGGTTTCAGGGAGAGCATGGCCACCTTTGACCACTTATGTGAGACTTTCCTGGATGAAAACTGTGTGCTAACCAGCAAAGAGGACTTACTGGAGGTAACTTCTTGGGTTCCTGTCATAAAACACACAAAGCAGATACAAAGATCTGTGAACGTATTGTTTTCAGTTTTTCACCCGGGGCATGGGTGGAGGTGTGAGGATGGAGGTGTAACTGCCTTGGCCTGTTTACTCTAATACAAAAGAAATCTTATAAACTAACTGGCAAAGGCACAACAACAACAAGCAATTAAAAAGTTCATTCTTGGTATGAAGCACAGCAGCTTTCTTTGACGCTCTAATGCTCATTCTCTCTAAATTTAAAACATTTTTTTTTTATATTTTTATCAAGATATTTGCAGCAGCATTAGAACATAGCTGTTTTCCATTAAGACCAGATGCAACATTTACTTGTACATACCTTTAAGGGCAGATGGGACAGGACAGATGGTGTCATCATTTTCTAGACATGTGACCAATGAAATATGCTGTGATTTGCTGAATCACATATGGAGGGAGTAGAAAAGTTTGTGTCACGTTTTATTTCTTTCTAAAAATGGCTTTTTGGCAACTAAGTTTTGACTCACTCACCCTTAAAGGAACAAACGCACTGCCCTTAAAAGTATACAAATGCAAATGTTGCATTTTTCAGTCAGCCCTTCTCAATCAGGCAGTTTAGGTTTAATCCAAGCAGCAACCTCTGGTCTAAGAATACGAGACAATGCTGAAGTGCTAAAATCTGCTGTTTCTCAAGTGTTCGCTTGAGGCTGGTTACAGAGGTACCAGAAGTCACATACACACCAAGACAAAAAAAGCTGTTTTCAAACAGAAATTAACCTATTTACAGCCTGGTTAAAAAAATGTCTCCTGCCTGAGTCGCTAATTTTACTATCATCACACACTGTACAGGGGGTGAAATTTTTTCTAACTGCAGTTCAGAGGATATCAAGATCACGCGCTCACCCAATCAGAGGCACAGCTCAGGTCATGTGACTGACAGGCGCCCTATAGCTGTACACGAAGCCCTTGCTACTCCCAATATGGCTGTGATAGCCGCTCTGCTTCATTTTCCGTTTCAGAAACAGACGGGTGACATTAGGGAGACTACGTCCATGTGTTATACAGTTTATGGTTTGATCCCAGATCCCGATATTCACATGCTCATGGTGTTAAACTTCCCAAACTGCCCTGAGTCGCTGTATTAGCAATGTGGGAATGTGGGGTCAGTGGGTAGCTGTGACTTTTAGTGTGAAAGTGCTTAGAGCTGTGAGAAAACAGGAGGAAGTTTTATAGTAATTCCATCTGAAGGTGTTTGTTTACCAAAATTTAGTAAACAAAAAATTCAATCAACAAATGGGCAACGTCAAGAAAATAGTTGATGAGTGTATAAAACAAAGTAGCACAGAACAAAATGGAGAATCAGAGTCGAAAGAAAATCGTGGCCTTTTTTCTGAGTGTGAGAATTGAAAATATGCCTCTTATAAAAGGCAAAGGAAGAATTTTACAGTATTTAGTTTTCCAGTTGTCTTATAGCAGGGCGTTTTTAAACTAATCTGAATGTGTATTTAGTGATAGCACCCATAATGAGAAGCTGAGCTCCTGTTACATAATAAAAAGGCCTTGTTAGCCTTTAAAGCAAATAAAACTTCTAATTAAAGCAGCCGGAGGAGGTCCACTGCTAATCACCAGTTATTTCATTAAATTAAGCGCTAACTTGTGGTGTTGTTTTAAACAAACACAAACAGTGCACACCTGAGGTCACAGACAGCACAAAAGGCTAAAAGCTTGTGGTTGTCTTTGTCACACAGTGAGCGGACTGCAGAGGCAGCCTCCCACGCCTCGTAGCACTCGCTGATGGTGCTCAACCCTGAAAAGAACAGTTATATAATAGGCATGCCTTTTAGTCACATTGAACTGGAGTTTTTTCTATTAACAACATGATCACAAGGCATTTTAATAGCACTAAAGTTGACAAGAGAGATGTTTTTGCTCTGCAGGATGGGAGTCTTCCTGATGGCATTTCCACACCGGGCTCCAAGTCAGCCCAGCTCTGCTCAGTCTCCAGACAGACGGTAAGGAAACGGTCGTCATTTTGTTTGAAAATAACCTCCACAAATAAAGTTCAGAGCAGTAAAAATGAAAGGCAGAGGTCAGTTTTCCTCTGCCTGGCTCAACAGTTCTGCTTCCTCTTAGTCACATGTTTTCCAGCTGTTTTCAGTCTGTATTATTGTCGCCTCAGTTCCACTTCCCTTTTCTTTTTCAATCTGCTCGTTTGATGGAAACGTTGACACAAGTCACCATTAGATTTTCCCCTGAGGTTTGAAGGGATAATAAAGCTGACATTAGCGCAAAGGTCTGATACTGAGGAAGTTTGCACAGCCCAGGTGGAGCTGTACGTTAGAGTTTTATACCCCCATCTTTCTTTGTTTAATGGGTGAAGGTGCTGTGCTGTTCTTTTGGTTGTTTACAGTCGAGTTAAAACTGACATCACATGAACCTCAGGCTTCATCTCCCTTTCTTTTATTTATCCAAGCTTGATATGCAAATATTATCTCATTGTCCAACAAGTTAAACTCACAAAGTTTAATAATACAATTTCCAAAAATATTTGAATTAAATTTTGAAGTAATTTGTTTTTTGTCTCTCGGTTTGTGTTCTCAGACGTTCAGCAGCGGTGTGGTGCCATACCTCGGCACTTATTTGACCGTCCTCACCATGCTGGATACAGCGCTGTCTGACACTGTGGAGGTGAGCACACAGCAAGGTCACAACCCCACCTGAGCTGTCTGGTTTTTTTTTCTTTGATTTCATAACACTCTGATTGAATGATGTCTCCATGTTTGTAACACTGCTTGTTTCTTGTGTCCATCAGGGTGGACTCATCAACTTTGAGAAGCGCAGACGGGTATGTGTCACCCCCTAGTGGTGTCTTCTATAACTGACTGACTGAGTGTTGTTGGTGTAAATGACCTGTTTGTAAGTTATTTGCTCTAACTCAGGCATTAATTAATGTTTTAATGCAGGAGTTTGAGATCCTCTCTCAGATTCGTCAGCTCCAGGCTTCCTGCTCTGCTTACAAGCTCCCAGTTAACACGTACGTCACCACCTGGCTGCAGGCACACGCTCTGCTCACAGATCAAGAGAGGTGAGACACACCACAACACTGTTAAAATGCAAAAATTAATTTAACAAGCAGAATCAGAAGAATTTAAAAAAAAAACACACTTCCTTTTTTTTAAACTTATCTTATTTGTCTCTTGAAGCTATGAGCTGTCTCGCGACTTGGAGCCTCCAGTCGACCCGTGTCCCAACTCCCCCAATTTATGGAGCAGCCGCCTGCTCACCAAGAAACTCACCTCGTAAGTCCAGAAAGGATTTTAGATATTAAAATCTGTTCTGCCAAGAAATCTTTGGATTTGATTTTTATGATAGTGATAGAATTATCTATGCCTAGTCTGCACCTGAGCTGTATTTGTCATATGAAAGGAAAAGCAAACATCTTCTGAAAGTTCTATCAAAACATAAAGACCTATTTACCCGCCATCTTTGGAAATGTAATTTCAGCTGTGTTGGGACACAAACACAGCCAGACTTAATCGTCTTGTTTGTGCAGGTTGCGTACGTCCTGTGACGGCCCTCACAGAAAGACCCACGCTGACCAGATCAGCGTGTCGTCTTCTGGCTCCAGCTCTTCAGACATGGAGGACCTCTCCGCCCCGCAGTCCTCTCCCCTCAGACTCAAACTCAAGGTGCGAGCCCTCAGCGGTCCCCAGCATCATGTAAAACTTAAAAATCCAGTTTACTGAGATTTACTTACTCATGAGAACTTCCCTCCTCCTCCTCACCTTCCTCAGTCTTTCTCGGGCTCGCTACACAACGTTGCAGAGAACCTTTCCTGCAGCTCCATGTCGTCCTCTCCCAGCCTCTCCAGCTCCTCCTGCAGCTCCTCACAACCAGACCTCAGCTCTCCTTCTCTGGTACTGAATCGCGAGTCGTCATCGTCCAGCTGCTCTCCTCCATCCGTAGCGCTGCCAGTTTACAACAAGCAGGTTGCCGACTCGTGTATCGTCAGGGTCAGTGTGGACTGTGTCATCAACGGAAACGTCTACAAGAGCATACTGGTAGGGACAACGGAAAGTCAGCAGGTCGCCTCTGATATGGATTCAGTCAGCTGGAAACTGCAGATGACTTTAATTTACAGTCATGATTAAACTCTTACTCAACTTGAGTAGTTATCATCTGAATTATAACTAATAAAAAAGAAGCTGATTTTAAAAATCCTCTTGGAGTCACTTTACCTCCAGGTGCAGACTTTGTGTTTTGACATGTTGCTGTCTGATTTTTCTCCAGCTGACCAGTCAGGACCACACGCCTCAGGTGATCCAGAGAGCCCTGGAAAAACACAACATGGAGGACATCAGCTGCCGGGATTTCAGCCTCCACCAGATGCTCAACAATGGGAAAGGTGATTGTTTTCTCCTCTGGGTGTCTGACGCTTCCTTACGCCAGCTCTGACCTACTCTCTGAGGAAGACTCTTTTCAAGGCCCACTTTTACCTGGCAATACTTTCCACCCCTGTTTCTTTGCTCCTAACCCTAATTGAAAATAAAAATAATAATTCTGTACAACTTTGAGCCTAATTTTGACCTAAATAACAAAGCTAATGTAATAACTTCAAACTTTGCGTAAAACTCCTCCTGACTTTGAGCCTCATAGGTGGGTAGTAGTCAGTCCTCTGGTTTATTTTTTTCTAAAAGACAAAAACCTTGAATTTTTCCATCTGACTGAAAAGTTACTTTATTGTAGTTAGATTTTTATTCTGAAACAAAAAGGCTTTTAAGGAAGCAATTTAACCTCCTAAGTGTCACAGTCCTCTGGAAACTACAGTACACAAAAACTCTCTACATTTTTTAAAATAAACTCTACCTTAATTTTAATAATAATAATAATAATAATAATAATAATAATAATAATAATAATAATAATAATAATAATACATTTTATTTTAAAGCACATTTTTCAGCACTCAAAGACACTTTACAGCTCATTAAAAACACAATAATAAAGACGATCACAAGAGAAATAAATAACACTAGGAGACAAACAGGAGTGACAAGAGGCTAAACAGAATCAGAGAAGTTGGAAAAGGCAGATTTTACTTTAGATTGTCTTAAATAATAACACATTCCTCACCATAAAGAGTAAAAATGAACTCATTTTTTAAACTTACAGCTGTGTTTTTAAACTGGAATTAAATAAGTAACATTAGTCTGACAGGAATGAATCCCCAGCCTCTAATCTTTTTGTCTTTCTTCACCAGAGCTCCGGATCCCAGACAACGCCAACGTTTATTACGCCATGTGCACGTCTTCAAACTTCGACTTTGTGTTACGACCACGCTGGAGGAGACACTTGGCCTCTTTGACCAGTCCTGGATCACACCGCAAGAACCGTCATGCCAAGTAGAAAGCGTCTGTCCTGGGTGACTGTTTTGATTATATCTTTAAGGCAGAGGAGCTACTTATCTGCTAGAGAAGTTCAGAAACTCGTCAGGAGATGTTTGTATCTCCTTGTCACAGGGACGACATGACTGGGCAGCAGAAAGGAGCCTCTGCACCGTGAGCAACAGGAAGTTTGTCTTCACCTGGACCAACACTGAAATGTTTCATTTTAGAAATAATCAGACTGCACTCAGAGAGGGGTTCAAATGTGCAGAAAAAGACATCGAGAAAAAACAGGAGCAGGTGTCGCCTGTTGGAAATCTTCATCTTTGGATAAGTGAATTCAGCTTCAGCCAGTCAGCCAAATGGGGTAGAACGAACAAAAGCACTTCAGGTTGTTTCTGCTGTGACACAGAGAAAATGAGGAGGAGAAACGAACGTGGGGGACAGATTTTAGCTGCAGAGTCGTGCTGCAGCAGACAGACTCCAGCTCGTGGTCTGGGACAGGTTACAGCAAGCGTGGGACTTTCTTTTAGCCTCTTCAACCACACAAACACAGTGACTCAGTAAAGATGCTCACTGTCAGCTGATGACTCAGCGTTCCCCAGTGGATGTGGGTCAATGTGAAATCAGTCAGTTTTCATCGTGCTGAGCACCAGAAGGATGAGACAGTGTGTGTGAAGCTCTGTGAGGACTCCAGCCTATCAGCTGTGGCGATGAAGTTTTAATCTTCTGACCAGTCTGTTAAAGATTTATATATATTTTAATTTAACTTAAAGTCATTTTATCAGTTTTAAATTATTGCATTTCAGTATTCAGCATCTAGAGCTTATATGTATATGTGTTTTTATTTTGTTCCCTCTGTTATGGATTCTTTGTCTGTATTTAATGTCTTAAATATTTATAGATAAAAACATATACTTACTTTGGTATCTGATAAGCTAAGAATGCAGGAAGCAGACTTTTTACTTTTTTTTAAATGAAGGAGTGATTTTATGTGAGCAAAGTGTGCACAAATGTTAATTGTCTCTCTGACGGACTGTGCCATGAGAGGATTCACTCTGCTGACTGTGTTTTGTTCTCGTTGCTGTAATTCAGGTAAGGTTACAGTTTTTATATTTGGGCTAATTAAAGAACAGCAGCCCTTTTCAGTGAGTGATATGTAGCTTTTGCACAAGACTGTGAGGATCTAAAAAAGGGGTTTCTGTAAGTGCAAACAAAGTGTGATGGTATGTCAGTTTTCTTTGAAATGAGAGATCAGCTCAGTGATGCAAATCCTTCTCCACAAGCTCTTGATGCAGCACTTTGGGAGCATGAGAAAGGAAAAGTTGTCAGAATAATGAGTCATTTTCTTTGGAGCATGTCCACTGAGTGACTCAAATCTCTATTAAAAACTCCACACAGCGGTGACACGTCCGCTCAGTTGGACGGAGGAGTTTGTGTCTCTGGGTGCAGCTTCAGTGCTGCTGAAGTTTTCTTTGTGACATCAGGTTACAGGTTGGTAACAAAGGTATGGCAGCTGCAATATACACAATGAAGGAGTCTCTAGTGTTACTTCTGTTATGTCCTTGTCAGATATATTATATTATTATTAGTAAACCAGTAAATTTTCTTTAATCATGCATTTGTGATATAAGCCAAGTTGTAATGGTTATAACTCGTTATCTCAACAGATTCTTTATTTTTCAAAGTCGAGCACTTACTGTTCTGTGATAAGTATCAAGTGTCCACTAATAAAGACAATTTAACGTTATCACAGTAATGTTTGTGAAGTCATTTGAGTTTTCATCAGTTGTGTTATTCATGGTTTGACTTCTCCCTGAAAATATCAGAGTTAATGTTTTATCACATCACAAGTTTTAATTAAATATATTCATCAGCTTTCAGTGCAGTTTAAAGAAAGGGAGTATTGAGAGTTTAGCAAATGGACCTAGAAAGGTGTTGTGTTAAAAAATCACCACTAGGTGGAGCCACATACTAGTGAGAATGTGTTCTGCTTTCTCCTCATTGTTGTGGTTACAGATTGAATAACTGGTTAACCTTTACCATTCAGGTCAAACTTGACCCATTTTGATGTTTAACAGCAGTAAAAATTCCCTTAACTTCATTCTTCTGCCTGAAATTTGTTGACTTCTCCTAAAGTGATCCAAAAAACACGAAAAAGAAAATCTATTTAAATACTCCAAATAGGTCTGTTGATCAAATTTTTCTGAAGACACAACACGGGATGAATTGATCTATGTCGAAATTGACACAAACCATTCTGTGAAGAAATAAATATTAAGACTTCACATCATTTATTGAGTGACCTGCACAACATAACACTTGTGATTAATTTGTAAGTCAAAAATGTGGGTAACTGTGAAAGAAAGATGTGTCGTGAGCAGCAGAAATTTAGATTACCTAGAGAGGAAGGAGGGTCCGGTCAACGGGGTCGTTCTCTGTGCTCTGTGCCCCCCGGGTCAATGGTCAATACTCAGGGTCAAAGTTCAAAGGAGCTGTGTGTGTGTGTGTGTGTGTGTGTGTGTGTGTGTGTGTGTGTGTAAGTGAGAGATCATGACCCGTCTAGCCAGCTCAGCTTCATGTTGCCCTGTGTCCGTTTCTCACGTTCTCCACTTTCACTCTGTAACACCTGAACTCTCTGTGGGAGAGTGTTGAGGTTTCTAACAGCTTAGTTTTCCGTGTGTGTGTGTGTGTGTGTGTGTGTGTGTGTGTGTGTGTGTGTGTGTGTGTGTGTTTGTGTGTGTGTGTGTGTGTGTGTGTGTGTGTGTGTGTGTGTGTGTGTGTGTGTGTGTGTGTGTGTGTATTCACATGTCTGTGTTGCAGGTTCAGAAACAATGATCACTCTGAGCTTTTTCTGCTTCTTCATTTTGACCATCTTGTTCATTTATTTCTTTCACTTCCACCCTTTAAATCTCTTTAATGGTGTTTTGGCTCATTCATGCTGGATTCATCTGAATATGCAGTATGTTGTGTTGTGTTGTGTTGTTTTGTGTTGTGTTGTGTTGTGTTGTGTTGTGTTGTGTTGTGTTGTGTTGTGTTGTGTTGTGTTGTGTTGTGTTGTGTAATGTTGGTGTTGATAAGTTAATCTTCATCAAATGACCATGAAGCTCTCGATCATATCTGTGAGATTCTCTGTATTGATTTTGGTGGATGTAATTCCACAACCAAGTCACATTTTCCTTAACTGACCGCTCTAAGGAATCCCCTTGTGTGCCTGTGTGTGTGTTTGTGCCTGTGTGTTTGTGCGTGTTTGTTCTAAAAACAGTTAATCAGACTCTTCTCCTCAGGCTGGAGCGGTCTCTTTTTCCTCACACGTGGTTTTGGTTTCTCTCTGTCCTCATCTGCCTCAGAGCCTCGGGGCTCATTAAGTCTTAAAGCTTTGAGGTGTTCAGGGCAGATCAGGTCATGCTTTCCATGAACCTATAAAACTGTTCCTGAATGGAAAAGCTGACAAACATCAATTTCACTGGTGTCATGTGAGCAACAAGCACAAATTGGCCTCTGTCCCCCCTTGGGTGGAAGAAGATAATCTCTGCTAAAATTGGTTTCAAGTGATTTGATTTGAGGTTTCTGTTTCTGAACAGCACAAATATGCCTCAAACTAAAAGAATTATTTTAAGTTTGTTTTTAGTGGCACTGTCTGTGACAGGAAAATAAAAACGTCTGGAGGGAAAAAATAAAACTGTAATGTCTCTTATTTGTTAAACTCTCAATGAATCAGGGACACTGCAGCTGTGTGCATGTGTGTTTAGATATACTAGCGTAGTATAAATAAAGTCATGTCTACATGCAGTTACTGAGTTATAAAAGCCTGTCAGGATTTTTCCTGAAGTGTTTTTATTTTCACATGGCAAGAACAAAAAAACTGTTACCACCTATGTTACCACCAAGCAGTCAGGTTCGGTTCAGTACGGTTCACCATGGTTTGCTACAGTTGAGCCTAATCCCGTTTGCGTTTCCACAGCAAACAGTGCCCTCTCGTGGTAGGCGGTGTGTAAGCCAAATGCCATAAACCGCAGCTGTTAAACAACAGCGTGACGCCGTAGCAGCGCGACACAGTGTACCATGCTAATAAATCCAACGAAGAAGAAAAACGCGACACAGTAAACAAAGAGCATAGATAGAAGACATCCAGCATTTCATCCTCTGTGATTGGCATGTAGCTCTTTGATACAAAGTGCAATCAAGCTTTGTTTCAGAGAAGTCTGTGTGCTGCCTGGACAAAATGCAGCCGCTGTCGTGGGGTAAGTGACGATTCTTTTGACCAATCAACGGTCTGCAGTGTTGTAGCTCCACCTTCCGAGAGCGGATCGGTTCAGTCTGGCACCCATAGAAGGGGTCCCAAAAAGTGGGACGACTCGCCTTGGTTATTTGGGGATCTGTCCCGGGATAAGTCAGTGGAAACGCTACAAAATATGCGGTGTATTGAGACGAGCCAAACCGGTCTGTTTGGTGGAAACGCAGCAGAAAAGAATAAAACTAGTACTGAGATGTAGCTGCATATCATCAAGTTTATTTATTTACTTAGTCAGTTAGATGGTAAAATCTAGGGTTGTTTGGGAGAGAAGGATTGACAGGATATACCAGCAGGGGGTCCACAGGTGTGGCTGTCTAGCTGTCATCTTGAAGTGAAAAAAAATGACCTGCAGTTACACTGACTGACCACTTAAAGAACCTCAATGAAGAGGATCAACCATAGACTGTAAAAAAAATGGACGTAAACTTTGCTCGGCTTGAAGTGAGGTCACTACAAAACTGCTCCCCCTGGTGGCTGGCTGCAGTATAGGTCAAAAAATCCAGCTCTCCAGTCATTCCAGATGGGCTGTGGTCAAACTTTAAAAAATTTACACATCTTGTAGAAATATTTTTCACGCCCGATTGTTGTGGTGATTTGAAGATATCATTTGGCTGCCTTGTATTCGAGTCCTCATTTTTCAGAAAAGTTTCAATTTCATTAGTTATACAAGGTTAAAAACAAGGCTTTACGCCACATTAAACGATGATTGACGGCTGCCGTTCTTATGTAATTTTTTGGGGCATTGTAAAATATATCAGGCGGTAGAGCCGAGAAGTGATAAAACTCTCATAAGAAAAAAAAAATTATTTATTATTTTTAGCACCCGGCTCCACTCAGATTTTCCCTCACAGTCTCTACAGCGCAGATACTGACTGCACAACTGCTACCAATGGCTGCACCTGTGACGGGGGTAAATTTTGGTTCCGATACCGTACAATGGTAAATGGCGGAGCCGCGCTGTCCACTCTATATACAGTCTATGGGAGCAACAGGGAGCACTCTAGAGGCTGATAAGCAGTTCCACCATAGAGACCACTGAAATTAGGAGGAAATAACTTAAATAGCTGAACACTGCAGTCTCCATTATGCACCAGATGGTTGAATAATGCATGGCTCACCAATAATTATTCATTGGATGAATAAATGCAGGATACCTCATCAAGTCCTGGACAAAATGACCTTATTAAATCAATGTAAATTGATGTACCATTGATAGAGGAACAGTAACTTCATACGTTCTGATCTGGACCACATTAGTTGCATATATATGTTTCTTTTTCTTTTTTTATGGTTTAGCCTTTTTGATTATATAAATGATAATATTAACATTTTATAACTATTTACAACATTTACTACAAGTCCCAATATTAGATTACTAGAATATTAGATTATCCGCCTTTTTCTATGTTCATTTAAATAAAAAGAGTTGAGTTTAACCACATGATTATGTATTTCTGTTTCTTGATATTGATTCAACAGTCTTATAAGTCCCCAAATAAACCCATAAACTATTTAATCATCATTACTGTAATCAGTGCTGCTAAAGCTCAGAAGAGCTTAGATGTGACATTTGTTTTTATCCACACTAAAACTTTTGAAAACTCAATTTTCTCTCATTATGAAATGTTACTGCTAAAGAGGAAGTCCTTTTTGCCTTTAGGTTGTTTTAAGTCATAGAGTTGTTCTGGATGTTTGATTTTTTTTCTTGCACATATTATTTGTAATCAGACCATCACATTTACACGTTCATAATGTATTTCCTGGTCTCTGTGATTAGTGTGTGTGAGCAGTAACTTTGTGTTTTGTCTGAGAATGTAATCTCTACTAGATTAAAAATTAAAGTTAGAAATTTCTCACCGAGTTTAAAACAAACAAACAACCAAGCAAAACTCAGGAGTTTCAGAAGATATAGATATAGATATAGATATAGACATAGATATAGATATAGATATAGATATAGATATAGACATAGATATAGATATACCTCAGTGAGGCGTCAGAGCCTTGTTGACTAAAATGTCATGTTAATTTTTTTTCTCAGTGTTTATCAAACAGGACCAAGAAATAGTGACAGTGTGGTCTGAACTCAAATGTGGTTTAGAAAGATGATAACATCAAAAGTCAGGAGTGTTTTCGTTAAGCTGACACCCAAAAAATTAAAGATTTCCCTTGATTCGACATGAGAGCATCAACAGATTTTATCGTTTGGAGAGGCACACTTTCATGTGTGCAGTAATTCTAACATTTTTTGTGTGTGTGTCTTGTGCAACTGCTCTTTTGTAACTTTGTCCCCAGCCCTGTCCCCAGTTATCCCAGTGTCACACAGACACACACACACACACACATGCCCTGACACACTTAAATATTTAATCTAAATCCCTCCTTACAGACAGCTGTGTCCACAGTCACGCGTCTCTAACTCCACCTCCGTGTGTCAGTACTGTACTGGAGCTGAACATCTCCTGTTCACTCAACTGGCCAACAGATAATCACAAATTACAGTGTGTGTGTGTGTGTGTGTGTGTGTGTGTGTGTGTGTGTGTGTGTGTGTGTGTGTGTGTGTGTGTGTGTGTGGCATGTGAGTCAAAGGCCACTGAGTGCGTGTCTACTGTAAAACATTAACATGCAGTGTGTGTGAGCACGAGAGCATTACACAGTGCGGTTGTGTTTGTGTTGCACTGCCCGCCCAGTCATGCAAAGTTATGTAGTACAGTGGGTCAGTAGGTGAGGAGTGTGTGAGATAGTGTGTTTAAACTGGTTGTTTAGTTGTAGGTCAGTGGAGTAACAGTAGGCAGATGGGGAAACAGCTGAGACAAATCTAAGAGGGTTAATCCACTTATTCACCACCACAAAGAAGCGCAGGTTACCTCACACTCTAACAGCTCCAACATGTCGTCTGTCAGGCTGCCGGGGCTTCAATAATGTCTGCTGAGGCTTATCCAGGAAATGCAGACTGTGTGTTTTTCCTGATGAAACAGCACAGTATCAGCTGTGTGCACTGTATGTGCACAGCAGTGTTTACCTATAGATAGATCTGTGTGTTGAGTAACCGGGTCTGAATGTCTACAAAAAATCAGCTCAGTAAAATACTTGTACATTCAACAAAGAATCATTCGCCCTGTACGTACTGGATATCGGGAAACCCCTCTTAAAACTGTTTTGATGTGAAACTCCTGTTTCGCTCTTTGATCACAGTAAGCATGGAGTCAGGTGCACACAACAAGGAAGAAAAAGGAAAGAGGGTTTATTTCTTCAAAGGGCCTAACTTTAGGAAGAGATCCATACTTTCAAAACCCAAACTGCTAAAGCTGTGTTGTAATTATGATGCAAGAAAAAAGTGTCAGATAGTGCAGTTTTTTGAGCTCATGGACATTACAACATAAAACCCTGATTTCACAGCAAATCAACTTGGTGGTAAATAAACTTTTTTGTTGGAGTTACATGTTAAGAGTGATAAGTAAAACATTTGCATTGTACACTCACAGATACCTTGAAGAAAAGTAGGAGATCTGAGTCAGCTTTCTCCAGCACTGTCTGTCTGCACACACAGAGTTATCATGATTGGGTCTACAGTAGATCATTGAGCTGGAATTTTCCCTTGTTATGTGTCATTTTATGGATTGTGCTCTGTAAACTTTATTTTAAATTGTGTTAAATCAAGTAGTCTTCGATTCTCGAATGTCTTTGAAAAGAAACTCCTATTTAGAGCTCCCCCAAGTGACTGACTGTAATATAGGTCATGCAGGCTGCCTGTCTTAATACAATGAAACAGAAATATATGTCATACATTTCTTTCTCAAACTTAATTTCCGACCTAAGAATTAGTTTTTCATCCTCAAAAGAGACCTGGAACAACAACAATCTGTAGGGAGGCTCAGGCCCAAACAGCTGATACTACCTTAAATAACGGTTTGTTGCAGGCTTATGTAACCTTTGCAAAATGAAATAATACAACAGCTGTATACCTGACAGTTGTTTAAAAAGTAATGATGCTCAAGGAATTTTTTTTCACTGTATTTGGGAGTGCACCAGTCAAGGTTATAATAGTTAACTAGAACGAAACTAAAAACGAAAACTGAAATCTAAAATACATTGCAGTTAACTCAAACTAATAAAACCTAGAAAAGAAAACAAAAACGATACGTAAACTAAAACTGTATCTTGTGTTCACAAAACTAACTGAAACTAACTAAAATGATAGACAAAAGTTATAGTTTTTGACAATATTAATAGCCTTTAGGATTTAAATTAATCTCACACATTTTCCCAACCAATTTTAGACAGTTTTCGGCAGTTGTCAGAACCGTACAGCACCATCACAGCGACGTACTGGGACGAGCTTGTTTACTGTGCGCTGTGCTGCGACGAAACGTAGTGGAGCAATGAATCAGAGCATCTGTAATAGTTTAATTGTTACAGAGTCCAAGTTTTTTATTGTATTTGAGTCTGCCTTTATTCTTACATAGTCCAAGTTTTTATTTTATTGAAGCTCATATTATATTGTTTTTTTTAATAATTTATGTTAATATTATTTTTATGTAATTTATGTTAACATTGTTTTGACATAATTTATGCCTATATTTTTTATACTAAGTTTATATTATTTTCATGTGTTTCAGGCAGCAGCCAACACTTCAGTATCAGCATTGACTGAGCAGTGAGCACTATGTTGGACTTGAAAATAAACAGTATGACAAAATATTTACTCTGACCTTTTTGAATCCTGCACCGGGTTAATAAGGTATGAAAAAACTAAAACTAAACTGAAACTAAACTGAAACTAAACTAAAACTAAACTAAAACTAAACTAAAACTAAGCCTTGTTGCAAAAATCAAAACTAAATAAAAACTAGAATGCTCTCTCTAAAACTAATTAAAACTAAACTGTAATGGAAAATAAAAAGTCAAAACTAACTAAAACTAAACTATAATGACAAATCTAAATCTGTTATAACCTTGGCACCAGTAAAGTCAGGGCTATTCTGTCAGCAGGGACTCTATGATGATGTTGTTGCACTTGTATCCAACTGTTCTCAATTTAAGAACTAAACAACACGAGTTTATTGATTTTTTCCAAAACACCGGCAAAACAAACACTGGCCTTTAACTGAAAGAAAACTGAGGCTCCAACAACAAACATATGGCACAGAATATGTCAACAGACAGGATAATGTTTGTAACCAAAAACTATAGAGGATCAGTGGCTGACATACTCCATCAGGGGGTGGAGATCCCGTCTGTGAAACAAAACTTCACAGGACTAAGTCCCATGAATCCATAAGCTGGTTCTGTTTTTTATACCTGATTAATCAGAAACATTTTTGGAAGAAGAAAAAAAAAGATGTGCGTGTACATTTACAAGGAAGGTATGATTATTTGTTGTTTATATACAAGTTTTGATTTTTTAAATTTACTTTAGCAACATTATGCAATCAGACCACTTTCACTGAGGTCGTATTGGCACAGCCTTATGTGAGCGGCCTGGGTGCAGAGACGACGTAACTTTTAGAAACAGCCACGAACTCTAGGTTTCCATGTCACCAACCTCAGAGAGAATGCATGAAAAATACCTTTAATAGGTGGGTGTAAAAACATCCCACACTGAGGCCTCTGCTTTGAGGAGCAGTTCTTGGAGCTCAGATTTTACTTTTTGGTATTTCACACAGATAGACAAAATGAAAGAGATGAAATATTAAATTGTTTCTCTGTGCATAAGTGGTAGCCTGAATTATTGAGAGAGAAATTGGATACTTACAAGTACAAAATGTATACCAATCAGTTTGTTTTGAAATATTTGATTTGCAAAAAAAAAAAAGTACATTTATGCTTTGCTGAGTTTTGCATGCTGATTTGTGTGCGAGAGTTCATTTTCCTAAGAAGTGTTTCTAAACATTCAGCTCCTGTTTCACTCTTTACTGGATTAGCAGAGCAAAATGAGACTGCCAAAAGAAAATGTAACAAACACACAAAAACAGCTGAACTTTTTACATCCATAAGCGTCTGCTTTGAAATCATACAGAATCTGTTCTGGAGTCCTGGAAGTCACAGTATAGCCCTCACACAGAGTCCAGCTCTTAACATGGTGTCTGTCAGGGATTACATGCAGAGACAGATGGATCCTATGGAGCCAGCATCTAGAGGAGATCTGATTTTCAACATCTCAAAGATGTTCGGAAGTTCCTTTGGAAACTTTATGCATACATACCTGGATGCAGTTTTGAAGGTAAAGGGCTGTCACACCAAATACAGCACAATATAATATTTACAGAATTGTTTGACACCTGCCAAAGACTCGTGCTATATATATTTCTGCAACTGTGCAACATTAACCAGCTACATGGATTAGCTTTGTATGGAAATCGAATCATAAGAGTCTGTATCAAATGTGCAATGTAGCTCTATGTGCTAGAAAATGTGTAGTTTATTTTCCCTGAAATGATTTTTGCTAATATGATCATATGTATTATCACCATGTCTGCGCTTTCTTCCAGAAACAGCCTCCAAGTGAAGCAGTAAGCATCAAGCAGGCACATGAAACAGACACACAGTGGGTCATGAAAGTCCATTCCAAGCAAGCTACCCTCTCTCTTCACACACACACACACACACACACACACACACACACACACACACACACACACACACACACACACACACACACACACACACACACACACACTTACAGATACATACGCAAGCGAGCTACTTCCTGTAGCATAACTGCAACAGAAATGGTAATGGGACCCAGGGGTGGTTTGGCTTTGCATAACACAGAGCTGATTCATCCCCTGCATTAACGCATGAATACACACACACACACACACACACACACACAGACAGAAAGAGAGAGAAAGAGAGAGAGAGGGACACACACACACACACACACACACACACACACACACACACACACACACACAGATAGTTATTCTTAGTGGCCTACTTTCATTTCAGAAGTTCACGAGAATCTTATGTCCTATTTTTACGTTGTGATGTAAATGCATTAAAGATGTGTGTGTTCCTGTCTTCTGCGGCTTGTATGTCCGTGTGTGTGTGTGTGCACATGCATGTGTGTGTTTGAGAGTTGGATTGTGTCACATGGTAGTCTTTCAATCATTGTTGAACACACACATCTGCAGCAGTTTACACACATGAACCCACAAGCACACCCTCTCACACACAGACATGTACTGACCTATTTAACGGAGCAGTGTGGGACAGGAGCAGCACAGACTGAATGGGTCAGGGCAGGCAGCATAACTCTCCCCTGAACCGCAGCCAACCAAGCGTGTTCGACAGGGGAGTCAGTTTTCAGCTCAGCTGGGTTTGCTCTTTCAGAGTTTTTATTAAAATGTTCATAATCAGAGTTCATCGTTCTCATATTACAATGAAAACCACACTGTGACAAACTGAGCAAACTTTTTTTGTAGTGGTAGCTTACGTGATTTTGTTTCCTGTGACTCTGAAACTGGGTTAAGCTGAAACCTAAAACATTTCAGAGGTAGATGATACAAGTGAACATGCATAACATTAAAGGTACTTGAAGTTCTTTCTCCCAAACTCCTCCCAGGTTGAAAAAAACATCCATCAGTTTGTAGCTCCCTGTACTCTGGTGTCACGCTGTGTATGAGTGGCCTTGTTTGCATTCTAAATAACCCAAATCAATATATATATATATATAATTTTTAAAATAACCTTATCTTTAGTGTCGAACATGTATGCTGAGTATTTGCATAGTTCTGATAAACACTTGAAGTTAGTATGCTACATTTCTAAGAGCACAGAGCTGCCAGCTGCGCTAAATATCAACGGCTACTGAACTACTTACAAACTGACCGTGTTTACTTGTTGTCACATTAGCCTACAGATACGTCAGAGCGCTGGGCTGATGATGTTGCCTACGTATAGCTGGCTGCTACAACGTTTTCTTGATGTCACGTTTCCAACTGTAGCACTACGTAACCAAACTGATAAATACCTTATCCCCACGCGTTGTATCTAGTAAAAGTTTTTCTTGAACAAAGAAAATTAGTTTTGATCCGATCTTCATTTAACTCCAAAACAAACACACACTTCACTAAAAGTAACTTACGACAGTGTGTGGAGACTCCAGGCCACAAGGTGGCGTGGGAGTGCAATTAAAGGGATAGTTAGGGTTTTTTGACATGAACCTGTATGGCATCCTCATCTATAGTTATGAACATCAGCGCTGTCTTACCCCTGTCAGCGTCCTGTGACCCGAGATCTGGTTTGGTTTTGGTCCAGACGAAAGTAGTCCGGCAACATGGCTGGGGTCACGAAAATAAAGCTTTTTTCCTCTCACAACAAATTGTGTTCAAAAGAGTGATAAATTTGCATCACAAAACTGCAAACCGGAAAAAAGTCAAACTCCATTATCGATTGGCACTACTTTCTGGTGCGTATCACTGCGCCACTGCAGTGATACGCACCAGCTGCCCGGCGAGCGTTGACACCGTCATTAAAACTTAAAAAAGTTAACGCTAACATGTCTGACTACGACCCTGATGAAGATGACATTACATTTAGCGCAGAGCCAAGGGGATATCTTTATGAACCCGAATAAACTGATGTTGAAATTCATCAGATGGCGTTAGAACGGGTAGAGAGAGAGACGATCACAGTCATGTCGCTACTGGAGCCACAGCTGGAGCCGTGAAAGAGAGAGAGAGTGACAGACAAATGCTGGTGCACTTGTCAGAAGTATGAAGTCATGCCGACAGAGGTGGAGTGCTACTGCTGCCACGAATGTAACCTCATCATGCCACAGATGCAAGACCTTTCAATTGATGAGGAGGCCAGCGTTGCAGCTTCTGTCTGCATCACAAACAATAATGACTTCCCTGCACTACTGAATGAGGGTGTCTTACAGAACTTTTTTCACGTATCTAGGTACGTGGAAAAAGCAGTAGCACTCCACCATCCGCTCTTCTCCCTGGAGGTATCCTCAGAGAAACTGTCATCTCTCTGAGGGTGGGGTTCTTCCCCAGACTATGGAGATCAGGGATTGCCCCTCATCTTGATGTTTCTCTGCATTGAGATTGTCTCTAAGGATGACAAGTCTTGTGTCATCAGTGAAGGAGATGCTCACCACACCATCAAATTCAAAATAATGCCACAAATTGGTTTCACAGAAAACCAGCTTGAAGCTGCTTCATCTCATGGGCCCTATCCAGATCAGTCAAACATGTCACAGAGGGCTTTCACACCGACGCGGCTCTGTGCCTGTTCTGGTACTCTAGCTTAGTATCGAACCTGCTGATGTGCTCAGATTGGGAAAATAAGGTTTGGAATCAAAATTAAGTTGGTTAGTATAGATAGAATGAGCAGGAAGTCAAGGTAACATCCTCCCAATTTTTTCCTGCTTGAACAAGATGAATGTGGGCTGGTTTTTCGAGATCTGGGAATCAAGAATGGAACCAGTTCCAATACCAGAACGGTGCAGATGTGAATGGTGCCTCTGAGTCGGTTCTTGGAGCAGACACATATCAACCACCAAGTTGGGCCCATGCTCACAGGTGATGCTGACCAGTCATCTGATCAGCATCACCTGGGGGAACCAGCAGCTCACAACAAAAGTCAGGAACAACAGCAGAATAAACTGTTTGGCAGCTTTTTATGGGTACAACCAACATACCCAGCTCTGCTGCAAACACTTTTTAAACTATGTTTATTATGATGTAAGTCTGATATAAATAAATTCAAAGGTTGATACAAATAATGTAATGTAATAGATTTTTTTCCATGAAGATGGCAAGCTTATTGAAGTATAGCTCTGTCATTAAGCAAGTTCATGGATGCAGTTAGGAGTCTGTTTCCTGGAAGTCTTTAAATGAATCATTATCCCCATGTTTAAAAAAAGAACTGTAAAGGTTAGGACAACATCTGATCATGTTCCTCATCACTGACTGCTCATCATGACTGCACGCTGTAAAGTTTCCTGTGAAAGGTCAACAAATCTTTTTTTTTTTTTTTTCTGACAGATCTTTTTTTAGTTTGTTTTTTTATTTTTACCTTCCAGCACACTGGCACTGAAACTAAAATAAGGTCTTTTTTTAAAATGATGATTTCAGCTGATGCATCGTAGGGCAAGAAGCCACCCACATACACACCTAAAGCTGGGTCACTTTAGCTTTATTTACAACAATGTTACAACAATAAGATGTCTGATGCCTTTTCCTGCTGCCAGCTTGTGAATTCAAGCTTTCCTCAGGGAACAATATTTGCCATCAGCCCAGCATCCTGTAAACTGTGCATTCACTGCTCGCAAACGAGTGTCAGAAATGATCCAAACCTGAACAAAAAAAAAGAAAAAACGTGTGAACAGATCCACTCATACATAACATCACATAGTGCAGCACAATCCTCAGCTTCATCCTCGTTACCCCATCCCTGCCTCTCCCTGTGCTGCTGACCTACATACTGCAGCATCCCAGTTACATAACCAGCCGAGGCTGTTGATCACTGCAGGCTGCGCAGGGCCAACACCCCCCTCTCTGCTGCTCATGCAACTTACACGCTTTCACACATATAACACACACACACACACACACACACACACACACACACACACACACACACACACTCCTCGCAATTATTCACTTGTTCTATTTCTCATGGAAAACAATAGGAGTAGGTTAAATTACACACTCATACCTTCACTTCTGAGAGCACCTCATGCAGACAGAGCTTTTATGGTGTTTTTGCATAAAAATCAAAATTAGGTCAGACAAAAATATGCAGAGTTTTGTACCTGAGAGACGGCTGGCAGCTGGTAACGTAACCTGTCTGTGTTCCCTTTTTTTTCTTCTCCTCTCACCCGAGCCCCAAATAATAGATGAAACCGAACAAACTGTGTTTTTATGTAGGTAAGCTAGATGTATGCTCGAAACAGAGTTTTCAAGAAGATGCACCCTTTCTAGAAGCGTTTGTCACCCTTGTACATTTTTTTTTCCATGGTTGATTATGTTTGTGTGCGTGTGTGTGTGTGTGTGCGTGTGTGTGTGTGTGTGTGTGTGTGTGTGTGTGTGTGTGTGTGTGTGTGTGTGTGTGTGTGCTACTGACCTGCCCCCTCAGGGTAGTTGACAGAGCGAGCTTCTCTGTGAGTAGTTTGCTCAGGCTTACACTGTAGAGGCATGTGATGTAACTCTTTCTCTCTCTCTCCCTCTCCTTCAGTTCCTCTCCCTCCCTCCCTCCCTCCCTCCTTTCCTCTCTTTTCACTCAGAATAACCCCTCTCTTTCTCTCTTGCGTTCTCTCCCTCTGTTTTTTTCCTCACTCCTTCCCCTCCTTGCTGACCTACTTTCACTCTTTTGGCCCATTTTCACAAGCCCCCACACAATACGCAGCATCTTTCACAGCTCAAACATGATTTGGACAAAAAGGAGGGCTAAGTAAGAGCTGGAGACATGGAACAAGGAGGGGGGGTTATGTAAGATAGGTGATAAGGAAAAGGGTGCAGTATAAAACGCTGCAGTTTTCTTCGCTTTGTCACCTCGTTGCTGATGATAGTGGTGGTTGCAGTTAATGTAATTTTTGTTGTTGTTGTTTGTTGGTGTTCAATTTTTTTTTAATTTGAGGGTCAGCTGCTACCCTGAAAGTAATCCCTGTTTCTGAACTTGAACTATCTAAAAAAAACCTTCTACTTAGGGAACACAAGACCTGATGTGCATGCAATGAATCTGCACCCAATTCTTTTTTTTTAAGTGTGTCGTACTCTTGTGAAATCTGACAAAAAAGCAAATCAAAGTGTTTTTTCCCCAAAAAAGCTTAATCCAGAATCCTGTTTTGTTGAAATTGCGACACCTCCATAGCTGCATCTCAGTGACTATAAACGCTCTTACGTAAGCCTCATCAGTGGCACACTCAGCCCTTGCCAACTTCTTGTTCCCATTGGCCATTGCTCCATTAAAGGCAGGGTCAGAAGGAGGCTGCCATGCTCGGTGTGACGCAGTTTTCTCTCAAAGTAGTTGTGTAACATGTTTTGCTTGTTTCACTCTGATACATTTTGTGATTGTTTCCCTTTTTTTAATTCAACTTCAGCACATCTGCTAAAGTAATAGTCCTCAGTGTTAAGCAATCTTGCATTCGATACAGGCCAAAAAGCAGAGTGTAGTATTACTTTGTTGTGATGTAATGGCTACTTGATGAAGGTGTTAAGATGTTAGATTGCTCCTGCTTTTAAAGCTGCATTTATGATCCCACTAATGTTTTTATGTACAATATACCCAGTGCATTTTCATTTTTAAATTACCTCTCTCCTGTTTTGTTGTATTTTAAATGTTATAAGTGGTTAACTTTGCATTATTTTACTTTTTACTGGAAGAAAACGAAACATTAAGCTTCTTATTTCTATTTTCCACAGATTTTCAGTCTTTAACTGATTTGTTTCGGGCACTAGTCAAACTTGAGATTCTAACATTTTCTTATCTTTAAACTCAGTTACAGCCAACTCCTCCAGGAGCTGTTTCTTTGACATGTTTGTCATTTATTCAGCTGTTTGGTGATGAGCAGGTAAAAAAGGCTTGATTGAGGCTGTGACGTAGGAAACCTAAACTTTAATGCAGCAGGTTATCAAACCAAACTGTTGATGCTTTGAAGACTTAGACAAGCAGAAAGGACAAAATGCATAAACTGCCTTTGTCTGTAGGTTTGTCCTTTAGCGATTCAGTAATCCATTTGTATGATAAGGGTATTGATAAGAGCAGCTTTTTCTTCAACACTAGTCAAGACTTTGTTTTCATTTCTGGACCTAAACTGACAGCTAGATTAAAAACTCAAGGGTCTGGACTCTGCTAACAAACAATAAAAATAATATATATGGCTTAAATGTTTTTAATGACTGTGTGGTTCATACTATACAAGGATGTTTCTGTCGATGAACTGTAAATCAGCTGTTTGTGTGTTGTGAGTCTCAGGATACTGCAAAAGTACAGACACATTTATGATTCAACAAACTTTTATTTTTTTTCCCCATTTTGAGTTCTAAACAATCAAAAATGAGTGTTTTTGTAACCATTTGCATATCCACATGAAGTATAGCAATACATAATCACTTCTGGACAAGCCTTATTCTTTTTTTTCCATTTTCAGAAAGCCTTTTGGCGAACAACAAAAGTTATACAGTAACACAGAGTACAAATGGTAACTGGGGGGAAAGGAGCATGGGTAAATACACAGCACAACAGGAAGAGCATAGAGCAAAATGACACAACAGGATAACAAAAAAAAATACACACGACAATAGCCAAAATAATAAATGAATATAATAGAAAATTACAATATTATTAAAATTATAATAAAATAATGACAGCAGTATACAAGAGATAGAGAGACAATTTTACATTTATACATAGTGGCCAGAGGCAGGCACCAGAAAGTGAAACAGTTAAACTCTGATGACTGGATGGTCTACCGTAGCTAAAACAAGTCAGTGCAGGCGTGAAGGGATCGTTAAGACATTGGCTGAAGTTGGGACGAGGGACAACACAACAAAAGAGGCACCTTATGTAGAAAGAGCAGCTTTGCTGGTTTGCAACTGGAGAGCCGTTTCATTTATTCCACAGACACGTGTTGTCTCGAAATGAGGGTTTCATGATTTCTTTCAGGCGAACAAGGCTTGCCCCTGTGCTTGTCAGGTTTTGCCAACAGCAACGTGTGACTGCATAGCCTTGACTGATATGCGTATAAAATGGCCTTGAGTGTTTTGACGGCTTTGAGAGTCAAAGAGCTGGGATCACCTGAATGACGCCATAGACCTGATCCAATAGTATGAAAAAAGGGTACCTTTGTTTCTTTGCCTTTTTTCTTCACAAGTTGTGGCTCTCAGTTTTAGCTAAGAAAGAAAATTTGAGGCATTTTCTAGACAAAGGGACTGTACAATGTGTCTCTACAAGAACAAACTTATCACTCCAGTCTACGACCTCCAAATCCCAACCTTCTATTTTTTGTTGTTTTTGCCACTTTTTTTCTTAAAATATATATTCCATATATGCAAATTTATATGTCACAGTAATATACAATCTAAGTGCTTTAAAAGTGAAGGGAGCTTGTGTGCAGATGGTTAAAGAGGGTATAAGATGGCGTGGTAGAGAGAGGAAGAATGTAACTCTTTGCAAAAAAGGGAGATGCTAAAGGAAGAATGCAAATTCTTTGGTTAAAGGAATGTTCCCATAATGCCACAATAAGTGCTGGCCGGCCACAGAGGCAGTTCACAATGAAGATTTGAGTAATGTTGAAATTTCCACAAGGGAAGTATCCCAGACTCCAGCTCTGCAGAGTTTCATTCTTTCCCCTCTCTTGCATGGTGAAATGTTATTTTGGCTGAGGATGGATGTATGGGTGGATGTATGGGTGGATGGATAGATGGGTGGGAGGTAGGAGAGAGTTGAGTAAAGGGGGAGCAGGTGACACAGTGAAACTTGATGGTGATATCACATCCTAACTACACCTTACAAGGATTTCTCTCCTGTCTTGATAGGTGGTGATGCGAGTCATATCTGCAGTTGTCTGTCTACAGTAGACAACAAAGAGGTGACTTAAAGAGCTGCTCATGTTTGTCCTTAATCGCGCCTCTTACTGCGCCCGACCCTACTGCTGGATCCCTTCTTTCCCGCCTCCTTTTTAGCCTCCGCCCTCTCATTCACCAGAGGCTTGGCCTGTTCCACAAAGTCAGTCTCATTCTCCACCTCTTTGCTTTCCACGCTGGCTTGGCTGCCCTGGGGGTTGCTGGGAAGAGCTAGGTAAGGATGCTGAGGCAAATTGGGAGAGGGGGACAAGGAGGTGTTCACCGGTCCTTCCATCGGCGTTCCTGCTGCTCCACTGGACAAGGCTCTGTACTTGAGGCGGAGCTTGTGGGGCAGGGCGGTGGCTTTGACCTCAGCTTGGCACTCACTGTGTGAACCAGCAGCTCCCGCCACCTTCTGGTGGTAGTTGCTAATGTCTGAGGAGGACGAGGAGGGCGACTCGTCATCTGTGGAGCCTTCCTTGTCAGAGCTACGTGGGTCTCCGTCGCTGGATGAGGTGTCTTTAGCGGAGGAGTTCTCCTGGTAGAAACCATCAGCCTGAGGGCCTCCCTCATAGGTGAGCACTGGGGGCTCTTCATCCAGTGGGTTGAGGTAGCTGTTGCGCTGTGGGAAAGAGGCCTTGCCTTCCTCAGTGTTGTGGATCAGATCAGGGGCAAAGGGGTTCTGGTGGTTTCCTGCATGCTGGAGACCGTTCTCGTGAACCTGGTAGCTATAGTTCCCATGATGGCCCTCACGTTGCTGTTGCTGTTGAGCGCTGACGAGGTACCTCTGCTGAAGCTCCTCTGCTGGCTCAGAGTGATCGTTGATGTATTCATACTGAGGGGAGTCCAGGGTCTTTGTCCTCTCCAGCTTCTCAGCGACCTCCGTGATGGTCACTGAGCAGTCTGAGAACTTGGAAGTGTGCTGCACTGGTCTGCTCTGCTGGGACTGCTGGTCTTCTGGCCTCTGGCTCTCCATCGGGTAGTAGCCGCTGCTGGAGCGGTACAGGATAACGCTCCTCTGTGCAGAAGTGGCCTGAGGGGCGGGGCTGGAGGCCTCCATGTGGCACTGCTGCTGCTGCTGCTGCTGTTGGTGGTGCTGGTAGTCCATGGCGCTTTCAGCCAATGGGGTGTTCTGCTGGTGAGTAATGTGGTTGCCATGGTAAGCCCCACTTGATACACCATTGGGCATCCCGTTAGTGATGCCGTTGCTCTCCAGTCTGGCCATCTCGATACCTGAGGGCTCCGTCTTTATGTTGTAGCCCAGGGGCTCTGGGCTGTCCCTGGAGGAGGCATCAGACAGGTCGGAGACAGAGCCGCGTGGGGAGTAGCTGTGGAGCGTGTTGTGGCGCTCTCCACGGCTTGACTGCTCAGTTTCAGAGGAGTCAGAGTTGAGCATGACCTGGGATGCACTGGAGTAGCCGCTGCTAGAGAGGTAGGCATTACTGTTTGGGGTGCCGTTGTTGCTGCTGCCGTTGCTCATAGCATTTGCACTGGCAGCACTGTTGGAGATCTGCTGACTCTTCTCCATGTAGGAAGCTGTACTGATGAGGCCAAAGCGCAGTTTGAGCTGCAGGAGTTCGGTTTTCAGACGAACGTTCTCCTCATTCAGCGCCATGACCCGGTTCTCTAGCACCATGTCATTCAGGCGACGCTTTTCCCTTGAACGCTTAGCTGCCTCATTGTTCTTCCTCCGCTTTTCCCAATAGGAAGCATCTTTCTTCTCTTCAGAAATGAACTCTCTCTTGCGACGGCATGACACATTTGGCTTGGAAGATTTGTTCTGGCGGCCGTTCCTCGCCGCACCCTCAGGATTAGGCGAAGGAAGGCCTGCACTGTAGGGCGATAAAGGGTCAACCTCCATGGAGCTTGTGTTGTTTGCAGATGGGAGATGTAAACTCAGACTTTCCATTTTTTCCCAGCTGGGGGCCAGAGTCTAACTCCGGCAAAGGGCGAGGGGGGTGAAGGGAAAAGATTTAAAACTTTGTAAGACTTCTGCTGTTTTTCACTAGAGAGTTTGACTTATGTCGCAGGATCTGCAAAAACTTCTTGATGAGGTATTTGTGCTCCTCGTAGAGATAACCTCATTGATTTCCTTTTCTTAAATTCAAGACAAAATCGTTCAAGTGTCCAAATTAGCCAAGAAGATTAAAAAGAGGTGGAACTCGACAAAAACCTCAGACATTGGTTCCGTGTTCGGAACAAGAAACCTATAAAAAGAAGCAAGTTTGTGTTTGGAGCGAAGAGTCTCTGCTTATCTCTTGGCAAATGGATCAAAGCAGTCTCTGGAGTTTTGCTGGAGGTGATACAGAGTTCAGCTGTGTCTTCCTAAATCTTTAGCAGAGCTGTGATGCCTGTCAGGCGGCTGCCCTGCTTCTGTGAACGTCTTTCAGAGGATGTAGGTCAGTCCGTCTACTTTGGGGCTCCCTGAGGATCCAGATTCAGTGCTGCTGCTTGCTGACCGCTAACTGTTAGAGAAACAAGAAAGAGGGGGAGGAGAGCAGAGAAAGACAGAGTTAGATCACACGTCGACCAGTTTACTACAGTACATGAATAACTTTTCAGTGAGGACAAACATGGTTTATGATCTGTGATATAAAGCTTTAGCGGTGGTATAATCTCTATGACATCAGATAAATACCAAAATCTATGACATAACTCTTTATGTTGTTAAAGAAACCTTTTCTGTCTGGTCTTTGTTTCCTTCAAAAGGAAGGTAGATGCACATTATGTTTGGTAGCACCACTGTGAATAAACACGCTGCATGTGCTGATGCTACTTCAGGGCTTTTGTGTGCGACAGGCTGCCGTCACAGTCACATAACAAGGTCTGAGGCAACCTGACCCTGTGCCAACCCTGCAGAGACTGACACAGGAAAGGCTGGGGATAGAAACAGCATGCCTTATGTTTATCCCTATGTTGTTTCTGTGTTAAAATGTAAATAACATAGAACTAATAATCTCTGCTTTTAAAAGTCACTTCATTGACCCTTCATTAGGGATTCAAGAAGTAGAGTTGTGAAAACACGAGGTAGCCGACCACTGAAAACAGCTCCTGGGAGCAGAAACACATCTGTGTTGTCTTTGTGTGAGTGTGTGTTTCTATGGGGGAGGGGAGACGTCTCAGTTACGGCAGCATTGCCTCAGTTTCTCTGGTAGCCGTCAAACTGTCTGAGATTACACAACAGCACAAACTGCTGAACTTCCCCATGCAGTGTTGACGATACAGCACAAAAGGAAGCTTCGCCCTCTTTATTCGCCCCACACCAGAAAATTTAACATTGCCGCTGAACGCAGCGCAGATGGATGTTGAGTCCTGCATTACGTAATAACTTCATGCTTCTGCTCTTGTTTTAGACCCTGATTCCTCTGGTTTTCTTTCTGCACATTACACTGCTGCTGTTCAATAATTAGTAACACAACATTACGCTAACCCCCAGAGTCCATTACTAACATGAAAACATCTTTTTATGACACACACACAGGGAATGTGAGAAACTAGGTCAGTGTGCCGGAGGGTAACAATGACTCCTCTGGTGTTGATTTCCCAACGCTGGAATCAACCACGGAGTAAAGAAAGACTTTAAGCTTCAGTCATTTGTTTTTACTAACCTTATTTCAAAAGAAAACATTCAAACATCCAAACATAAAAACATCCAAAAGTAAAGTCTGACTTAAAAACATCAGCTGATATTCCAGATTTAACCAATCTAGTATTTTACTGATCTTCCCCCCTGTGGGGTGGGAGTGCCTGAAGTAAAGTTGACACTGATGTCTGAGAGCAGTCGAAGCAGATCAGCACAAAGGAGCTCAACTACTCTCATTATCACAGAAAGAATTGTATTCTTCATGCATCACAAAGTGATTCTTCATAACTCCCTGCAAACAATAATCTAACTTAATGTGTGTCATCCTCTGCCTGGTTACTGCACGTCTTCCCACAGAGTCAACAATCCGGTTATGTAACACTCACAAAACCACCATTGTGACCTTGAAACAGCCTACTGCTTTGAATCATCATAACTTCATTAATCCACTTTGGTGGAGCTGGGTATGATTTATGTTTCCTTTTCCATTTCTCACTTTGAGTTTCCCCCTAGATACCACACAACAAACTCTAACCTCCTCTTTGTTTGTCTCTTTCCGTCTTAGACCTCTCGTATGGCTTTGCTGAACAGAAAAGGATTTGGACACAACTACCAACAGATGTGGAAAAATGTGGGGCCAACAGCCCTCCCCCCGTCTGGAAAAATCCCCCCCACCCTGTGCGCGCGAAACAAAGGCAGAGGGAGGGAAGGAAGCACGCACACGTCTGAGCTGTCCCACTGACCTAGAAACGACGCTAAGCAGTAAACACTCCTCCTGTCTTTGACGGTGCGCCATAAAATAGGTCAGTAGGACTGCAAGAGAGGGAGGGCAGGAGAGGGAAGAGAGTATTAGAGTGCACTCTAAAAATAGAGCAAGAGAAAGAAGTAAGGGAGGGAGGATGCAGAAAGGGGGTGGTTCGACGTGAGGAATTCAGTCGGTGAAAATGAGAGGAATTTTACAGAATCTGCAGCAGGAGGAATATAAAAGAAAGGAGCCGTATACGTCATCTGCCTCAAAATCTGATTATGAAAGCTCCAGCGATTTTCACGCAACATTAATCCTGGTTCGCTCTAGAAACCCTCCGACACCTCAGACATAATATGCATTAGCTGCAGATGAAAAACAATAGTGAAAGATAGAGATGGCATTGACGTCAGAGCACACACCCATCTCTGCAGCCAAATTCACACATAACAGGCTCTCTCCGAGGACTGCATGGGGAGGGGCTGCTGTTGTTGCTCGTAACGTACGTGCTCTGAATCTCTCTTGTTGCGGAGCTTGTGTAACGTATGCACATTACAGAGCAGCAGGAGCTACAGGTTACTGTGTGTGAATGCCTTACATGTTCTCCTTATACCCTGGTCTCTGTGCATCACATAAAAGAATATGCACTCTACAGGTCCTAAAATAAAAGCTTCACTGTGGTCAGTGTAAGCTCTTTCTTTGTGTTTCCAGCTTGGACACATGTCCCAGACACTTGCTGGATGAGGAGGAATGCTTCACCTTTGACCTCCTCTGAGGCAAGTGTGACTTAAAGTTATGCCCCCCCCCACACACACACACTCCCTTGATCTTTAAGGTGATCCAACACCACACGTGGAGGGGCCCACGCAAGGAGCCTCCATTTTGCCCCACGGCTTTGTGTCAAGAAACAAAACAGAGAGACAGGACTCCAGACATTCCAGGTCAGTCTCAGAGGTACATGGCTGAGCGCCATTTAGTGTTTCCTCTCAGAAATATTTGACTTACAACACTCTTACCTTTCCTGTCCTACTAGAGGAGAAAAAATGTTTGCCAATACATATTTGAAGAGAGAATAACAAACATGATGAAGGGTTGATCTGCTATCAACTAAGACCCTATTATGAACTTCAAAATCGCTAAATTTCATTTTTATTAGCGCTTGGACTGTTCAGATTTCTTTTTATTACATTTTTTAATGCTTTGACCAAACCTTCGAGAGGAAAGCATCACATGAATAAATTTAGACACTGGTGTAAACTGGAACAGGGAGTCATAGTGACCAAAGTGTGTGTTGTGAAATTCCTCAGAGCTAACAGCAGAGTGGTTTCAGTCATCCACAGCTTTCCTTGAATACCTTATGTGTCACCAAGCCCAGATACAGGTTTGACCTATATTCACAGAGTTGGCTGGGACAGAGCAATGCAGACCAGCTGGCAGCAGGCGGACTAAGAGCTCACCAAAACTCTGCCTGCCTTTGTCAGACAGGAGTTTCCATGGATTGCATCACATCCTGAATGCTCATTTGTTATTTTAATTTTACAACAGAGGCCGCAGCAGGACCACACAAACTTGAGACACAGGTTGTGTATCAAACCAAATGAGCTTGTTTCATCTAGGTCACCCTCAGCTCCACCGCTTCTGTTCCATGTTTTCTACCAGAGGACTTGTTAAAAATAGCACACAGACATCAAGCAGTCATACATCACCGAGAGTGAGACTGTCTCTGGTTGGGATCACCTTTCTGAATAAACTCAAGGTAAAAGTGCATTTAAATAGTTATTTGCTTGCTTTATACTGTTTCATTTCATGAAGATAGTTTGGTGACCAACTGGGTATAAATAAAGAGAATAAAGCACAGGGTGTGAACAGGAATCAATTACAGGCCTCTGTGTCCCAGGAGAGAGCTGCTGTTTATTGCTTCTCCCTGCTGCGTGCTGGTTATGTCATACCCTCTAACTCCCTCAAAGCAAAGCTCTGTGGTTTATTAACACACTTTGAGTGGGTAAAAAGAGTCATCCAAGGACTCACACTGGATGCAACCTGGCAAATTTTTACTGTTTTTTGCACTTCTACTCCAAACTTCAACATTTATAAATGCATACGATATAACCAAGAAACAGGCAAATCTGCTGCCCATTGAACAAATGGTCTACCAAGAACATTTTTTTTTTAAAAAGCAGTATTTTTTTCTGGATTTTAGTTGCACACAGTAGCCTTTACCTTTGTAATTCTCTTGTGATTTTTTAATCAAAATTCAACTTTATTTATTTTTTTGTTTATTCTATGCCACAATAAAACCTGTTATTTTGCGAAAATTCTCTTTTCTCCATATGTACATAAGTCTTTTCAGAGATCCTTTTCAGACCTTATATGAGAATTTAAAATGTTTTATTGAAAATATCATTGTTATTTGGGTAGGTTAATTTTTTTTTTATCCTGAAGCAAACCTTCCAATTTTTTTTAAATTGGAAAATCAAAAGTATCTATCAATATCCGAGCAACAAGACTGAACTAGTGACCTACATAATAGCAGCATAGGATGCACATAGCAGCATGCCACGTGCAGAAGCTAATATAATAGGCTACACTGTCTGTCTGTGTAAACCAGACAACACAGCCCAAGTGCAGCAACAGCAGCCCCCATTCCCTGGAAAACACCACCATGAGGGAAACAACCTCGCCTTGACATTGAGCACATAATGAGGGATACAGCTAAGCACGTTTTCACCCCACTCCGAGCCATACTCGCCAGAAAACAGGGCAACAAAATGCACATTTACAGTGTAAAACGTCGCGCAATAGCCCCTACGAGTCCGTGTTAATGACAAAAACAGCCGCAACCGCCTCAAAGTCACGGGAGCGCGGATCCACCGGCAGAGCCGCGAGTCGCCATGTGAACAATAACCGGCTATGAGCACCATTCTCATTTCAGGAGACACGGTCTACAGACACACAACAATTCACAACGGGTAGAGAAATTACAGTTTAACACACAAGCAAACACAAACACTGAAAGTTGATATCAGAGAAAAGGAAACGGTACCTTGCCATGTCCTGGAGGAGAAAAATAGCAAGCTTCCCGGACACAAAAGCCGTCTCGCTCTCCGTTTCCTCCTTTACTACTGCTTCAAGAAAGCTCCAAAAACCGAAAAGTTTTCTTCTCCTCTTCCTGTCGGTGTCCCGGTCAGGTGTGGTTTAGTCTGTGGGTCGGGTGGATTGCTGTTTCCGTCTTTTGGCTCGGGCTGCCTGTGTGTGGTATGATGCTGGACGCTTTGCTCTAGTTTCTCGGCTCCCTTTCTAGAAATATGTGTTAGTAGGTCAGTGGTTGCATAACAGCTCTTAGGCTGCCTAGTCACGTTTTTGTCCTCTATCCCTCCGCGCGAGACTCTCCCTCGCCCTCTCCCTACCTCTCTCTGTTCATTTGCCCTTCTGATTTTTTCCACTACCTTATATCCGACATCTTTACCTCCCTCTGTCGTAACCAATATCAAACAATACCATGGAGGAATGTACTGTGTTTGACTGTCTGAGAGCGTGTTTCATGAAACATGTTCTATGTGGAATAGAATATAATAATAATAATAATAATAATAATAATAATAATAATAATAATAATAATAATAGTTTATACATATATATATATATATATATATATATATATATATATATATATATATATATATATATATATATATATATATATATATAAATATATATATATATATATATATATATATATATATATATATATATATATATATATATATATATATAACAGCACATGTCTCTGCCATAGTGTGAACGTATTCTCTGAGAACTTCAACTCTTATGTTTTCCCTTTCTTCTGCAACTCAAGCCAAATGCTCTTTGAATGTGCAATAGTTCTGTCCACTTTATGTCATCTTTCACTCAGAATTGCTGTATTGAGTTTATGTACAGACTTAGGAGGGTCAGTCTTTAATTTTTAATTTTCCTTTTAATTAAAACAGTTACCTTAATCTCCTCATGATGGCTATATTGATGGCTATTCTTATCCTTATGTTGCATGGGTTATGAACATATCAATTCTTTCATAAGTCTATTTTTCTATTGGGCAGGTGGGGGGGGGGGGGGGGGGGTATCAGTTTTATCAGTCTTTGGGGTTAATTTGTAACTACTGCCTTAAATTTCCCTTGGGATCAACAAAGTATCTATCTATCTATCTATCTATCTATCTATCTATCTATCTATCTATCTATCTATCTATCTATCTATCTATAATATTGACTTTGTAGATATCTTGTTTATTTTATTTTGTTTTTATATTTTTTTTATATTTATTTCGTATTTATTGTTTTTAACAGACCATTTAGTTTACCTAATATTACCAAATATTAATGTTTTGAATTTTCTAAAATGAAAACTTCAACCTGGACGCTTTCATTTCCCTTTCTCTTTGACAACAAATTGGGAGGTAAAAATATTGACTGGCTCCAAGAGTACTTTCCAATTGGAACTAAGAGCAAATCTTAGCTTGTTGCTTCCCAATTAAGTTTTAATTGTGTTATTCTCGTTTAAAAACATTTGAATTTTTCTAAAAGACTGGTATTTAGCATTTTCTTCTAACTCTATGAGAATACTCTATGTAATTTAAAATTAACCATTTCATAATAAGATTTTAGTTTAAAAAATATCTTCTTGCAGTTGTTTGTTAATTCTTTGAAAATTACAATATAAAAATTTACATTGCAAAGTTTTTTTTTTCTTCATTTAGTTTGTGGTATTTTATTTTTATCCCACAAAGAAGCTTGTTGTTCTTATCACTAACATACTCCATGAGCTCCCTGCATTATCCCTGTTTTGTGTCACATTCAGCTGCAACCTATGCCCCCACCCCTTTGTCTACACACTCCACACTGCACCCGTTCAACACACACTCACACACACCATAACTATACCACCATTGTCAGACCATGGTGGAGAAACGGTAGCCTTGAACTTGTCTAGCTCCTCCCCCCACCAGTCCTCTATATTATTACTACCAACCCCCAACATGCTATTCCCTTGGCAACAGTGGTGTGGTGGTGCCTGCCTAGCAACCAGAAGCCACTCATGTTCTCCTTCATGGCTCATGGTGCTGAGTTTGGAGACTGAGCAGAAGACAAAAGATTTCTCTGCATTACTGGCTCTTACTGTTGCCTAAAGGAGTGACCTTTGGAGCTGCACCAGCGGTTACTCGGGTCATACAAATGTTAAATAAGAAAAAAAAAGTTAAACCATTAATTTTGCATTTTAAACATGGGTCTGCTGTTTGTGTGATTTTAAAACAGATGTTTTACTTGAGCAGCAGGGGGATTCATGGTGAGCAAAAAGTAGGAGAGCACTTCAGTAGTAACACTACTGGGAATGAATGAACAACTGAATGAATCTCAGGGATCCGAGTTACGTAATGAAAACATTTGGCGCCACCTGGTGTTGACAGAAAAAAAGATGTAAGAATACTGAAGGACATTCTCATAATCATGCTAAGTAACAGAGTAATGACATTTAATGGGGTACCTCACATCCCTCTATGAATATATTTGAATGTATCCACTGCAGTTTTCTGACACAGATGTTTGTTTTTATCTGATCACCTCTAACAACTGCAGACTTGGACTTTTTCCAGATGATAATGTATTCTGAACCTGTATCCTTCAGTTCCATATGGGCCAATCAGTCTCTACCGCAGCTGCTTGAGCGCTAAAAATAGCTTCATACTGCTGACGTGATAGATGACTCATGCAGAGTCTCACTCAGCCTCTCCTGCATCCCACATCACCCCACCCCACTCTCCTCTGCAAAATCCTGCACCCCATTGCCCCAGCTCACTTTAGTGACCTGTCTTACTTTCACCTGGATGGTAATTCATATTGAGAGTTTTTATTCATAAAGAACACAAATTAAATTCATGTAGTCTCCGATTAAAAACACCGTCTGTTGTGTATCCAGTGTTGTGCACAGTGCACCTCCTCACTTTTGCACTTCACTTAAGGTAACTCTTTGCTCCTGCTTGGCTCTGTTTTGTGCACCAGCTTATGATGTAATACAAAATGCAGCTAAAAAAGCTGCAGTCTCTTCTGCATGTAATTCATTAACGGCTGTACCAACATAAAAGTCATAACAAGGGTAGCTCTCAGGAGTGTATGTAATAACTGCTGTAACATCAAAATAAAGATGGTTCATTATTATTAGTGAAATAAACAGAAAGTACAGAAAACAGACACTTTTTTGTAATATAAATATGTCTTTATTTTTAAATTAAGTCACCTCAGTTTTCAGACAACAGTGAAACATGTGAAGGTATATGGCTTGCCCGATAGCTTAAATAAACCTGATACAGTAAACAACAGATACAGTAAACATGGATTTTTTTTTAATGTAAACCTCATATCTGTGCTTCTTATCACCACTGTTTACCTAAACCATGGTAAAATAAATATATAGTGTTTGTGCTGAATGGCTTACACTTTTTTATTGTCCAACAGAAGACAAAAATGGTATTTTGACATCGGTGACCTTGGTAGAAACATGGTGTTGATGTGTGTTGAATCCCTAAAATGTAATTCTAGTGTTCCTTAGTTTTTAACATTGTACAGGATCCACTCAACACCAAGGACTCACACATAACCCTGAGTGCACCTGTGTGTTGGTGGGCTGGTGTCTTTGTAGTTTTGTGCTGATCCAACAGCTCAATAAAACACATTTGTCACTTTGGAGGTAGCTATTTACACCGGAGCTGAGCTTTCCTGCGGAAACGTGCAGTCTGTAAGAGTCTCTGTTCAGAATGATGTGGGATAAGATCTCTTCAATGTGGACTTCTTCCTCTTGTGCCCAGGACCTCAGGGCCTAGTGAACAGCTGCTGAGAGAAGAGCTTCTTGAGTTGAGCTACTTCCTGAGACAAACAGCTTATCTGGGTCCTGAGATGTGTGTCCTCTGTTAAAAGGCTAGTGTCCCCAGATTTCTGCAAAGAGTTATATGACACAGAGCTCTGATACTGCCGCCCAGCGCCACCTGTAGTCAGGCTCTCTGTCGGACTGACCCAACCCACCTGTTGGTGGCACCTCTCCTGGATGTTTGGCCCCACTGTGGCTACAGGAGGTCTGCTTTGTCTGCTATCAGAGGATAGAGATACGTCCCCCCCTGGACCTTTAAAACGAAGCTTGTGTGGAAGGCTTCTCAGGATCTCAGGTGACTCTTGTTTATGTGGATACAGGCTCTCTTGAGTGCCTTGGTCCTGTTGTCCTCCTATCAGCTCCCTTGGAGAAGGTCCAACATGCTCACTCATTGTTTCATCTAAAAAGAAAGAATGGGCAGCGATGTTTGAAGGACATGAGGTTGAAACACCAAACTCAGACACACTTTGGCTTGAAGCTCTCCTCTGACCATAAATGGCTCCCTGCTGCACAGGGTGAGGGTGGAGGCTGTTGTTGCTGGGGTTGAGCTGCATGTTTGGGCACGGTGATCCATTAGTTTGAGGCTGGTAGAAATGTGTTGCAGTAAGTGATGCATGGTGGGGTGAAGAAAGAGGCAGCGCGGACACATTGGATGACTCTTTGACCAGGCCAAAACGAAACTTCAAGGCCAACAGCTCAGCCCTCAAGCGAGCATTCTCCTCCAGCAGTCCCAGAACCCGACTCTCCAGCACCATGTCATTGGCTCTGCGTTTCTCTCTGGATCGTTTGGCTGCTTCATTGTTTTTCCGCCTCTTGTCCCAGTATCCCTCATCTTTCTTCTCCTCAGAGATTAGCTCTCTTTTGCTACGTGAACTGTTGCTGCTGTCTTCATTGCAGCTACTAGCAGCCTTATCTTCTGGATGGGAAAGGTTGTCTTTACTGTTCAGGGCGAAGGAGCGACCCAGGAGGGTTCTGGCCAGTTGACTTGTGGAGGTCAGGATGGAAACAGCCTCATCACTGAAGGACCCAACTTCACCCAGATGTCTGAACTCCTGTTCCTCTGCTGCCAGCATTGAGGGCACAGCAAGGCCCTGAATCATGCCTCCGGCAGTCTGAGGTGTCATTCTTCAACTCTTAGTGTGAGACTTCAGAGAGCTGTGGCAGGGGAAGTATGCGGCAATTCCACCACCTAGTGGAAAAAACACAGAGGTACATGAGTTTAGGTGATCATATGTTTACATGATTGCATAATGTTCTACCTTTAATATGCTGTATGAGTGTTAGTTATGAAGTATTGAACATTAAGAATAGACCTTAGAGGAGTGAAGTGTAATGAAAAAATAAAATCTGTTTCAGTAATAATGGGAACTACATTTGGTTACAACAACAGAGAAAACTGACTACAATCAGTATCTCTGATACAATGAGGAAAATGTGTTATTTAGTGTATTATTGGAGTAGTTTTGAAAGACTGCTATTAGACCACCCCTTGACTATTATTTTTGCTTTGTGCCAGGGTTATCTATAATAAATAAATCACATATAACACCAAATGAATGTAGCCAAACCTGTAAGTTAGAAAGCAATATACTTTCTGGTCTTATCAGATGGATGATGGGACACTAACACTTCTGTGTATGCACATGCAGTTAAGTTCGATAAAGGGTTGCATACATGAACTCTGACTTTCCTCCGAACTACCCTCTCTTCCTGACAACACACAAAAACTAAATATAGCCTGATAATAAAATTAAGAATCTCCTCAAACTGAAAGAAAAATATTACTTACAGTGCGATCAGTTGCTAAGACTTCTGATTATTCTGCTCTTAGATAAAGAAAGGATGACGAGCTGCTCAACCAGATGAGTGCATGTTTCCGCTCCTCAGTAACTCCGCATCTCTCTGTTGTGTCTGGACCTGCTCATTGGTTCAGTCGGGGTTGGTTCCTCACCCCGGGTGACCCCCTTTCAACCCAACCCACTCTCCCACCTCGTCACACTTCCTCTTACTAGGAATTATCCAGCAGAGCCGAGCGCGTGGACGCACAAAGATCAACTGCACGAGGACCTCGTAAAAAGACCTCTCACCAAGTTATTACGGTAACTTGACTGTCAGTGGCAGGCGTCCACTCTGTTGGTAGGATACACGTTTTCCTCAAAACACAAACTTAAATTCCCGTAACGGCTGAAAATAGGTCCACTAAGTGATTGCTATAAAAAATGATAGTACGATTCTTTTCCTTTTATAAACAGACAACGTTAGCCTTTCTTTGGCAGTTAAAAATGACACGTGGTGCACCAGTTAGATAATCGGCCTATGGCAGCCAACCACTGAACAAAAATGAAAACACCAAGTAGTCCAAAGGGGTGAGTTTGAAGGGCTTAATAACTTCCAACCCCAGGGAAGCTTTTCACACTTGTGGGGACAGTACCGTAAATAGATGAGTTCAGCGCACTCTTGTTTTCCCCCCTATCTACAGCAATAAGGATAGAACAGAATAGAATAGAATAGAATAGAATAGAATAGAATAGAATAGAATAGAATAGAACTTTGTTGTCATTGTAACAAGTAAAACAAAATTGAAGTCACAGCAGCAATCAAGAAAACAAAAATAAGAAAGTGTAGGACTACAGAAAGTGCAAAAAGGTCCATAAGAAAATGGATGATGACAGCTTGTCCATCATTCTCCAGTTCAGCCGGCCTCCACCTCCACAGCCTCTAATGTGGCATTGGTGTCTGATGTTAGCTCCGTTAGCCATGTCTGCGAATAGCATGTAGCTACTCTGCTCTCTGGTATTCCCTCTGTTGCTGGGTTAGCATGGCTAGCTTGTCCATCTTATTGGACATACGTTCCCATTAACGATGGATGGAAGGACAGGTCGATGTCGTCACTTCTTAGCTCACACCTGAGAACCAGCACATCCTCCTCACCTCCTCCTCACCTTGTGGGAAGACATCAGGCCTTACACCAGTTAGCATTGAAATGCTACAGGCTACTAACAGCTGATTTCACGTGTAAACAATGTAGCCATGGTTACATGTAGGATCTCCAGACAAACACAGGAGAAAAAGTAATAAAAATATAACTGAAGCCACAAAAAGTTTGGGGTCGATGACCAATAAATTAGTCGTAAAAAGTAATGATCCACTCCAAATACAAAAATTACGAAAAAGAGACAAAATTTTTTTACAAGAAACGGACAAAGAAGAGAGAGCTGCTGCAAAAGGCAGCCATAGCCACCAGGGTGGCACCTAGCAACCAACAGGAGATGTATACAGTTAAATGGAAAACAGTCTGACACTTACTGTCAAGCTGAGGTCAAAAAGTAAGCTCAGCCAGACCAAAGACTATCATTTTTTTCTGACAACAGAAAACACAAAAGATAAACACAGAGAACAAAATTACATGTAGCAAAGCCTACTTATTAACCCTGTAAAGCCCGACCCAACAAAAAAATGGCCAGAAAATTCTTCTTTTTTTTTCTTAAACTGAGATGTTTATTACCCCTTTAACAAAATCCAGGAGAAAAATATTACTATAGGCCTATCATTTGTTTATAGAATGTTTTTTTTTCCATATCGCATCTGATCAATTGGGCAATAATATGAATTCTTTCAATGTAGAGAATGAGTTAAAAAAAACTCGAGACATTTTTCTAGGGCCACAATACAACTTCAGCTGTCCATAGAGGTATGACAATCCTCAAGGGGATGGAATACTTAAAAAACAAAAAACAAAAAAAAAAAACAGGTTTTTATGGAAACTATTCATCATGTTGATGAGATAGAGCTCTTTAAAACAATGCAGAAAATCTGACATGTTTGGTAATACAAGGTAAAGATGCTTACCATCCAACTGTTTCAGGAGCAATAACTCAACCAATGAAAATGATCCTTTTTCTACTGGGCCAACAGGATGACATTTTTTTTAAAAGATGAATCCCTACTTCTTACATCTCTCCTTGCAGCTGTCTACCTTGTTGTTTTGCTTCAGTTACTTTAAGTGATGGTCTATCCTGGATGCCTTCAAATCATGATAAAATCATTCATATCAATGATGACCTTTAGAGAATGTGAATACTGTGACCTTCAGTTGTTTTTCTTGTAGATGAAATGTCAACTAAGTGCCCTTTGTGTTTTTTTTTAGCATTTAGAATATAATAATGCACTTTCTGAGTTGTGTTGTTTTTTTTTCAGTGTATTAGATATAGAACAACAACCTTTGTTGTGAAGACATGATAGGCTGCCCTTACTGATCATTTGACCTGATAAGACACATTTTGTTGTGATGCAAGGTTTATGGTTAGATTTGATGCTCGAGAAACTTGTTCATGCTGTTGGTTTGTTGTAAAATTAATCAGCAGAACTTAATCTGTTATTTATTTTAACGTGTTACATAAAACTATTAATTTCAAAATGAACATGTGAGGAAAATTAAGGATGTAATCTTGCCAGAGTTTCTCCTACAGTTGGTTTTTCAATGGTGTAATAAGATTATTTGTTTTTTAACTGTAACCTGAAATTCTCACCAGAATGCATAGACATGCATTAAATGCTTACAACTTCCTGGGGGACTTCCTATTGTACCTCATTAAAATTAACTCTTTTCTCTGGATGTCAGGCGTTCATAAAACTATTCCAGTTCTGTAGTCTTCAGCCTTCCTGCTCAGGTTTCTTATTTAAGTTTTTACCAGCCCACTCTAGTTTTTGACAGAACTAGACTCTGAGAAAAAGAAAACTAAGCAACTTTCAAAGTAAAATGTTGCTGGAGGCAGATCTTTGTTGTTGTTTATTGTGCACTGTGCATGTGATACGTGCCTCTTTTTCCACCCCTGCACCTCAAACAGCCCGAGTACACCACCGGTTAAACCCGGCCGTAGGAAATCGTTCACCACTCTAGAGTGATATAATCTTCACCTTAGGTAAACTTTATTAATTATGTAATGAATTTTGAAACAAAGGTATTCAAAAAGAAAAAAACAAGTAGACATTTTAATATATGCTTTGTGAATGAAATATATTTCTCATAGTGTTTACACTGCATAGTTTGTTGCTTATTTAATGGGTCATATTTACAGGTTCCCCTCTTATCACTCTTTTTACATCACAGTGTTTCATGAGGTCATGTACTTTACAAAAGCCTGTGTGCACAGCCGTCAGGGTGGCTAATGTTGTCCTTATTTGCCCTGTGCAGGTGAGCACCCATAACAAGAGGTAAACCTTTTCACCGAATACACATGATGTGTCTATGAACAATTGTTTTACTGCTTCTTAACAAACACTGATTAAAATGTGGTTATATATACATGTTTTTCCATAACAACACTGCATTAAAAGCATGCCTGGTGCTGCTGTCAAAGAACTCAGGTGAGGTTGTTTAAGGTCACTTGTCTTATATTCCCATTTTTTTCCGTTTCTGAGACTGTTAGCCTAAACAAGTCAGGTGAAATAAAACCACTTGATGTGTCACTACGCCTGTGAGTTAATGTATAAATTACATAACCCTGGAGGTCATACGAGGAATGTAGAGACACCTGTACATGTGAGTCATTTGAATGCCACTTGATAGTGTGAACAGAAAAGAGAGCGGTTACATAATACGAACCGAGTGAGGGAGCATTTCAGGACTGCTTGGTGCTGGAAGTTCAACCGGGGTGAAAGCAGAGAAAAAGGCACATTGTTCCTGAGCGATCTGCTGGACAGTGAAACTTCCTCCCTGCACATGGAAACACTTCACACTAGACCTCTTTGTGTCTGTATCAATCTCACTGCTTCTTATTCTTCAACAAGCTGAAGGCTTATCACTCCATGTTTATCTAAACTCTTTTGCTTTTGAACAATTTCATAACAACATTACCACTGTGACCCAAGCAGATCAATCTGTGCATTTTGCAGAACAGCAAACTTAGAAATCAGCATCAGTAAAGAGAAAAAAAAAAGATTGATGTAAGTTTATTTTGTTTCACAAAGTAGTGCTCAAAGTATTCTATAACCTGTGAATCAAGTGTGTCATTTTCTTTAACTCAGACTTAAAAACAATGCAGATTATTGAAGGGAATTCCTCTTTGGGTCTATCTATAATTAAGGTTTTATACAAAGTGATGTCTTGTTATTGAACATAGCCTCATTAAAATGTGCTGTTAGTTAGCAGAGTGTCATAAACATGTAAGTGCACCTGAAGCTACAGAATAGAATAGAATAGAATAGAATAGAATAGAATAGAATAGAATAGAATAGAATAGAATATGCTTTATCTATCCCTGAGGAGAAAGTCAGGGAAATTCATATATTTGAAGCAAAGTATGGTGGCCGATAGGTGTCAGCAGATGTGCAAAAGCAACAGCACGAATGTTAACGCAGCAACACTATGGAAGTACAGCCACAATGGAAGTTAGAGGACAGTTTTCCTAAAGGACACAGAAAAGTTGTAAAAGTAAGTTAATGATTGTTTTCTTTTGTAAGTTAAGCCATGATAAATATAACTCTAATGCTAAAGTAAACAAAGAAATATAAGAAGGATATCACAAGGTGACACCCCTACTAAGTTATATTTATCATAGATTAAGTTATTCATTAACTTACTTCTTCAACTTTTCTGTGTCCTTTTGGATAAGTAGCCTCTTTTAACTTCCATTGTGGCCGTACTTCCGTTGCATTCATGTTGTAGCTTTTGCCAATCGTCTGACACCCACCGGCCACTGTAGGGCAAAGGATTCTGGCACAACATCAGCAACTTCCAAGGTGCACAGAGAGGAAAAATGTCTAATTGTTTTTTCTCTTAGCAATAGAGGTCTATAATCCTGCTCTGGTTCCCTCAATACATTTTAAAGACAGTAATTCAAATATTGTTTTGTTATTATTTTGTATGCTAATATTTGTGACTTTACATTAAATACATTTTGAGTAGTTCAGTGACAAGAAATGTATCAGCTAAGGAGAACTGAAGAGAAAAAAAACGCAATGATAATAATAATAATAATAATAATAATAATAATAATAATAATAATAATAATAATAATAATAATAATAATAATAAAAATAATAAAAAATTCTTTATTGTTTTTATAATTAATTGATTTTATGAATTTTTAATAAAGCCAATTTGTTGTTTGTTTTATGGCTCACAGCTGATAAGGTGAAAAGAATGGCAGTTAAACTTTTTTCCCAAAAAAGAAAAACAAAAATAATATTCCAGATTGAATTTTGGGCATTTTGGACTTAATTTAAAAGAGCAGGATAAACCATACAGGAAATGTTAGGAACTTGTCACAACTTGAGGGTCAATGATTTAAGAGGAGGACCTAAGACTAACATAAAATGTGTTTAAAAAAAAAAAAAAAAAACACAGGAGTACAACAGCACTTACTTGGTTAAACACAAGGAAGACCACTGGAATACACGAGACCATGGCAGTAGGAGGCGAACTGACAAAGACGTAGAGAAACAGATGCTGTTTCTCAAATTGGATACTTCCATTTGTACACTCACATGAAGTAACCCTGCATGCAGTGCACTGTGTACTTACTAGAGCAGTGCACAAATTTTAACTTAGTCTCATTGCCTCAAATCAAACACTGTTGATTCACACTTGTTGGAAAGGACAATCACATTTCTCAACCTTTCACAAGTGTTCCTCTGCCATTCATAAATTGCAACTGTCCTCCATTGTTTGATCTGTTCCTGCTCCTTCATCTATGAAACCAATATGGCGACTGCTGATTGTGAGAAGTGTCCCGCTCAATGTTTTGACTGGTTTGAATGTTCCAGCTGGGAAACCAGAGTGCAATGGGGTTTATCCAGACTGCCGGCTTGAACACAATAATGTACCGAAGTGAAATTAGGAAGTACAGAACTCAACAGTGGCACTAACAGAAGTATCTGATTTGTGACACAGCAGAGCTCTAAAGCAGGAGACCAAGGGTCAAATCCAACCTGTGGTGTTTCCTCACTTTCATCCTGTTTCCTGCTCACTGTCCTCTTCTTCCTGAAAGCATAGGAATCCTGAAAAATAACTTTGGAGAAAAAAAACCCAATATGAGTCAGTTGCAACAGTGAAATAAGACATTTGGCATTGGCAAAGAAGATTTGGCAAATTTTCATACAGAGCTCTGCTGCTCATCACATGAATGCACTCTTCTTATAAATGTTGCTCAGTTTTAAAGGCAAATAAACTGGTTTTCCACAAGGATAAGATTGATAAATTTACTGATTAATTATGTTTATATCATACTTCTGGAATGAAGTTAATTAACGCTGAAAAGGACAATGATTAAATTTTTACTTTGATGGCTATTTGAGAGTAAAGACCAGGATTTGGCATAATAAGACCAGGGTATGATTAACGTTGTTAGTAATTTGTACTTCATTGTTGTGATGATGAAAGGATCCCAGTGTCACAACTAAACTCCACAAGGTGTAGTTTTCAGCCAGTGAAACACTTGTTTTGTGTCACTGTAGCTCAGGAGTAGTTTTAAACAGACTTTAAATCACTTTAAGCAGAAACAGACCACTTAGACAATAAAATAGGCTGATGTAGCAGAGTTTTAATGATCTTCCCAACTGTAAAAGTAAATCATTGCACTACCTTTATGGTTAAGGTCCAGGGTTGTTGTGCAAAAACAGGTTTGAAAGGTGGAGTTCATCAGATTCTGGAAAATGAACGTAACTGAAGTACCTGACTGCTGGAGCAGAGAACAGACAGTGTCCTCGTATGACCCGATGTGTTCACACAAGTTCATCTGAGGGGAAATTCTCCTCACCCCTCCTCTCCCCCTCTTTCTCTTTTTACATCACTCGATCCACTTGGACTCACACTCAGCAGCCTCGGTGCTGCAGCAGCTTTCACCATTCTAATCCTCATCCTGCTTTGGGACAGAAAGCCAAGATTGTAATTATGTGAGGTTGTATAATAGCAAACAATCATCCACACAAAGTTTCTGCTCTTTCAGTTTGATGACAAGAGACTTTGAGTCAGAACAGAAAGTTATACAGACAAATGTTTATTAAGTAATCCTTACCTCTCCTACCATATGGAGGGTTGCTATTGGCTGTCCATGGATTGACTCCCACAAAACACAAAGTAGGTACATGCAAATCTCAGCTCTCAGGTTGGTACCTATGCTGTCCTGAAGTGGCTAGATAAAAGAAAATCCATTTATGGATGCTCGCTGAAGGGCCCAGAGTTTCTTGAATATTAATGCCACAGCATACAGTGTCGTGATTGCTGTCTGAGTGTGGGTTTCTGTGTGCCTGTGTGCGGGACTGATGTTTGTCTGTTGTACCCAAGTGGTCCTGTGTCTGTGTCTAAGACGTCCCTGCTTCCTTCAGTGACTGTGGTTGGGTTGAGTAAAAACTCTGCTGCTTGTCACTGTGTCTGTGAGATGGAGGAACAATTTAGTGTTTAAGGGAGCTGCATAGATTTAACAATAACATGGGGGCAGCTTTTAACACGACCTGCATAAAGCATACAATGAACATACCCATGTTGGTTTTTAAGTTACTGTATTGACTTTATATTGCACCCTCTGTATTCTTGAGTCAGATCCTTCTTACATCAGATCATCGCCGTATTTATACAGTGATGGCAGAGACTGCTATAGATCCATCAGTAATAACCAATCCCATTCACACATCCCTGGCACAGCCACACGGATGATCATTTCTATAGTTTGAAATGTGTATTTTATGCACACCTGGTGTTGTAACTCTGGTGCCCTTTCGGTGGGAAACACAAACTTTTTCTTGTTGTGTCCCTTTCAGTTGAGAAAATGTAAAAAAAAAAAAAAAAAGTAGATAAGATGTCGGCAGGTATTCTCAGGGTGCCCTTTTACCAAACCAATAGTAAATAAAGCGCCCTCTGGATACCCCTCCAAAGGATTAAATCCAACAAAGTGCCCACTTGATGCCCTTCCAGCCAATAAAAACAAAGTGCCCTCATGGTGCTTCTTTGGTGGATTGAATATTAAAACGTGATGTCTGGATGCCTTTTCATGGAGTCATTCTCTTGATAACATGCAGTGTTTAACAAACTGATGAGACATCCACCCGGTGTCAGGTGTTACTGTTGCAACCCTAGGTTAATAGTATTTTGATGCTTCAGTAACAGTTAATCCACCATCATGCACCAGCTCTGTTATAAAATGATATTTTGAGCTCTCTCGCATATGGTGAAGTCATTTTCTTCAAATTGCAATGGTCTTTGATTCTTTGATCAGATTTTTTTCTTTATTTTATATATATATATATATATATATATATATATATATATATATATATATATATATATATATATATATATATATATATATATATATATATATATATATATATATATATATATATATATATATATATATATATTATTTATTTATTTATTTATTTATTTATATTCACTTTTTCCCCCAGAAATGTGCAGACATGTATAAGGGGGCTAAATTGCTCATTAAATATTAAGTACAACACATAAAGTTCAATTTTGAGAGAATGTTTTAAAAGCATAAAAATAAATAATAATTCATGCATCACCAAAAACACACATTTTTACATGATTGCAACTTCTAAAAAACAAGTATTTGTTGTAAATTCAGTTTGAAATTGGTTATTCCTGTTCAAACAATGAGGCATTTCATTAAGCCAGATGGCTTTCTTGATTTTTACAAAGCACCAGTGTTTGCACATTAGGTTGTCATTTGATATTTATGAGTTAAGATTCCAAAAAGGCTCCAAAAAGCAGTTTTCTAATGAGTGTATCCTGAATATTTGACTGGATTCATATTAAACTATTTGATTTGAAAACAAAAGTAAAATGAATTAGATGTGAGCTTCATTCAGGGAGCTAAAGTCTCTATGTTAATTATGCATCACTGATTTTGTGCTTCCCTTTAACCTCACTAATATTCCACAGACTATCACAAATGTTCAGGTATTATGGAGGAAGACTAGAGACCCACTTCTTGATGCCAATTAAGGTGCCAACATGTTTTGATCTACTCTGAACTGTGAGTGTCAGCTGTTTGACAGAAGGTGCCCTTCCCATTTTTGTTTCACCCTTGCCTCTCAAGCAGCCTAAATAAGCCACAGACCCTGAGCACTCCAGTTCCAGTGCACACAGTTTGGTCTTTTTTCATGTTTTAGTGTGTGTCCAGGCGTTGCTGTCAAGCAGACCGTCATCATACTGGGCAGCTGTGGGGATACATCAGGATACAGTTGACCCAGGATCCTGGGTCATCAAAAAAGGGAGATAGTGATGGGTTCTCACCATGTGTTGGGCATCATCAAAGTTTTGACAGAAGTTGCTTCAACTTATGGTTTTCTTTGTAAAAAACACTCCAGGTATACACTCACTTTGAGTGGTGCTAAAATCTCTGCTGATTTTAATAATGTGACACCATGGTGATCTGTATGAAGTAAGGTTTTGACTTCTTCCTCGGTATAAATGATAACTCCATTTGTGGGTGCAGGGGGAGGTGTCATTTATGTGTACCCTCTCTTGTAAAACCATCAAATAAAGATACAATCAGAATGGGTCCATATTGCCAATGCTTTGTATACAGTGTTATACAGTATAGCAGCTCTTTGGCTGTGGTTACACCATAGACTGTAAAAAAATTGAAGCCATCTTTGCTCGGCTCAAACGTAGAGGTCGCCACAAAAACTGCTCCCCCTGGTGGCTGGCTGCTGTATAGGTAAAAAAAATCCATCTCTCTGGTCAGTCCAGATGGGCTGTGGTCAAACTTAAAAAAATTGATACACCTCGTAGAAATGTTTCTTACGTCCAATTGTATTCAAGTCCTCTTTTTTTTATGAAAAGTTTTGTTTTCATTAATTGTAAGAGGTTAAAACGAGGTTTTATGTCATGTTTAACAATGATTGACAGCTGCTGTTTTTGTGTATTTTTGGGGGGAATTTAAAATATGTCAGGAGTTAGAGTCAAGCAGTGAAAAGACTCTCTGAAAAAAAAATTGCTATTTTTGTCACCCAGCTCCACTCAGATTCTCCCAGAATCCCTCATCGTCTCTACTCTGGCTGCACAACTGCTACAATAGCTGCGCTTGTGACAGGGGTATTTTGGCTTTGAACCCAGACAATGGTAAATGGCAGAGCCACGCTGTCCCCTCTGTATACAGTCTATTGGTTGCACAGATAAAGCACAAAACAATCAAAGCATGTAGCATTTAATCTCCACAGCTTAAGGCACTTAAGTCAAAAATGCTCTAAAACTACATGCAAGAAGGTAGTAGGTAGCAAAAAGGTCTAAAAATGCTCTTTCCATTAAACCTCACAGCTAAACGGTTCTGTGCATGAAACCTGTAAGTCTACACAGAATCTGTGACTTGCTCTTAGTAAGTGAATTAACACTAAACATTGCAGTTAGAACTGTCCATGCATTGTTGTGACAACATTTAAAGCCTCATTCAGGTTATAAATACTCACACTCCATCTGCCTTTGTTACCTTGATCTGTTTCCAGAGCCCTGTTCCTCTGCTCGCAGACAGAAAGGACACTCATGTATATTTAATGCTCATATATTTAATGTCTGGTTCATGCCTCAGTGCTTGTTTTGAATAGAACTATAATTGCGTAAGGGCTGAAATGTACTCTCTGTGGAGGTAAAGTATTATGTAAACAGGGAAGGAGGAACTAGAAAGTGGAACTAGAAAGGAGTTTGCTAAAAAAGTTTGTTTGTTCTGTTTCGGGCACTGGAGGACAGAGATCCTGTCCTCATATCACCCCTGAATCGTTTACCTTTGAACACCGAGGTTAAAAAAAGAGACACCGCTGTTGAAGCTTCATGAAAGTTTTGTGGATGAAACAGCTGATGTGTGATGTCTTGTCTTGTGTGATTACAGTCTCACTTTATTATTAATAGTGTCAGCAGAGGAAATTTGATGTGTTTATGTGACGTAGGGCAGCTGAAGTGAGTGTGTGGCGGTCAGTTCAACCACGGCCACACTGGTATGATGAAAAGTTAGACATAATCTCTAGACCAGAGTGTTCATAAATCCATCTCAGTGGGAATGAATGGACCCTTTTATACCTGCTGTGACCCTTTTTTCCCAGAAAAACCCTGGAGAAATTCTTAAAGGGGCACTGTAGTGTGTGTGCTTTGCATGCTGATAAAAAAGGGACTCACTTTAGACACAAGAAAACTTATGAAATTCACACTTCATCCATATAAAATAATTGTTATGGGACAACTTTTCTTGGGCCCAATGAGCAGCTCTTCTGAGGTGAAATGGGGGAAATCTTAAACATCGTTCAAACTAATCTCTCAGTGATGCTCCGCTCCTTTCTTTACATGCAAACCATGAAAATTGAGTCCCTGTGTTTGAAACATGTCCCTTAATGAGCTCTCTGTCTTTCACTCTACATTAGTCTTCATGGTGAGTGTGTGTGTGTGTGTGTGTGTGTGTGTGTGTGTGTGTGTGTGTGTGTGTGTGTGTGTGTGTGTGTGTGTGTGTGTGTGTGTGTGTGTGTGTGTGTGTGTGTGTGTAGCGCCGAGAGCTCCATAATGTGATGACCGCCTCCATCATCTGACATAATCAGGATGAATCAGTGGGTTCTCAGTTGCATAAGCAGATTCTTGTCCTGACCTCACCCACACCCAGATTAGAAACACAGTAGACAAAGCAGCCAACAGCCGGCTGAGACGGCCTACGGGCATGAGGCCTGATACTTTGACCAACGACCGCCCCCTAAAGCCTAAAGAATGACATTACACTCTTTACGAACCTTCCTCACTTTCCTTTAAGTCCCTGGGAAGACTTTTTTAGTGATCGAGATGGATGGATGGATTGTCAAAAATAAAAAGGAGGTCAGGGCTGAAGAGAGCTTAACAGGAGATTGACAGAGCACGGGCTAAAACATCAGTTAAACTGTTAATGATAATGTTGATTCCAACCCACAGTCAGCAGTTATTCTGCAGTGGTCTGTTCAAACCTGAGAGTCTATCAATAAAATGAAGAGTGAGGTTATGTTAGCTCTGTTTGATGAGGTTAGAGTTGGTCGATGAACATTGGTAGAACAAAACCAGGATTCACTAATGCTACACGTTACAGACACATCTCAGAGCACCAGACTGTGAGGAGCATTAAACAGATAGTCTGCTCACCTTCTGGATACTACACTACACTATAAACTCAGTTAACAAAGTTTGATTGCAGTCAGGTTTTAAAACAGTAGCCAACCAAGGTAAAAACACATAAGCACACTACCTCATTGCTCTTTATCCTGATAAAAGTTGTCTTGAACAAAGAAAAGTGTTAATAAAAAGACCTACTCTCCATTCATTTGCTTCAAAACAAATGTACACCTTGGCAAACGTCACATTCTCACAGCATTAGGTGCTAGTGCTCATGGGAAAATGAGTCTTAATATCAGAAAAACACTAACTTAACCAGATAGTCCTCACAGCTCCTTTAAGCTGTTGTGGAGAACTCGATAGATCTCATTTCTATCATGATCATGTCCTGGACATGCACAGTGCGATATTTTCTAATATTTTTCATAAACTCGTTGATTGCTTCATTCTCACTGTGTAATGTGTAATTCACCTTGAACTTTGTCTTTAAATACACATATCAATGCTGATTTTTAGCTAGTTCAAAGTTACTTGCAGGAACTTCATCCTTTGTCTGTGATCTAAAATAGCTAGATGGTTTCAGGTTTTATAAAACAAATCAGGTGTAAAGATCTCAGCTGCTGTTACAGGCTACTGACTGGCTCATATAGAGTAAAGTCTTAAGTCTAGTTTGACTATTGATTTTTAACTCCTTAACATGATAGTGCATCGTATTCAGTTTTTACAGCGTTAAAGGTCTTTATTAAAATCATGACATTGAAAACAACTTAGACTTTGAAGCGCTCTTATTATGACAAAAAAAAAAAAAAGAATTACATTCTATCAATAAAAAAGCAAATAAATATGCTACTCATTGCTAATAAAGAAGTGTGAAAGTTTAGGATTATTTACAGTTTTGAATTCTGCTTGATGAGAATCAAAAAAATCTGTGTTCTATAAATTAAAAAAGCCCAAACAATCACAAATAAAGTTAAAGTTGTTTATATTATGATAAACAATCTTAAAACTTCTCATACAACAGATATCAGATCATCTAAACATTAATGTTTCTAATGAGTCATGATATGTTAAACGTACCATATGATCATACAGAATACATTATTACTCTACTGTGTTTTAAAACTTCACATATGACACACATTTGAAAGCGGTCTTTTGTCAGTGTTTAAGTTTTCTGCCCACACGCACACAGTGTGTACAGCGTTTGTCAGTGTGGTCCTTACTTCCAAAAGAATTCAAATGTTGTCACCTTGAGGATGTAACCCTCATAAAGCTCTCCCACTTTGAGCAGAAGAGATGAATATTTAAGCCTGCTGTGCTTAGGTCTGTGTGTGTTACTAACCAGCCAGACAATGCTGGAGACATTTTTAGGAGATCTCTGAGATTGCAAGGTCCCATATGACACACAATCAGAGTATGTCAGTTATCACAATCTTCTAGCTGTAATTCTTCTGAGTAAAAAGCAGTGTTATGAACACATGTATGTGCATATGTCTGTGTTTGTCAGCATCATGTGTGTCTCTTCATGTGCAGAGCCAGGTGGTCAGAGCGGGAGAAGGCCCTCTGGCACAGCAGGCACTGGTACGGTTTTTGGCCTGTGTGCTTGCGGTAGTGGCGCGTCAGCTCATCTGAGCGGGCAAATTTCCAGCTGCAGCCTTCCCAGGAACACTGGTAAGGCTTTTCACCTGAAGAGGGAACACCAAAGCTATTTGTTAATTATTAGAAAGAGAAACTGTGAAAATGCATTATGGTTATTATTATCATCATGATGATGTTAATTCTCTGTTTAGTGGGGTTTACCTGTGTGTGTACGGAGGTGAGCCTTGAGGTGTGAGCTCTTGGTGTACGTCTTACTGCAGCCCGGGTATTCACAGCTGTGGACGGCAGGCCTCTTTTTACTAGCAGGCCTTCGGCTACGCTTCCCCTCAGTGCCACCAGGGGGCAGCTGTGGGCTGATCAGCAGGGGCTGCTGGTGAAGGGGCAGATGAGTGGTGACCTGACAGTGGGTATAGTCACAGTAAAGGTTGCCGTTGGGGTTAAAGTGAGGCATGTAGCTGTAGTGTCGGGGGTCAGAGGTCACAGCTTGTGGTGGTATGAACCTACTGCTGTGGAAGCTAACCATGGAGGCTGTGGGGTAGTAAGGGGTAAAGTCACATGAGGAGACTTTACTGTGATTTTCTCTGCTGTGCCTCTCCATGTTGCTGCCCTGGGAGAGGCCAAACTGATCTACACTGGGAACACTGGGGAATGAAGTGAGACCTGTCTGGTCTTCATGATAACCATGCTGGTAGAGCTCAGAATGTACCACCACCGGTGTTTCAGGAGGGAAGAGGAGCTCTGCCATGAGGCCACCACAGTGGTCCTGTCCTTGAGGGTCTTTGAACAAAGCTGCCTCCTGGTACGCTTTGTTTGGATTTAACTGCAGGAGCTGCTGCTCATTAGTGTCCATAGAAGGATTGACGTCAGATGATGGGCTGCTCCAGTCAGACAGCAGGAGCTCAATATCCCAGGATACTTGGCTGTCACTATCCAAGAGCTCCTCTGTCGCTCTTTGAGAAACCTGCAGCTGCTCTGAGCTGAGCGGTAACAGTTTGTTACTCTGAGAATCCACAGGAAGAGAGCCATCCTCAGACTGCCACACCTACGTGATGATACAAAATAAATAAATAAATAAATAAATAAATAAATTATTATTAATATTATTATTATTATTATTATTATTATTATTATTATTATTATTATTATTATTATTAATAATAATAATAATAATAATAATAATAATAATAATAATAATAATAATAATATCTGTTATTGTCTATAATGATTTACATCATTCAAACCAACCACTGAGAGGTGGTGTCACAAAGAAATAATGGATAACAGGGTACATGGCTTCATTACTGCAGTCAATGCATGGAGACTGGTTAAGCTCCAATACAAGTCAAAATTGCTCTGGCAAAGTATTATTTGAGTTTAAGTTTGGAGTACTTTCTTATAAAAAAAAGAAGCTAATTTATTCAAATTAATTTTAAAGAATATGAAAATATTGAAAAAACAAAAAGAGTATCTCTGCTTAGTTATACTGTATTTATTTAGAAAACATGAGTCCAAATGAGTCTATACCATGGAATAACAAAAGCAACTAACTTAGTATAAGAAGTGAAAACTCAGTTTAAAATGTTCATTTGGGATAAAACATATGTTAAGCTTCATATTTCAACATGCTTTCTCAGCCCGGACATTTCAAAACTTCATCCTCAAACTTGAATGAAGATATGGTTCTCATAGAGCTTTACTGGTCAGCATTATCAAACCATCTCCAGAAACGCTGTTATACCAGGAGTTTTGTGCTAAAAAAGACAAAATTGAAAGGAAACCTTCATTGTGTATGAATGTCCGACTGATAAAGCTTCATTTTAGATTCAGTTAAGCTTAAAACATAACTACAAGAAGGACTGTCAATCCTGTTGTTAACATCCTAACTGTACTTTAAAGCAATATTTAATACTTTTTGATAAATGAAAAGCATCTACTTTGTCTCTACCGACCGTCTTCAGTTTCTGATCTATCATCTTTAGCTGACACAACTCTGAGGTAATGTCCACGGAAGCAAGAGCAACATTTCCAAAACAGTTTCAAGTGTGTCCTCAAAAAACCTTCCATTAAATTTAGTTTTAACGTCCTGTCTGAGGGATATCTAAACTATCTTTTTGAATAACTCAAGTGCCACAAGCACAAGTGGAAAAGCTCCTGAGACCTTGAACTAATAAGAGCATGGTATTTTACAAACATTACAACAGACACTCTAAATTATATAAGTTTGCTGTGTGGTTAAATAATATTCATGAGCAGGACTTTCTGCCAGGAGCTTTACTTTGGAGGATCTCTACTTTCACAGATGTGTTTACGTCTTCAACTCTTAAAAACCCAGGACATGCGTGAGACTCATGGTTGTAGCAGGTAAGGTTTGAATGTTTAATTATTAGTCATATGAGATAAGTAATAAAGTACCCAGTCTTGTGTACAATGATGTAAATGATACAAAGAACACTTTGGAGGAAAATGGGATTTCAACCAAATACTTACTTGCATGTTGTCTCTGGAATGAGCAAGGCTGGAGAAGGAGCTGAAGGAAGGGAGCACCGTCTGTGTAACAGCCATCAAGGAGTTTGAAATTATGTGGATTCACCTTAGATGTTACAAAACTAAAATTTCTTTTTTCAAACTTTATCACCAGACAGCCCGCTTGCAGAAAGTCATAACCCAGTTAACAAGGCCACCTTTCACCAAAAGGCCACAGAAGCAGGTTTTTAAAACTGTCTCTTTTCCTCCATTCCCCTCCTGTCTCATCCCCTATCTCCCCCTTCCCTCTCTTGTCTATCTTTGTCAGCTGCAGGTCTTACTTCAAATCTCTCTTTCTCATGTAGGTTTTGACCGTTGGGAGGTGGAGCGTAAGCATGGGTTACGTAGCTGTCCCCCTTTTTTTTCTCTTGGAAATAATTCAATTACGATAACTAAAATACTCTTACAACTATAAGGTATAAATCATAATAAACATTTTCGACAGGTGGTAAAATAACAAAATAAACCAGGATATTTGAATAAATAACTACACAATATACATTTAAAGTATTTAAAATGTTAAGAATAATGTCTCTGTAAATTAAGTTGACTGATCTAACCACTTTGTTATGCATAAAACTGGAAAAAAAATCCTAACCCTGTACAGCAGAGGAGGCTCCTATGTTTGTCATTCATCACTCGTCAGCTCATCCAACACACCACAGGAGCAAATGTGTTGAGTGTCATTTAGAAAAAGATACAATAAACCAGCAGAAAGACATGTCAAAGATTTTTTTTAATCACTAAGCTTCTTATGGATACTTAACATTTACAAAAACTAAATTTTGGTAAATAACAAGGATTGAGAGGTTTTGTTTGATTGTTTTATGAAGTCTGCAGTTCAAATCTCATCTCTTTTATTTTAATGGGAATAGTTCTAGTCAGCCACACACCAAACATTTGACTTTACATGTCAGCCTCTGTCCTGGTAAAGGCCTGCAGCTTTGAGTTCTGAGAAAACCTGTGTTGAAGGTGATTATACTCTGGCTTCTGTTTATCTGTTGACGTGTGTAAGAGACAGACTGCTGTCTTCATACAGATAATGAACTTCTGACTGCTGCTGATCCTTGATGACTTGCCCACCACTGATAAACACTCTCTCTCTCTCTCCCTCGGAGACATAGCCACAGAAGACCGAAAGCTGTGGTTATCTTTTTTTAAAACCATTTTCACACTCAAAAAACTTTAAGATTAAAACTTGTGCGTATTATTCAAACTTATCAAGAGATACAAATTTTGCCTTTGGCAGAAAAGTCTTTCTCAGGGGGTCTTGGAGTAACATTGGTCTTGTCCATGTGTGTGTATGTGTGTGTGAATACAAAACAGGAAGCACGGAAGGAAAATATGTCTGTAATATTTCCGTTTTAAACTGAAAAAATAAAAGCCCCTAAATGTAAAGTTGAACTTTTTAAAAACATAAGGAAATGCAGATCTAAGGGCTTCACATAGAGCCTAACAAATCTTTCATACACACAAGAAGTTTATCTTTATCTGTGACTTATATTCATTTATTTATTTTTTAATACTTGCATTGGTTTGTATTGATCAAATAGCTTATTATTTTCTTTTGTATTTTTTTTTTTTTGGCCTCGGTTTAAGGAATGATCACTGACAGGAGGATGTGGATAGACAGTAAAGGTGTTTGTTTTATTTAATGCCAGGTGACATCCATAGACTCGCATGAGGAACACATTAACACTTGGTTGAATTCAGAGCTCATAAAACTTATAAAGTTTACTGCGTAAAATTGGTTCTATATAATATTTGTGCATGTTTCTATCATGTGGGATGTGTACTCACTGAAGGTACTACATTATCTTTGTCTCCCTCTAGTGGTCATTTGTTGTAACTGTGTTCGGCTCTTGCTGAAAACAAAGTTGTTTTTTATGTTCCAGGCACTCTCAGGCACAAAGTGTTAGAAATTTTGTCCTCGGCTTTTGACGGTATCTTTTTTTAAAAAATCCGTAACACGTGTGATAAAGGTCTTGTTACGCTAAATGACGGACAACGGTGTTGCTATAGCAACAGACATACAGTGCTGTTTCAGGAAGTGGACCTCGAATAAACGAAGGCCAAAATTACATTTTACGAGGGACTACACAAGGAAAGAAGACTTTGCGTGAGTTTTCACATTTTTACTTAACATTTCTTTAAAAAAAAAAAATATTTGAGCATGACCCTCGATTTTAATCTTGTCAACTAAACATTGAGGCAGTTTGGTTTCCTGTAGACAGTTCGCCTGTTGTTTGGTAGCTATATCAGGAGGGAATTTCTGAATATAATTTTGTTGAACGTTTTCCTTTCAACTTTTAATCTGAATATTTCCCTTGACATTCAAACACGATTTCTCCATCGTAGTCAAATAATTATGGGTCTTTACTTCAGACACAAAGAAGAATTTAACCGTAGGGACTGATGGTTGTCACGTGACTCCAAGGTTACAGATGGAGGCCTCAGCAAAGAACAGGACTGGCGGGGGACTGTGGAGCAACCCCAGAGTCACCCAGCACAGCAGAGAGACCCAGGATATGCTGAAATGTGAGCTCGCTGTGTTGATTTTACAGTGTAAATTGTAATAGAGCAGCTTGTATGTGTAGGTAGACACACAGCTGTTTGCATTCTTGTAGTGTGAACAGTAAAATGTTTATCCTTCTCTCCTGGTGCTCAGTAATGAGGCAAGAATCAAAGCTCAACAACCTACAGAGAAAGAAGACCAATGAAGGCCTCCGGAGTAAGTTTGGCAAGTTTGACGTGAAATTATCGATCCAGCTCATGTATGTGGTTGATAATCCAGATGATATATTTGTGATAAGGTAAAAGATTCAAGTTGCATTTGTACCTGCTTCTACTTAGGAATAACCAGCTGACCTTCTCTGTGAATATTCAGTGAGCTTTATCTTCATGTTGCTGGGGCACTTATCCCTTAACACACATTTGGACCATTTAACACAACTTAATGTTAGTTTGACTTTAAGTTTTTGTGTTGCTTTCCCTCACAGATGGCACACCACTCCAGCTGACCTCTGATCCTACATTATCAGCTTCCCCTCCCAAGGCTAAACCCTGTAGACCTGCTCAGAAAGGCTTTCCAGGCATGCCTCAGAGACGAAGTGCTGAATCTTGTCGCTCTGGAGACAGCTATACAAGAGAAAAGTTCCGTCCTGGTCCTACAAGTGCGTTTTTCATGTGGCATGCCTGTGTTTCTCTCCAATAAATCAAAGTGCCATCATAGAATCTAGAGGACCATTTGTCATGTTTCTTCTTTGAGCCATATTCATATACCTCTTTTTTTATTTCACCCAAGGAGACTTAGAGAAAGAGAAGAGGAGGCTTCAGAATATTTTGGCCACAGGACAAGAAGAACCCAAAGCTGCAATTTCCCAAAAAGTCTCTGCATGTCAGGAGCCAGAGGAGAAGGACAGGTGTCTGGAAGGTGAGGCTGACTGCACCATAACAGATGAGTTACCGAACACATGAAAGAGGATATCCTAAGTGAAGTTGTTCTTCTGAAAGGCGTAATTCATTGTGCTCACTTTAATGTTGCGGGTTGCTTTTATTGAAAACAACTTGTGTATTTTGCAGTGCTGGATGAGATAGAGGAGAGGAGACAGTTTCTGGCAGATATGGCCTCTCTGGGCCAGGAGCAACAGTATATCAACCTGATCAACAGTGAGATATCACAGGTAAGGAAAAATAGGTTTACAGAGCTGTTTCATACATTTGTGTTTGGATCTGAGAAGCTTCTAGAAACACATATTTGTTTGAAACTTGAGTGTCCCTGGATATTAAAGATCTCATCACAACTGATAAAAAGGCCATATTTCTTAACTTGCTTGTTCTTCCTTACTCCTTTGCTCTACCAATAGTTGGGTCATTTTTGTTAGCTTGTTTTTTGTGTGTATTTGTGATTAACTGTAAAATTTTAAATGAAACGACAATTTAAATTCTTTATCATTTTATGTCCAACAATAGAAAATTCGGGAACTGGAGATGTTGGAGAGGAAACCAAGTGCAAAGATGGATGAATGACATCTGAGGACAATGAAAACTGTGGCCTTAAAGAGACAGTGATCGAGCGTCACTATGAGTGACTATGGACATGGACATACTTGGAAATGTGAGATGCATGAGTGATCACTGTTAACAAAAGCATAACAATAAAACACATTCACTTATTGCATTAAGTTATTTATTACTCGGCCCTCCAGTGTCAGTATTCTTTAGAAGCTTACTACTGTTTTAGGACAAAAATTGGCGCGACAGAAGCCTTTGTTTGCAGCTGCACATGAGGGCAGGCACAGAGAAGAATCAGATAAACCATTTAAAATGGAGGACAGAAAGACAATGTTGACGTGAGAACAGAACAAGTTTACATATTAACATTTACAGGATCTTAAACACATGAAGCTCAACATAAGCAGTTAAATAAATGGCACTTTACAGACAATCGTAACATGGTTTCCTACCCACCTAAAATAAGGCAAAACATGGAAACAGAGAAAGGCAGAGTAAAACATAAATTAATGATTGCATATTCAGGTTTTTCCCAATAGCTGAAACTGTTGTTTTGCTACTGCTGTTAGAATACTGTATATCTTTAGTGTAATTTAAAAACACGTTTGACCTTCTATAACTTGAAACTGCCAAAGTTGACAGTTACTCATTTGATTTGGAGGAATACGTCCAGAGCTCGCAGTTTTTACACAAGCTGATTTGAGTCTCTGGATTTTTTTTCTTACATAAACTGCAAAAACTGAAATCTAAGTAAGTGTTAGTGTCTGATTTTGGGATAAATAAGAAAAAATGGTCTTACTAGATGTTATATGTAACCTAAACGCACTCACTTCCTGTGTCATTCCCTTCTGCCCTGGCATGCTCACACCAGCCACCGGGCAGAGTCGAGAGATTTAGCCACTACAGCACATAAGAGGCGATCAAGGAGTATCACGCATAGTCAATTTGACCAATAATCTTCAAATGTGTAGAACTAATTTACTATCATGAAAAGCTTCATGGGATCTGTTCTGTTGTTTGGTAATAAATGACAGAACAATTTGGTCTTCTGGTTATCATGATGTAACCAATGTAGATTTATTACGCATAAAATTAAATCCCAAACTGAAAACATTCAATACTGAACAAACGCATTGTAAAAAAATTCTGGTTCAAAGCCCTCACAGGAACATATCTTTAATTAGGTTATTACACCTCTGTGCGCTGCAGGACTGAGAGATATAGAAGATTGTTCCTCCCTGCAGCCATTAAAGTGTATAATTCTTTAATCGGAAGATGAGCCCAAACTACATGAATTTCCCTTCGGGGATGAATAAAGTATATTTTATCTTTATCTTTTATTAAGAACAAATGGTGCCTCAGTTACTTGTAGGGAGTTTAAAAAAATTGTCAGGGGATACGAAAAATGTCCCTGTTTATTTGTTTGCATAAAGACATAATTTTTATTTCACCAAAGGTATCAAGATTTTTTTTCTTACCCCAGCAGTAGATTTTTTTACTCTCTTTAAGCAATTCAGGCATTATTTCTGTTTTCTTCTATCTTATATCTATTATTTTGGACTTGTCAGGTGAGTGCGACTCATATTGAATCTAATAAGACCAATTTTTACTATAAATGAGACAAAAACGTATTCAGATTTTAGTTTTTGCTGTGCACACCGACACACATACACACTTACATAAGCTCTTCCTCTCTCTCACACACACACACACACTGACACACACAGGGTAGTATTTCATCCAGGGTGATATGCATTTACAGAAATGACTCCTTCGTGAAGCTACCACCAAAAAAAAAAAAAAAAGAGAAAACAAATCAAACCACCGTCCTAATATAGCAGCAACAGGGGCGTTAACTCTTGCAACCGTTTCAAGGGTAAATGTTGAGAAATAAAAAGCAGAGTTCATCAGAAGGCAGAACTTTTTCATCTGTACCATAGTTTTAAAACATGAAGTGAAACCTTGTCAGATATCTCTACTGACCTTTGGAATCAATGAGGAGACAGGTTTTCAAGGAGTGCCAGTCAGAATCAGGTAAAACAATGTTAAAATTAAAAAAAGTTAAAAGATATCAGGGATGAACTTTATCCAAAGGTATATAATGGATCACACCTTCGGGGAACTTTGATAAAAGGCCTACAGGGCAGAGGTGCGATGCAGTTTGTACAGCAAAGCAACATATCAGTGCATTTACCTTGGTGTACTTAGCTTGTGTCAAAGGCTGGTGAACAAGCATGTCAGTTCATGAAGCAGTCCACTTGTTAAACATCTCTTAAAAACAGAAAGGCGACTGATAATAGTCTTTGAAGTTAGATGTGAGGCAGGGCTGGACTCTTTAAGTCATTAATTACAGCTGAAGGAGGTCATCTTGATGTATTTTTTTTACCTCACATCCTTTATATTCTCTCTAGTTCTGTTAAAACTAAAAGCACATCCTCTTGGAGGAGTACTGGTCTTTTCTATGGGGACTTTTCTTTGCGGGGGCTGTGGCTTTTGCCTGGCTCTCCTTTATGGCTCAGCCTCTTGAGAACTTTAATGGGTTTGAACTTTGCACTTTTTTTCTTCTGCTGCTCCACCTCAGGCTCCTTATGGAAGTCTGACAGGGACAAAAAGAAAAAGACAATAAGCTTAAGATTGACATTCTGAAAACAATTAAGTTGGAGAGAAGCATTTATATTTTCTGCATAAGCACTGCTTTCATTTCAAACATGTTAAAGCTGCTGCAGTGGCACTGCTCTTCATCTCACCTTTTTTCTTTAGCATGGCCTCCATGAGTTTATCCTCCTCTTCTTCCCTGTGGCAGAGTAACTGTTAGTAATTCAAAGTATAATGACAGTGACAGCACAGGGTTAGGATTGTCTATCATTTATTGGTCACCTCTGTCTGTCCTGGTCCATGTTGTTGACAATTTGGTTTCGTTGTTCAATGATGGTAACCAGCTCAGCCATCAGCTCCTGCTCCCGACTCTTGTCCTCCTCTGTCCAGTCTTTATCTTTAGGAGGAAGGGATGATAGTTTGTTATTTCTTGAATTTTCATTGCTTTTGTTGCGTGGAACAGTGTTATAATTCTTTAAGTAAAAGAAAATCATCAGTATAACATAAATGTACTAATTTCACCAACCTTTCCATCAGGAATAGTTACCCTTTTTTTTACAGAAGTTCAGGCAGTGTACAAAAGAACTATAGTAATGGATCCAATCTTTAAGGAAGTTTTCTTTAAATATCAGCAAAAACACCTTTACTTGTACCATGGTTTTACTATAATATCTTATTTTAAGTATCTTTAAGGTCTTGATTTTACCTTATCTTTGGACAGTTTCATATGCTACAAACCATCTGTGGGCCCAGTCTTACATTCTTTGTTTACTAAGAAAACCATCTTGTGTCAAGGTTAAACTTTCCCCAGTTTTTACTAACTTTGTCAACAAAAGGCTTGTAGGTTTTTTTCCTTTTTGAAACATAAAAACAATATTGTGCAAAAAGTAAAAAAAAAAAATCGTACTAATTTATCTTTGTAATTGCTTTTTTCTTCTGGTTTTGTTATTCCCTCTGAATGCATTGATTGTTGGTGTAGTTAGGCTGTCCACCTGGTACAGCATAGACTACAAATCTCTGCTTTAACAGCAACAGATGAAACTAGCCACCCTAGTCATAATGGAGTGTGAACCAGTGAGATCTGCTTTTGCTCAACAAGCAAACAAGGGAATGCAGGAATTACATGATGTTTTCCCTTTTTAACAAAAGCACAGCCATCAGCCATCTGAGAAAGAAATGGATCATTTGGTACATTTTCAAACTAAATTAAATTACTGGAATGTAAAAATGAATCGTAATTAATGTCTGCTTGGTCTAAAAGTTTTAACAGCAGAAAAACATCTATGGAGAGCCTTATATGACTTGAATCTACTCACATTGCCCCAAACTCACCTGGTTTGTTGAGGAGGCACCTCAGCTCATACTCCACATCTGCTTGCCTCTCTTCTAGATTCTGCTGCTTTGCTCTGGAGAAAAAACAACACAGCACTCTCAAAACACTCAACTCTAAACTAAAATCTTTTTTATTATTCTTGATGTTAAGTAATGAACTGTAATAGAAATGATTGCAAGCAATTAAAAAAGCTCCCTAACCGAGTAGTCATTCGCAGTAACTCTGTTGCATCACTGAGCAAAACTGTAGACCTGACTTAGAGTAGATCTGCTCTCAGGCACTGATCCTTTCAGTTTTCAAACACTTACGTGTAGACCAGTTCAGCTTCTCGTCGTACCAAAAGGTGTTTCTCATGGATAAGAGTGAACCAGTCCACCAGCAGGTTCTCCTCATCCTCATCTGTAAACATACAAAAGAAACGGATGCACTTGTTTCTATTATTCATCTGCTTTAACTGCACTTGTACCTCTAAAGGTTTCTGAGATAATATTCCAACACTTTCTTGAACTCTTTACTCTTTAGAGCAGACACCATATGTTTCTAAAACAGTCTGTTGTGTTACCATTAGGATTGTCTCTCAGCTTCTTCTCCAGCTCCACTCCTCTATGCTCCAGTTCATCCAGCTGCTTCTCCAGCTGACTCATCTCCCCGTGGATGTCCTCCACTGGGATGTACTGGTCTGACTGAACCTGGACAGATGTTGGGATCATTTAAGTTCTTCTGGGCTTGACACACAGATCTGAGTTCATGTAGTGTCTATTTATTCATTTGAAGCTTTTGGGTTCAGTGCGTTTCTTCCAAAGAGTTGTACCTTGCGTTTAATCAGAGGGAAGCCGTGGCCTGGTGCAGGGGGTCTGGCAGGTCTGGGGCCTTTAGGTGGTTTGGTTTTGGACTTAGAGGGAGAAGGAGAAGCTTTCCTATTAAACGGATTCTCCTTGCATATGCGCTGAGATGAAAAAGGGAAATACAGCTGAAATGTAGCAGGCAATGTGTGTTGCTTTGAACTGTTTCACTGGTTGTTGTATGTTACCTTGTTGTGCGAGTGGCTGGCTCCAGAGGCCAGTGGACTGGGTGTGGTGGGAGGTCGAGGGGGGGCTCCGGTCCCTTTGGTCCCAATGCTTCGACTTGTCTGTGGTGTAGCTGGAGCTGAGCTGGCATTTAACGGCACAGGAGAAGGCTGATGGCCCTGGGAGGGCTGAAGAAGATGCTCATTCGAGGAGGAAGAGGGGGCTGTGGGGTCACTTGGGGAACAGATGGAAGGCTCTGAAACACTTTTGGTGAAGGCGTGCTGCTGGTCACTGCTGGCGCTGCCTCTGGATGGGGGCTGGGAGGAGCTATGGTCTGAGCCAGAAGACAGGCTCTCTGTGCTTAGAGCTGGAGAGGGAGAGCAAGAGGAGGGCTGAGAGGGAGAGAGAACTTAAAGGGGGAAGGTTTGGTACAAAGCAAAGAGCAGATGGAGCCCAACAGGAACAGAACAGGAACAAAGAAGTAAGAACAGGGTGAGATTGAAGGCGTGGGAAAATAAAACAAAAAACAAAATCAACACCCATTAAAAAAACACCTCGCACTTTCACTTTCACTTCTTCACTTTACACAGCTGTACTTTTAAACTCAGAGGTGTTTAACGAGATCAGTACTAGATGTATTTCTTCAACAAGAGACAGTGTGAAGGGTGTGATCTGAAGTGTGATGTTTGTGGGTGTAAGGTAGCTGTTGCTGTGTGTCAGCAGAAGTTCATGTCAGTGGAGAGCAGGAGGAAGTTGTGCTGTCAACAAAGCAGAATATGATGAGGTTGAAAGATTTAAAAAGCTGATATAATACCATAATCAGTTTAAGAGGACTTTTCTGTGTCATGATGAAATCTATTAAAACAGCCTTGGCATGAAAAATATCATTATGTCAAAAAGTTTTGTCAGGGCAGAACAAGTCGATCATACGACCTTAATCCGATAAAGACTGGATAGCATTGGCTGGACTGAGAGACTTTGATCATTCAGATATTTATCTCCACCAAGAAGCTTATGTTTTTGGGAGCTTGTCTGTTTGTTTGTTTGTCCGTGAACGACATAACTCAAAAAGTGACAAACAGATCTTGATGATATTTTCAGGTAATATTCAAAATGAGATAATGAAGAAGTGATTAAATTTTGGAGGTGATCTGGATCGCCGTCTGGATCCAGGACTTTTTAGGTTTCTTTATCATTGTGAGATAGGGCCATTTTCAACATATGTTTATATAAATCTATGATAAATGGTTGGATTGCTTTGCAAAACAATACAAGACAAGATCACCATAATTTCTGACAGATTCAGTCAGGTAACAAATTAATGGTACAAACCTGCAACTAACACCAAATTGTATCAGACAGTCTGCTGAAAGGGAGTATAACATTAAAGTAGGACTAAAGTGTCGCACGACAATCATAATATGCTTGTCGGAGGTCTGCGCTCTATGAGTGCCTTTCTAGTTGTATAGGAATTTAGAAGTTGACACTTTTTCTTCAAAGTTACTCCAACAAACCTGATGTGCTTTAAACATTTACATGTTACAAAACATACAAACAAACAGGTAAACACAGCTCTTCTGGAACAGGTAGATCCGGTTTGGAGAGCTAAAAAGAACATGATTTTACTTCAACCAGTTTCAAGCTTCTACATTCTCACTGAGGCTTCATCTCTTGCACGCAGGTAACTGCTTGGGCAAAAAAAAAAAAGGTCAAACTGCTCATCTCATGAGTGGAAAGTCAGAGTAGTTTGTGTTCAAACTGACCTTGGCTTCCTGCAGGTGGCCGTGGAGCTGGAGGCGCCGGCCGTTTTTTACTTTTGCTGCTCCCCGGGCTGGCAGAGCGGGACGAGCTTCCTCCACTTGAAGGACTTTCTGCACCTCCTGCATCAGCCGCCCGGGTGATGCTGTACCATGGGTGAGAGGCAGCGACTGTAGCTGGTATCACACTTCCTTCTGGCCCCTCTTCTTCCTCTGCCTCGTTATTTTCATCGTCGTCATCGTCAAACGGGTTGGAGGGTGGAGGGGGCGTGCTGGATCTGGAACCCTCTCCTTTAAGAGAGGACACAGAGCCTGTGTTTGGGGGGGTTGCCAGTCCGGCTGGGGGAGGGGCAGGGGCTTTCTTCTTCTTGGGTTCTGATTGGACCAGGGCGAGCCAAGGTGGGTCTTTGGGTTTATGGGTGCCACTGGACAGGCTGGACAGTGATACACAGACAGGGATGGAGGGGTCACAGTGGGGAAGACAACAAAATGCAGCTCAATGGAAGCGTGAAGGGGGAACAATGATAACACATGCTGTTAACAGGTCAGGAATGTGAGTCATGGTGTCAGATAAAGATGACAGGGAGATGGACAGAAAATTTTTTATTTACAAGTCACTCTGTACCTTCCAGGAGACTGCGATCTCTCTCGAGGTTTGGGAGGCATAGGAGGCTTCTGGTTTTCACCTGTGATTACAATCAAACCCAAACGGTTATTATCAGCTGACCCTTTTCATCAATACTCCTTCATACTCCTGTTTGAGGACATACCAACTGAAAGACTGTCTCCTGTACGCTGCAGCCGTCGAGGGGCAGGCCGAGGAGGAGGGGTGTACTCTGAGACCTTGCGGGGTGCTGGAACCGGCCGAGCAGGAGCTTCATGATGACTGATGTTGGCAGAGGGCAGGTCCCCGTTTGTTGTCAGTTCAGCTTGTGTTTTGGTATCCTGCTCTTTCTCTTCCTCTTCCTCCTCTTCATCACTCTCATCAAAGGGGTTAGGAGGAGAAGAAGAACGTGGCGTCTCTTCTGTCTCTCCAACACCCTCCACGTCCTTTGCTTCTTCCAGTGAGGATAATTGGTCTGTTGTAGTAGCAGAAACTGCGACAGAGTCATCCTGATGTGTGTCAGTATTTGCTTGTCTAACTGGAGAAGGAGTCTTTGCCTGATCCCTGTCGGGGGGCGACATGTGAGAAGCTGGGCTGCGACCAATCCTGGCAGACTGAACCACTGCTGGTTTCCTGCTAAGATCTGGTCGGCCATTCTGATTGGCTAAAGGGTTCCTTGTAAGGTGATGAGTGCAAACCAGGGCCCCAGAGTTGCTCCCTAGTTTGTAGGATCCAGGAAGCAAAGTGCTGTGACATTCTGTGCACCTGAGAAAACATTGAAAACAAAGAGCAGTGTTAATATCTTCAACAGCCAAGACTGTTAAATTTAACAACAGGAGCACATAAAATAAAATCAAGAGCCAGCAGTTTCTCAGGTATTTAAGAAACACGCAGGTCGGTTTTCACCTGAAGCAGTTGCGATGGTAGAGCTTTCCTTCCACCAGATATCTCTGCACCAAGTGGACGTGTTTCTGGCAGGCGGCACACGTGCTGCTGAGTGTGACGCGAGTGACTTCTGCAGCCGCTCCCACACCTATCTGCGCAGGCTTGCTTGGCTAGAGCGAGTGAGGATGTTGTTTGCAGACAGAGGACAGGGAATAGACATCAGGGGAACAGGGGGAGGAGATGGCCGAGTAATGGGGAGGGGGAGATCAAACACGGAGTCAGGATTTCAGGATGCGGATCATTCATTTTGTTGAGCTAGCTACATCTACAGCGCTAATTTAACATCTACAGCTCAATGAATTGCGTTGTTCATCACTACATTTCTTCACAGCCAAAGCGTCATTTGACGGATACCAAAATGTATGTCAAGATATAAAAAGATGCATTAGTGAAAGTTCTGCAAAGCTTGGGTTAGTTACTCTGGGAATCACACATTTTGGGCATGATTGATTTAGGATTGGCATATTTCTTTCAGGCATTCCTTTGGTAGGTAAAAAAGGGATAAGCAGCAGCGTATTCCAAAATTGGCACACAGTGTTAGCTAGCACTAGTGTTAGTATTCTATATTCAAGAGGTGGTTAAAAAAGACTGATCCTATGGCTTTGCATTTACCTCCAAAACACCCTCACCCCCACCCCCACCCTACTGCCTAGGCTCAGGACCAGAGAGCGGAGGGGGGATGAGATGTGAAGAGGAAGAAGAGCAGGAAGAGGAGGGAGTGGAATGGATTTCCATCTGAGGAGGGGGGTTGGGGGCTGATTGTTGAGGATGCTAGTACAGTGGAGTATGTGGATGGAGGAAAGAAGTTGAGGGCATGCAAAGAAAAGAGAGACAGGATACAAAGGCTATCTTTACAGACTTGCTCTACCTCTGTTGCTTCTATTTTCCCCTGCTGTGCAACACAAAGCCCACGACAGGAAGTGGTAGTCATAATGCACTTCTATACTGTGCATTGTTGTGCTGCAATGGCAGGATGGGGTTTGTGTTGTCCAGATGTGATGACTTAATACCCCCATAGAGCGCATGCAGAGTTATGCTGAGATAATCCAAGGCTTAATATGGGCACCAATTTCCAGAAACCAGGAAATAGAGGAGGCTTCAGTGGACTTATCTAGTTAACATAAAAGCATTGTCCACTACATTTTCCTCAAAGCATGAGGCTATTAACATGCAGTATCAGTGATTCACTTTGGACAGTGATAGAAGAGCATTTTAACCGGTACATGCTCATCGCTGTGTGTATTTGCACATTCTCCTGGTGACAACTGTATCTTACCTCAGACTCAACTTTATCCTCCAAGAGGGCTGCAGACCTTTTCTGCGCTGGTTCAGTATGACCTGCAGAACTTAGCCTCTTCATGCAAGGAGGGTTTGCTGTGGAAAAAGAAATAATCATTTAATCATGTGGCCTAATTATGCAAGTTGTTGCAACACCCAGAGTTTCTCATTCATGTGCAGGAGGTTAAAAGTTTTTATGCTGCTAATCTCATATCTATATACAACCAGATGAAGGACTTCTTGTCAGTCAAAATCATCAAATGGATTTATCAGTAAAATACAGGATTTAGTTAAAGGATAAGTTCGGTTAATACAGCTTTTACATTGTTTATAGAATGAAGTAGAACAAAATATTCACCAAGAAGGTTTTCCTGATCCAAGCAGTGCTTCAGGAGATATTTAGATCCAAAATCGGGCAGCGGACGTCCGTATAATGGGATTCATCGGGGCTTAGACAGTGCCGCTCCTAAAACTGCATCAATTGTCCAAAAACTCGTGTTTTTCATCAATATTCCATCATGGTCCACTCAGGTTTAGTCCTCTGCTGCAGTCTGTGTCACTCCAGACAGTGCTGTGTAGCTGTACTGACCCCTGAATATTTGTTTACATTTGCCCCTCAAAGAAAGGAGGAAGTGGAGTCAGCTCTCCAGAGAATACTGCAAATGCGCGGAGGGGCAAACGTAAACAAAGTCTTCGTCAGTTCAGAGCTCATTACAGCCACACAGCGCTGTCTGGGGTGACACAGACTGCAGCAGAGGACTAACCCAGAGTGGACCATGATGGAATATTGGTGAAAAACATGAGTTTTTGGACAATTAATGCAGTTTTAGGAGCAGCGCTGTCTATTCCACGATGGATCCCATTATACGGACGTCCGCTGCACGATTTTGGATCTAAATCTCTCCCGAAGCACTGCTTGGATCAGGAAAACCTTCAGGGTGAGTATTTTGTTCTACTTCATTCTATAAACAATGTAAAAGCTGTATAAACCGAACTTATCCTTTAAAATATAAGTACATCAATGTGTGTCAACATTGTTTGAAATGTGTTCCTAAAACTGGTGGTACTGACCTTGGGACTTGTTGTTGAAGAAGTTGTAGTACTGAGAGACATATGTGATGATGCTGAGCCGGTCGGGGACCTTCATGGACACCATGTCTTCTGGATCCAGCAGGGCTGGAATCCCCAGCTGTGTCTCAGCCACTTCAAACGCCTGTGACAGAGAAACAACAGAGAGAGGAGGAAGAGGAGCAGAGAAGAAGAGTTCAAGAGTGAAAATTAATTCTACTTTAACTCTAAAATATGACAACTATTACAATAATTGTTATTCCAGAGTTGTTATAAGAGTTATTGCTAATCGATTATCATCATCATGGAAATGACAATACATTTACTGCCCATCATAACAACTCAATGATTGTTTTACTGAAACCAGCTAAAAAATACTTAATTAGGAAGCATAATTGACTATTTATGACTAAACAAGCCCGGAGAATGCCTCTGCTTTTTAACTTCTCTCATCCTCTTCAGTGGATTTAGTGAACTCCTGTGGAGTGAAGTGGCTAAATGGGGGAAAAACAGCTGGAATAAACAGAAGAAGTTGAAGGGAAAAGAAAAGTCTGTGTTGGCTTTCAAATACTTGAATATGTCATCGTCTAAAAGCACACACACACGTGCCCTTTTACCTCAAAAGTTATCTTAAGTTAAAACCTGATAAAGGTATTGAGCTCAGTAGCACAAGAGGTGAGTGCAGGTGTGCTATGTTTGGGAAGCAGAGTGACTGCACACGCTGAACATGTTTTACTCAAACTAAACCCGCCATCTAGTTATTTTAGGTATAGTCTCATGTGTGCAGGTAAAAGAGAACGATGCCTGCCACAGGTACACAGCTGGTACATGCTCAGTGCCCTGAATAATCTTCCTCTGCTGCCAAAATATCAGTCATTTGATGATAATGTCAGGTTTTGTCCTTTTGAGGATAACCATCAGCATAATGAAAAATTCCACAGCAGAATGAGAGAGGAGCAGGGTTTACAGCACGGAGCACTGAGATAACGCGTGCTGAAAAAAATCAAAAACTTTACATAACTCAGTCCTGGTTGACAGACAAACACTCACTTAGTTAAGTCTTAGTTTAAATGACTAACTGTCCTGTAGTTTAATAAAGAGAAAGTAGTTATCTATAAACTAAAAGTGGTCAGTGGTCTAGACTAGGGATGTGCGCGACTAGTCGTTTAATCGATTAACCGCCTACTCATTTATTAAACGTTTAGTATTTTACTAGTCGGTTAATCGCTGCACGCTTCTGCCTCGGCTGCTTTGTATACAGGGAGAGAACTGCTCCTTCTCTCCTCCCCCCATGCTCTCCCCACACGTCACGTAGGGGGCAGGGCATCAAAGTTTGGGGAAGAAAGTTTGGAAAGGTGAAGTGGGGCTACCGCGCAAGAAAATCAGCACAGTTTGTCTGTATTACGACGCAGCAGATGACAACAAGGTCGCCTGTCGGCGGTGTAAGCAGACACTCGCTTATAACCACTCTACCGGAGCGATGAGAAACCACATCCATAGTAGACACCTCGATGTTGACCTGCAGGGCGAATATGGTGAGACCGGGCTCGGTCACACGAAAACACCGCTAAATAAGGCTCCAGTTCTCATCGTGTCTCTTCGTCCTGGCAGACTACCTGCGTTTGTTTATATCTGGCACGCCGCGCGCGCGGACTGATAAACTAAGCGGCGAGCGCCTCGTAGCCAGCTGTGGCTATATGGCTATCTGCGGAGGTAGCAGAAACCGGCAGAGGAGCAGGGAGGGGGTGTTTGGTGCGAGCACTCTGGGCTTCTGCTGCACAAAAACACTGCTGTAGGGGTAATTTCTGCCCTAAACCTTGTGATAGGACCTAACTTGTTCCATCCCGGAGGATCACTTTAAGTGCCAGGGTTTTCAGGGAAATTCTATTCTAGGCTACTATATTGTATGTTTGGAATTGTCATGCTGCTGCATCCAAGTTTCATACTGAAACAGAATTCATAATAAATGCCATGCATTGCATTGGCAAACGCATCAGAAATGGATTTCTCTTTAATTTGTTCAACTTTATTCAGTCAGTTGTTGTTACATCAATAAAATTTAAATTAACAGTTTGTCCTAAAATAGCTCCTAAATACACATTTGCATTTAAAACTTTTAACTTAATATGTGTATTAAATTGCAAGTTTTTCTTTTTTATAGACTAGTCGACTAGTCGCAAATAAAATTTGAGACTAGTCGGCTAGGAAATTAGTCGAAATTCCCATCCCTAGTCTAGACTAACAGCATAGTTTTCAGTCCCAGCACAGGCTGCTCAATATGAGTCTGGTGCTGCTTGAGGTTTCTACCTGTCCAGATGAAGTTTGGTCTTGTTCATCGTGGATTAAGATAAGACTGAATCATGATGTTTGGTCTTTGTAAGTAGCACTGTAGGGGACCATTTTCAGATACCATTCTTATATAAAGTGATACTCCGGGGTGGAACAAGTTGGGTCCTATCACAAGGTTTAGGGCAGAAATTACCCCTACAGCAGTGTTTTTGTGCAGCAGAAGCCCAGAGCGCACGCACCAAACACCCCATCCCTGCTCGTCTGCCTGTTTCCTCTGCACTCAGACGGGGCCATATTTTACTTGACCAAAAACACAAATAAACAGACTCCCACAGAAAAAAAAATCTAACATCGGTCTGCATTCACGCTTTATTTAGAGAATTTTCAGCGAGTTACTTTCACACAAAGTCCGCACGCGCGGACTGATACACTAAGTGGCGAGAGCCCCGTAGCCAGCTGTGGCTCTGCAGCAGAGGTAGCGCCGTTTTACGCCACAATGAGAACTAGAGCCTTATTTAGTGGAGTTTTTGTGTGAAAGTAACGCGCTGAAAATTCTCTAAATAAAGCGTGAATGCAGACCCATATCAGATTTTTTCGGTGGGAGTCCGTTTATTTGTGTTTTTGGTTAAGTAAAATATGGCCCTGTCTGAGTGCAGAGGAAACCGGCAGAGGAGCAGGGAGGGGGTGTTTGGTGCGAGCGCTCTGGGCTTCTGCTGCACAAAAACACTGCTGTAGGGGTAATTTCTGCCCTAAACCTTGTGATAGGACCCAACTTGTTCCATCCCGGACTATTACTTTAATTGGCACTTTATGAATAAAGATTTACTGGTTGATTCATTGATCCATAGTCAAACAGTAATACCTTCAGAAAGTCTTGATTTACTTTCTCTTAACAAATCAGGATGCTTCCATGTGTCAAACTTTATCTGTTCAGACAGAGTGAAGTGGGTCCAAAGTAACATTTGACAGTAAAGACAAATGTCAAAGGGTCACCTGCGTTATGACCCTCCATCAGACCTCAATGTGTTTGCTAGTTAGAGGTCTGACCTTCTGATAAAAGACATTTGAGGACTGAAGATAAGAGGGTTGTGTTTTCATTTGAAAAACAGAGTTAAGATTCATAATTTATATCTATAATAATCAATGATATCACAGAATTTTCTCAGTGAGCACTAGGACTAAGATTTTCTCTTAAATGAACATGCTGAGGGCACTCTCGTCAGGCTCTTTAATATTCTAAACTGGATGATTCAGGCTCCTGCCACGTTCACAATAACAGACTGAATAACTGCCTCCACAAGGCATAAACCTAAATTAAAGCTGCAAGCAGCGTTGGACGGGTCCTCGGGGCTCATGCCGGTTTTACCCCACTGTCACGATATTAGCCCCAGTGTGTCCAACAGAACAAGATGAACATTTTGGTGGTGGTTTTATCTCTCTAGGACATTCCTAGCCCCAGTTAGGGCTATTTTGCTGTGCATAGGTGGAAGTGAGCCTAATGGCTCTGAGAGAATATTATGGGATGTCAGGGAGTCAGTTGATACCATGGCAACGTATCCTCTGCTATGCTGAAGAGAAATAGCCAACTTCCTGTCTGGGAAAGGTCAGGGTGTCAGCAAATAATTTGTTCGTCTTAATGAGATGAACATTTTGATGTTGGTTTGATCTCTCTAGGACATTCCTACTGGCTGCTATGGCTGTTTGAATGTTGTAGATGTGGACAGAGAGCATATTATGGGATGTTTGGTATTATATTGAAGAGTTTGATGCTTGAAATGTGTGTGCTGATTTTGGTGAGTTTTTGAGCATGTTCAGGGGGTCTAATAAGCACTTTAATGGAGGAGAGAGTCATTGTTTCCTCTGCTGAGTCATGTGACCAGCTGTGTGGAACCCCTAATCAGTGTGTGACATCATCACAGAAGTGCAGGAGGATGAAATTGCCTAAATGAAGAAACTAGATCAGAATGTTGACCTAATCTGTGTAAAAATACAAATCTCTTGTATGAAATTTTGTGAGGAATCCAACCATGTGAATTTTAAAGCTGTGCGACTTTTACTTTTTTGTCTAGAGGCCCAACTTCTTCACTGAAGCTCCTCTCCCATCTGTTTACATTGCGTGGTCGGCGACTTTGAGGGCTCGCCATTCGAAAACCGGGCCCGAAACAACAACTTCCTCCACAACTTTTGTAGAACAGGGTCTGGTCTATCATGTGATGCAATTTTCAAACCTGTACCATTTTTGGTTATTGACAAGTTAATGTTTGTAGAAAGGGTAAAAATTCTGAAATCTCTTATTTTGGCGGGCAAATTGCCGGCTTCCTGTTGGAGCTACGCGAAAATACCTCCTATATTTTTTGTGCGTCTCAATGAGATGAACGTTTTGGTGTTGGTTTCATGTCTCTACGACATTCCTAGCCCCAGCTAGGGCTGTTTAAGTGTGTGTTTTAGAGGTTTTTGATCTAGAGAGATTATTATGGGATGTTGGGTGTTAATTTTTTAATTTATCAAATTTTTTGGCAGTCACAATATGTGTGCCAAGTTTGGTGAGTTTTCGAGCATGTTTAGGGGGTCAAATTAGCGTTCAAAGCGCGTGTGGAATAATAATAATTAAAGCTGCAAGCAGCGTTAGACGGGTCCTCGGGCTCCTGCCGGTTTTCCCTCCAATGTGTCCATCAAAATAAGACGAACATTTCGGCGTTGGTTTCATCTCTCTACGACATTCCTAGCCCCAGTTAGTGCTGTTTTGGTGTGCATAGGGTGAAAGTGAGCCTAATGGCTCTGAGAGAATATTATGGGATGTCTGGGAGTCAGTTGATACCATGGCAACGTATCCTCTGCTATGCTGAATGACATCACCTGCTGCATGCTTGGAATTCTAATTAGCGTGACACCAGTGTGACTAGAGGCTGGAGGGAGTTTTTATCAGCCATGTAATGTAAAGAAATCCTCACAGAGTCCATAATTTTACCCCAATCTGTGTCAAAAATATCATATTTGATAGTAGAGCTTGTCAGGAATCAATTTTTGGCATTTTTAAAGCTGTACGAGTTTTACTTTTTTCTCTAGAAGCACAAATGCGTCACAAGACAGATGGAAGAGTGCTGGAAATGGATTTTTTATTTATGAGAAACGTTCGAACTACTTGTCCTGTAGGTCACAATGTTGGCTTAATCTGTGTAAAAATATCATGTTGTTGTAGGGGATTTTGTCAGGAATCCAACCATGTAATTTTTAAAGCTCTATGACTTTTAGTTTTTTGTCTAGAGACCCAAATGCGGCACAAGTAGAAGTACTAGTAGTGAGTGTTTTGACCTGAAATCTGTTCTCCTCATCTGCTAACATGGAGAAATCCTAAAGCGGCCAAAAGCGGTCGGCGACTTTGAGGGCTCGCCATTCGAAAACCGGGCCCGAAACAACAACTTCCCCCACAACTTTTGTAGAGCAGGGTCTTGTCTGTCATGTGATGGTAGTCTCAAACCTGTACCATTTTTGGTTTTAGAGGAGAAAATTTTTGCAGAAAGGTTTAAAAAAAATTTTTTTTTATTTTTGCGGGCAAATTGCTGGCTTCCTGTTGGATATAGGTCCGGGGTAGCAGCGTATGATTTTTGCGTCTCGATGACACGAACATTTTGGTGTTGGTTTCATCTCTGTACGACATTCGTAGCCCGAGCTAGGGCCGTTAGCGTGTGCCTAGGTGGCACTGTTGAGCATATTATGGGATGTCTTGGGGTCATGTTTGGTATCAAAACGTAATTTCACGCGATCCTGATGTGCGTGCCAATTTTGGTGAGTTTTTGAGCAGGTTTAGGGGGTGTAATTTGCGTTCTCGGGGCGGGTGGAATAATAAGAAATTAAAGCTGCAAGCAGCGTTAGACGGGTCCTCGGGCTCCTGCCGGTTTTCCCTCCAATGTGTCCATCAAAATAAGATGAACATTTCGGCGTTGGTTTCATCTCTCTACGACATTCCTAGCCCCAGTTAGGGCTGTTTTGGTGTGCATAGGGTGAAAGTGAGCCTAATGGCTCTGAGAGAATATTATGGGATGTCTGGGAGTCAGTTGATACCATGGCAACGTATCCTCTGCTGTGCTGAATGACATCACCAGCTGAATGCGTGGAGTTCTAATTAGCGTGACAGAACCCCAAACAGAGTGGAGACTGAGAGTTGATCAGGCATGTAATGTAAAGAAGTCCTCACAGAGTCCACAATTTTATCCCAATCTGTGTCAAAAATATCATATTTGATAGAAGAGCTTGTCAGGAATCCATTTTTGGCATTATTAAAGCTGTACGAGTTATACTTTTTTGTCTAGAAGCCCAAATGCGTCACAAAAACGCTGTAAAAGCGCTGGAAAAGTGCTAGAAATGGATTTTTTACTTTAGAGAAATGGCCGAACTACTTGTCCTGTAGGCCACACTGTTGGCTTAATCTGTGTAAAAATATCATATGGTTGTAGACAATTTTGTCAGGAATCCAACCATGTATTTTTTAAAGCTCTATGACTTTTAGTTTTTTGTCTAGAGGCCCAAATGCGGCACTAGTAGAATGTGTGTTTTGACCTGAAATCTTTTCTCCTCATCTGCTAACATGGAGAAATCCTAAATCGGCCAAAAGCGGTCGGCGGCTTTGAGGGCTCGCCATTCGAAAACCGGGCCAGAAACAACAACTTCCTTCACAACTTTTGGAGAGAAGGGTCTAGTCTGTCATGTAATGGTAGTCTCAAACCTGTACCAATTTTGGTTTGAGAGGAGAAAATTTTTGCAGAAAGGGTTAAAAAAAATTTTTTTAAATTTTGTGAGGCAAATAGCCGGCTTCCTGTTGGAGATAGGTCCAGGGTAGCAGCGTATGATTTTTGCGTCTCGATGACACGAACATTTTGGTGTTGGTTTCATCTCTGTACGACATTCGTAGCCCGAGCTAGGGCCGTTAGCGTGTGCCTAGGTGGCACTGTTGAGCTTATTATGGGATGTCGGGGGTCATGTTTGGTATCAAATCGCAATTTCACGCGATCCTGATGTGCGTGCCAATTTTGGTGAGTTTTCGAGCATGTTCAGGGGGTCTAATTTGCGTTCTCGGGGCGGGTGGAATAATAATAAGAAAAAAAAAAAAAAAGAAACGCAGCAGGAACAATAGTGCCCTCGGCCTTCGGCCGAGGGCACCTTCTAGCCCTGCTAGAAGGTGCCCTGGCTCAGGCCGAGGACCCTAATTAAAGCTGCAAGCAGCATTAGACGGGTCCTCGGGCTCCTGCCGGTTTTCCCTCCAATGTGTCCATCAAAATAAGACGAACATTTCGGCGTTGGTTTCATCTGTCTACAACATTCCTAGCCCCAGTTAGGGCTGTTTTGGTGTGCATAGGGTGAAAGTGAGTCTAATGGCTCAGAGAGATTAAAGCTGCAAGCAGCGTTAGACGGGTCCTCGGGGCTCATGCCGGTTTTGCCCTACTATCATGGTATTGGCCCCACTGTGTCCAACAGAATAAGACGAACATTTTGGTGGTGGTTTCATCTCTCTAGGACATTCCTAGCCCCAGTTAGGGCTTTTTTGCTGTGCATAGGTGGAAGTGAGCCTAATGGCTCTGAGAGAATATTATGGGATGTCAGGGAGTCAGTTGATACCATGGTAACGTATCCTCTGCTATGCTGAAGAGAAATAGACAACTTCCTGTCAGGGGCAGGTCAGGGTGTCAGCAAATAATTTTTTCGTCTCAATGAGATGAACATTTTGATGTTGGTTTGATCTCTCTAGGACATTCCTACTGGCTGCTATGGCTGTTTTAATGTGTCAGAATGTGGACAGAGGGAATAATATGGGATGTTTGGTATTTTATTGAAGAGTTTGATGCTTGAAATGTGTGTGCTGATTTTGGTGAGTTTTTGAGCATGTTCAGGGGGTCTAATAAGCACTTTAATGGAGGAGAGAGTCATTGTTGCCTCTGCTGAGTCATGTGACCAGCTGTGTGGAGCTCCTAATCAGTGTGTGACATCATCACAGAAGTGCAGGAGGATGAGATTCCCAAAGGGACAATTTCTCATCCTGTAGACCAGAATGTTGACCTAATCTGTGTAAAAATATGATTTTCTTGAAGAACATTTTGTGAGGAATCCAACCATGTCATTTTTAAAGCTGTGCGACTTTTACTTTTTTGTCTAGAGGCCCAACTGCTTCACTGAAGCTCCTCTCCCATCTGTTAACATTGCGTGGTCGGCGACTTTGAGGGCTCGCCATTTGAAAACCGGGCCCGAAACAACAACTTCCTGAACAACTTTTGTAGAACAGGGTCTGGTCTGTCATGTGAGCCACTTTTCATGCCAGTACCATTTTTGGTTTCAGTGGGTTTAATTTTTGCAGAAAGGCTAAAAATGCCAAAATCTCTTATTTTGGCGGGCAAATTGCCGGCTTCCTGTTGGAGCTACGCGAAAATACCTCCTATATTTTTTGTGCGTCTCAATGAGACGAACGTGTTGGTGTTGGTTTCATCTCTCTGCGACATTCCTGGCCTGAGATAGGGCCGTTTAAGTGTGATTTTTGGGTTTTTTGGCTCTATGGAGATTATTATGGGATGTCGGGGGTCATGTTTGGTATTAACTCGCAATTTTTCGCAATTCTGGGATGCGTGCCAATTTTGGTGAGTTTTTGAATATGTTTAGGGGGTCTAATTTGCGATCAAAGACGGTGCGGAATAATAATAAGAAAAAAGAAACGCAGCAGGAACAATAGTGTCCTCCGCCTTCGGCGGAGGACACCTTCTAGCCCTGCTAGAAGGTGCCCTCCGCTCAGGCCGAGGACCCTAAATATTATGGGATGTCAGGGAGTCAGTTGATACCATGGCAACGTATCCTCTGCTGTGCTGAATGACATCACCTGCTGCATGAGTGGAACTCTAATTAGCGTGACAGAACCCCAAACAGAGTGGAGACTGAGAGTTTATCAGGCATGTAATGTAAAGAAGTCCTCACAGAGTCCACAATTTTATCCCAATCTGTGTCAAAAATATCATATTTGATAGAAGACCTTGTCAGGAATCCATTTTTGGCATTTTTAAAGCTGTACGAGTTATACTTTTTTGTCTAGAAGCCCAAATGCGTCAAAAACGCTGGAAAAGCGCTGGAAAAGTGCTAGAAATGGATTTTGTACTTTAGAGAAATGGCCGAACTACTTGTCCTGTAGGCCACAATGTTGGTTTAATCTGTGTAAAAATATCACATGGTTGTAGACAATTTTGTCAGGAATCCAACCATGTCATTTTTAAAGCTCTATGACTTTTAGTTTTTTGTCTAGAGGCCCAAATGCGGCACTAGTAGAATGAGTGTTTTGACCTGAAATCTTTTCTCCTCATCTGCTAACATGGAGAAATCCTAAATCGGCCAAAAGCGGTTGGCGACTTTGAGGGCTCGCCATTCGAAAACCGGGCCCGAAATAACAACTTCCTTCACAACTTTTGGAGAGCAGGGTCTAGTCTGTCATGTGATGGTAGTCTCAAACCTGTACCATTTTTGGTTTCAGAGGAGAAAATTTTTGCAGAAAGGGTTAAAAAAATTTTTTTAAAATTTTGTGAGGCAAATAGCCGGCTTCCTGTTGGATATAGGTCCAGGGTAGCAGCGTATGATTTTTGCATCTTGATCATACGAACGTTTTGGTGTTGGTTTCATCTCTCTACGACATTCCTAGCCCGAGCTAGGGCCTTCAGAGTGTGCCTAGGTGGCGCTATTGAGCATATTATGGGATGTCTTGGGGTCATGTTTGGTATCAAATCACAATTTTTTGCGATCCTGGGGTTCGTGCCAATTTTGGTGAGTTTTTGAGCATGTTTAGGGGTTCTAATTTGCGATCAAAGACGGTGCGGAATAATAATAAGAAAAAAGAAACGGACGAAATACAATAGTGCCCTCGGCCTTCGGCCGAGGGCACCTTCTAGCTCTTGCTAGAAGGTGCCCTGGCTCAGGCCGAGGACCCTAAAAAGAAACGCAGCAGGAACAATAGTGTCCTCCGCCTTCGGCGGAGGACACCTTCTAGCCCTGCTAGAAGGTGCCCTGGCTCAGGCCGAGGACCCTAATTAAAGCTGCAAGCAGCGTTAGACGGGTCCTCGAGCTCCTGCCGGTTTTCCCTCCAATGTGTCCAACAAAATGAGACGAACATTTCGGCGTTTGTTTCATCTCTCTACGACATTCCTAGCCCCAGTTAGGGCTGTTTTGGTGTGCATAGGGTGAAAGTGAGCCTAATGGCTCTGAGAGAATATTATGGGATGTCTGGGAGTCAGTTGATACCATGGCAACGTATCCTCTGCTGTGCTGAATGACATCACCAGCTGCATGCGTGGAGTTCTAATTAGCGTGACAGAACCCCAAACAGAGTGGAGACTGAGAGTTTATCAGGCATCTAATGTAAAGAAGTCCTCACAGAGTCCACAATTTTATCCCAATCTGTGTCAAAAATATCATATTTGATAGAAGATCTTGTCAGGAATCCATTTTTGGCATTTTTAAAGCTGTACGAGTTTTACTTTTTTATCTAGAAGCACAAATGCGTCACAAGACAGATGGAAGAGTGCTGGAAATGGATTTTTTATTTATGAGAAACGGCCTAACTACTTGTCCTGTAGGTCACAATGTTGGCTTAATCTGTGTAAAAATATCATGTTGTTGTAGGGGATTTTGTCAGGAATCCAACCATGTAATTTTTAAAGCTCTATGACTTTTAGTTTTTTGTCTAGAGGCCCAAATGCGGCACTAGTAGAATGTGTGTTTTGACCCGAAATCGGTTCTCCTCATCTGCTAACATGAAGAAATCCTGAATTGGCCAAAAGCGGTCGGCGACTTTGAGGGCTCGCCATTCGAAAACCGGGCCCGAAACAACAACTTCCTTCACAACTTTTGTAGAGCAGGGTCTAGTCTGTCATGTGATGGTAGTCTCAAACCTGTACCATTTTTGGTTTCAGAGGAGAAAATTTTTGCAGAAAGGGTTAAAAAAATTTTTTTTTAATTTTGTGAGGCAAATAGCCGGCTTCCTGTTGGAGAAAGGTCCAGGGTAGTAGCGTACGATTTTTGCGTCTCGATGACACGAGCATTTTGGTGTTGGTTTCATCTCTCTACGACATTCCTAGCCCGAGCTAGGGCTCTTAGCGTGTGCCTAGGTGGCGCTATTGAGCTCATTATGGGATGTAGGGGGTCATGTTTGGTATCAAATTGCAATTTCACGCGATCCTGATGTGTGTGCCAATTTTGGTGAGTTTTTGAGCATGTTTAGGGGGTCAAATTAGCGTTCATTGACGGGGCGGAATAATAAGAAAAAAAAAAAAAAAGAAACGGACGGAAAACAATAGTGCCCTCGGCCTTCGGCCGAGGGCACCTTCTAGCTCTTGCTAGAAGGTGCCCTGGCTCAGGCCGAGGACCCTAACTAGAAGGTGCCCTGGCTCAGGCCGAGGACCCTAAAAAGAAACGCAGCAGGAACAATAGTGCCCTCGGCCTTCGGCCGAGGGCACCTTCTAGCCCTGCTAGAAGGTGCCCTGGCTCAGGCCGAGGACCCTAATTAAAGCTGCAAGCAGCGTTAGACGGGTCCTCGGGCTCCTGCCGGTTTTCCCTCCAATGTGTCCAACAAAATGAGACGAACATTTTGGCGTTTGTTTCATCTCTCTACGACATTCCGAGCCCCTGTTAGGGCGGTTTTGCTGTGCATAGGTGGAAGTGAGCCTTGTGGCTCTGAGAGAATATTATGGGATGTCCGGGAGTCAGTTGATACCATGGCAACGTATCCTCTGCTGAGCTGAATGACATCACCAGCTGGATGCTTGGAATTCTAATTAGCGTGACACTAGTATGATCAGAGTGAAGAGGTGGAGTTTATCAGCCATCTAATGTAAAGAAATCCTCACAGAGTCAACAATTTTACCCCAATCTGTGTCAAAAATATCATGTTGATAGGAATTTTTGTCAGGAATCCATTTTTGGCATTTTTAAAGCTGCACGAGTTTTACTTTTTTCTCTAGAAGCACAAATGCGTCACAAGACAGATGGAAGAGTGCTGGAAATGGATTTTTTATTTATGAGAAACGTCCAAACTACTTGTCCTGTAGGTCACAATGTTGGCTTAATCTGTGTAAAAATATCATATGGTTGTAGGGAATGTTGTCAGGAATCCAAGCATGTAATTTTTAAAGCTCTATGACTTTTAGTTTTTTGTCTAGAGGCCCAAATGCGGCACTAGTAGAAGTACTAGTAGTGAGTGTTTTGACCTGAAATCGGTTCTCCTCATCTGCTAACATGGAGAATGGCGAAATTCGTCCAAAAGCGGTCGGCGACTTTGAGGGCTCGCCATTCGAAAACCGGGCCCGAAACAACAATTTCCTTCAGAACTTTTGTAGATCAGGGTCTGGTCTGTCATGTGAGGCAATTTTCAAACATGTACCATTTTTGGTTTCAGAGGAGAAAATTTTGGCAGAAAGGGTGAAAAAATGTGGGGAATTTTACTTTGGGGGGAAATTGCCGGCTTCCTGTTGGAGATAGGTCAAGGGTATCAGCGTATGATTTTTGCGTCTCGATCATACGAGTGTTTTGGTGTTGGTTTCATCTCTCTACGACATTCCTAGCCCGAGCTAGGGCCCTTAGCGTGTGCCTAGGTGGCGCTATTGAGCTTATTATGGGATGTCAGGGGTCATGTTTGGTATTAAACGAAAATTTTTCACGATTCTGGGATGCATGCCAATTTTGGTGAGTTTTTGAATTTGTTTAGGGGGTCTAATTAGCATTCAAAGCGCGGACGGAATAATAAGAAAAATTAAAGCTGCAAGCAGCGTTAGACGGGTCCTCGGGTCTCATGCCGGTTTTGCCCTACTATCATGGTATTGGCCCCACTGTGTCCAACAGAATAAGACAAACATTTTGGTGGTGGTTTCATCTCTCTAGGACATTCCTAGCCCCAGTTAGGGCTATTTTGCTGTGCATAGGTGGAAGTGAGCCTAATGGCTCTGAGAGAATATTATGGGATGTCAGGAAGTCAGTTGATACCATGGCAACATATCCTCTGCTATGCTGAAGAGAAATAGCCAACTTCCTGTCTGGGAAAGGTTGGGGTGTCAGCAAGTAATTTGTTCATCTTAATGAGATGAACATTTTGATGTTGGTTTGATCTCTCTAGGACATTCCTACTGGCTGCTATGGCTGTTTTAATGTGTCAGAATGTGGACAGAGGGAATATTATGGGATGTTTGGTATTATATTGAAGAGTTTGATGCTTGAAATGTGTGTGCCAATTTTGGTGAGTTTTTGAGCATGTTCAGGGGGTCTAATAAGCACTTTAATGGAGGAGAGAGTCATTGTTTCCTCTGCTGAGTCATGTGACCAGCTGTGTGGAACTTCTAATCAGTGTGTGACATCATCACAGAAGTGCAGGAGGATGAGATTCCTAAAGGGGACAAACTTCTCATCCTGTAGGCCAGAATGTTGACCTAATCTGTGTAAAAATATGATTTTCTTGAAGAACGTTTTGTGAGGAATCCAACCATGTGAATTTTAAAGCTGAGTCACTTTTACTTTTTTGTATAGAGGCCCAACTGCTTCACTGAAGCTCCTCTCCAATCTGTTAACATTGCGTGGTCGGCGACTTTGAGGGCTCGCCATTCGAAAACCGGGCCAGAAACAACAACTTCCTCCACAACTTTTGTAGAACAGGGTCTGGTCTGTCATGTGAGCCAATTTTCATGCCTGTACCATTTTTGGTTCCAGAGGAGAAAATTTTGGCAGAAAGGCTAAAAATGCCAAAATCTCTTATTTTGGCGGGCAAATTGCCGGCTTCCTGTGCGAGATAGGCGAAAAAAGACCACCCCCGAAGTTGTGCGTCTCAATGAGACGAACGTTTTGGTGTTGGTTTCATCTCTCTCGGACATTCCTGGCCCGAGCTAGAGCCATTTTTGTGTGGTTTTGAGTGGATTTTGGAGGTTTTTTGGCTCTAGATGGATTATTATGGGATGTCGGGTTTAACTTTTTTTATTTTATCAAATTTTTTGGCAGTCACAATGTGTGTGCCAATTTTGGTGAGTTTTTGAATATGTTAAGTGGACCTAATAAGCGTTCAAAGCGCGTGTGGAATAATAATAATAATAATTAAAGCTGCAAGCAGCGTTAGACGGGTCCTCGGGCTCCTGCCGGTTTTCCCTCCAATGTGTCCGACAAAATAAGACGAACATTTCGGCGTTTGTTTCATCTCTCTACGACATTCCTAGCCCCAGTTAGGGCTGTTTTGGTGTGCATAGGGTGAAAGTGAGCCTAATGGCTCTGAGAGAATATTATGGGATGTCTGGGAGTCAGTTGATACCATGGCAACGTATCCTCTGCTGTGCTGATTGACATGAGCAGCTGCATGCGTGGAGTTCTAATTAGCGTGACAGAACCCCAAACAGAGTGGAGACTGAGAGTTTATCAGCCATCTAATGTAAAGAAATCCTCACAGAGTCCACAATTTTACCCCAATCTGTGTCAAAAATATCATGTTGATAGGAATTTTTGTCAGGAATCCATTTTTGGCATTTTTAAAGCTGTACGAGTTGTACTTTTTTCTCTAGAAGCACAAATGCGTCACAAGACAGATGGAAGAGTGCTGGAAATGGATTTTTTATTTATGAGAAACGTCCAAACTACTTGCGCTGTAGGTCACAATATTGGCTTAATCTGTGTAAAAATATCATATGGTTGTAGACAATTTTGTCAGGAATCCAACCATGTAATTTTTAAAGCTCTATGACTTGTAGTTTTTTGTCTAGAGGCCCAAATGCGACACTAGTAGAATGTGTGTTTTGACCTGAAATCCGGCCTCCTCATCTGCTAACATGGAGAAATCCTAAATCGGCCAAAAGCGGTCGGCAGCTTTGAGGGCTCGCCATTCGAAAACCGGGCCAGAAATAACAACTTCCTTCACAACTTTTGGAGAGCAGGGTCTAGTCTGTCATGTGATGGTAGTCTCAAACCTGTACCATTTTTGGTTTTAGAGGAGAAAATTTTGGCAGAAATGGTTAAAAAAATTTTTTTTTAATTTTGTGAGGCAAATAGCCGGCTTCCTGTTGGAGATAGGTCCAGGGTAGCAGCGTATGATTTTTGCCTCTCGATGACACGAGCGTTTTGGTGTTGGTTTCATCTCTCTACGACATTCCTAGCCCGAGCTAGGGCTCTTAGCGTGTGCCTAGGTGGCGCTGTTGAGCTTATTATGGGATGTAGGTGGTCATGTTTGGTATCATTACGCAATTTTTCGCAATTGTGAGGTGCGTGCCAATTTTGGTGAGTTTTTGAGTATGTTTAGCAGGTCTAATTTGCGTTCAAAGACGGTGCGGAATAATAAGAAAAAATTAAAGCTGCAAGCAGCGTTAGACGGGTCCTCGGGCTCCTGCCGGTTTTCCCTCCAATGTGTCCCACAAAATGAGACGACAATTTTGGCGTTTGTTTCATCTCTCTACGACATTCCTAGCCCCAGTTAGGGCTGTTTTGGGGTGACTAGGCTTTAGTGAGCCTACTGGCTCTGAGAGAATATTATGGGATGTCAGGGAGTCAGTTGATACCATGGTAACGTATCCTCTGCTATGCTGAATGACATCACCTGCTGCATGCTTGGAATTCTAATTAGCGTGACACGAGTGTGACTAGTGCCTGGAGGGAGTTTTTATCAGGCATCTTATGTAAAGAAATCCTCACAGAGTCCACAATTTTACCCCAATCTGTGTCAAAATATCATATTTGATAGTAGAGCTTGTGAGGAATCCATTTTTGGCATTTTTAAAGCTGTACGAGTTATACTTTTTTCTCTAGAAGCCCTTATGTGTCACAACACCGGTGGAAAAGTGCTCAAAATGGATTTTGTTATTTTAGAGACATGTCTGAACTACTTGTCCTGTAGGCCACAATGTTTGCTTAATCTGTGTAAAAATATCAAATGGTTGTAGGAAAATTTGTCAGGAATCCAACCATGTCATTTTTAAAGCTCTATGACTTTTAGTTTTTTGTCTAGAGGCCCAAATGCGGCACTAGTAGAATGTGTGTTTTGACCTGAAATCGGTTCTCCCCATCTGCTAACATGGAGAAATCCTAAATTGGCCAAAAGCGGTCGGCGACTTTGAGGGCTCGCCATTCAGAAACCGGGCCCGAAATAACAACTTCCTTCACAACTTTTGGAGAGCAGGGTCTAGTCTGTCATGTGATGGTAGTCTCAAACCTGTACAATTTTTGGTTTTAGAGGAGAAAATTTTTGCAGAAAGGTTTAAAATGAATTTTTTTTTATTTTGGCGGGCAAATTGCCGGCTTCCTGTTGGAGATAGGTCCAGGGTAGCAGCGTATGATTTTTGCGTCTTGATGACACGAGCGTTTTGGTGTTGGTTTCATCTCTCTACGACATTCCTAGCCCGAGCTAGGGCCCTTAGCGTGTGCCTAGGTGGCGCTACAGAGCTTATTATGGGATGTCGGGGGTCATGTTTGGTATCAAATCGCAATTTCACGCGATCCTGAGGTGCGTGCCAATTTTGGTGAGTTTTTGAGCATGTTTAGGGGGTCAAATTAGCATTCGTTGACGGGGCGGAATAATAAGAAAAAAAAAGAAACGGACGGAAAACAATAGTGCCCTCGGCCTTCGGCCGAGGGCACCTTCTAGCTCCCGCTAGAAGGTGCCCTGGCTCAGGCCGAGGACCCTAAAAAGAAACGCAGCAGGAACAATAGTGTCCTCCACCTTCGGCGGAGGACACCTTCTAGCCCTGCTAGAAGGTGCCCTCTGCTCAGGCCGAGGACCCTAAAAAAGAAACGCAGCAGGAACAATAGTGTCCTCCGCCTTCGGCGGAGGACACCTTCTAGCCCTGCTAGAAGGTGTCCTCCACTCAGGCCGAGGACCCTAATTAAAGCTGCAAGCAGCGTTAGACGGGTCCTCGGGCTCCTGCCGGTTTTCCCTCCAATGTGTCCAACAAAATGAGACGAACATTTCGGCGTTTGTTTCATCTGTCTACGACATTCCTAGCCCCAGTAAGGGCTGTTTTGCTGTGCATAGGTGGAAGTGAGCCTAATGGCTCTGAGAGAATATTATGGGATGTCAGGGTGTCAGTTGATACCATGGCAACGTATCCTCTGCTATGCTGAAGAGAAATAGCCAACTTCCTGTCTGGGAAAGGTCAGGGTGTCAGCAAGTAATTTGTTCGTCTCAATAAGATGAACATTTTGATGTTGGTTTGATTTCTCTAGGACATTCCTACTGGCTGCTATGGCTGTTTTAATGTGTCAGAATGTGGACAGAGGGAATATTATGGGATGTTTGGTATTATATTGAAGACTTTGATGCTTGAAATGTGTGTACTGATTTTGGTGAGTTTTTGAGCATGTTCAGGGGGTCTAATAAGCACTTTAATGGAGGAGAGAGTCATTGTTGCCTCTGCTGAGTCATGTGACCAGCTGTGTGGAACCCCTAATCAGTGTGTGACATCATCACAGAAGTGCAGGAGGATCAAATTATCCAAAGGACAAACCTCTCATCCTGTAGGCCAGAATGTTGACCTAATCTGTGTAAAAATATGATTTTCTTGAAGAGCGTTTTGTGAGGAATCCAACCATGTCATTTTTAAAGCTGTGCGACTTTTACTTTTTTGTCTAGAGGCCCAACTGCTTCACTGAAGCTCCTCTCCCATCTGTTAACATTGCGTGGTCGGCAACTTTGAGGGTTCGCCATTCGAAAACCGGGCCCGAAACAACGAATTCCCCCACAACTTTTGTAGAACAGGGTCTGGTCTGTCATGTGAGCCAATTTTCATGCCGGTACCATTTTTGGTTATTGACAAGTTAATGTTTGTAGAGAGGCTTAAATTTCAGAAAACTCTTATTTTGGCGGGCAAATTACCGGCTTCCTGTGCGAGATAGGCGAAAAAAGACCACCCCCAAAGTTGTGCGTCTCAATGAGACGAACGTTTTGGTGTTGGTTTCATGTCTCTCGGACATTCCTGGCCCGAGCTAGAGCCATTTTTGTGTGGTTTTGAGTGGATTTTCATGGTTTTATGGCTCTAGATGGATTATTATGGGATGTCGGGTTTTATTTTTTTTATTTTATCAAATTTTTTGGCAGTCACAATGTGCGTGCCAAATTTGGTGAGTTTTTGAGCATGTTTAGGGGGTCAAATTAGAGGAAACGCGTAGGAGGGAATAATTAAAGCTGCAAGCAGCGTTAGACGGGTCCTCGGGCTCCTGCCGGTTTTCCCTCCAATGTGTCCAACAAAATGAGACGAACATTTCGGTGTTTGTTTCATCTCTCTACGACATTCCTAGCCAGAATTAGGGCTGTTTTGGTGTCAGTAGGCTTGAAGTGAGCCTTGTGGCTCTGAGAGAATATTATGGGATGTCAGGGAGTCAGTTGATACCATGGCAACGTATCCTCTGCTATGCTGAATGACATCACCACCTGCATGCTCGGAATTCTAATTAGCGTGACACGAGTGTGACTAGTGCCTGGAGGGAGTTTTTATCAGGCATCTTATGTAAAGAAATCCTCACAGAGTCCACAATTTTACCCCAATCTGTGTCAAAAATATCATGTTTGATAGGAATTTTTGTCAGGAATCCATTTTTGGCATTTTTAAAGCTGTACGAGTTTTACTTTTTTCTCTAGAAGCACAAATGCGTCACAAAAAAGATGGAAGAGTGCTGAAAATGGATTTTTTATTTATGAGAAACGTCCGAAGTACTTGTCCTGTAGGTCACAATGTTGGCTTAATCTGTGTAAAAATATCATATGGTTGTAGACAATTTTGTCAGGAATCCAACCATGTAATTTTTAAAGCTCTATGACTTTTAGTTTTTTGTCTAGAGGCCCAAATGCGGCACTAGTAGAATGTGTGTTTTGACCTGAAATCCGGCCGCCTCATCTGCTAACATGGAGAAGGCCCAAATTCGGCTGAAAGCGGGCGGCGACTTTGAGGGCTTGCCATTCGAAAACCGGGCCCGAAACAACAACTTCCTTCACAACTTTTGTAAAGCAGGGTCTGGTCTGTCATGTGAGCCAATTTTCATGCCGGGACCATTTTTGGTTATTGACAAGTTAATGTTTGTAGAGAGGCTTAAATTTCAGAAAACTCTTATTTTGGCGGGCAAATTGCCGGCTTCCTGTTGGAGCTACGCAAAAATACCTCCTATATTATTTGTGTGTCTCAATGAGACGAACATTTTGATGTTGGTTTCATGTGTCTACGACATTCCTGGCCCGAGCTAGAGGCATTTTTGTGTGTTTTAAAGGTTTTTTGGCTGTAGAGAGATTATTATGGGATGGCGGGAGTCATGTTTGGTATTAAACGAAAATTTTTGGCACCCATAATGTGTGTGCCAATTTTGGTGAGTTTTTGAGCATGTTTAGGGGGTCTAATTAGCGTTCAAAGCGCGTGTGGAATAATAATAATTAAAGCTGCAAGCAGCGTTAGACGGGTCCTCGGGCTCATGCCGGTTTTCCCTCCAATGTGTCCATCAAAATAAGACGAACATTTCGGGGTTGGTTTCATCTCTCTACGACATTCCTAGCCCCAGTTAGGGCTGTTTTGGTGTGCATAGGGTGAAAGTGAGCCTAATGGCTCTGAGAGAATATTATGGGATGTCGGGGAGTCAGTTGATACCATGGCAATGTATCCCTCTGCTAGGCTGAATGACAATACCAGCTGCATGCTTGGAATTCTAATTAGCGTGACACTAGTGTGATTAGACTGTAGAGGGAGAGTTTATCAGCCATCTAATGTAAAGAAATCCTCACAGAGTCCACAATTTTACCCCAATCTGTGTCAAAAATATCATATTTGATAGTAGGGCTTGTGAGGAATCCATATTTGGCATTTTTAAAGCTGTACGAGTTAAACTTTTTTCTCTAGAAGCCCTAATGTGCCACTAAACCGGTGGAAAAGTGCTCAAAATGGATTTTTTTATTTTAGAGACATGTCTGAACTACTTGTCCTGTAGGCCACAATGTTGGCTAAATCTGTGTAAAAATATCATATGGTTGTAGGAAAATTTGTCAGGAATCCAACCATGTAATTTGTAAAGCTCTATGACTTTTAGTTTTTTGTCTAGAGGCCCAAATGCGGCACTAGTAGAATGTGTGTTTTGAGGTGAAATCGGTTCTCCTCATCTGTTAACATGGAGAAATCCAAAATCGGCCAAAAGTGGTCGGCGGCTTTGAGGGCTCGCCATTCGAAAACCGGGCCAGAAACAACAACTTCCTTCACAACTTTTGGAGAGCAGGGTCTGGTCTGTCATGTGATGGTAGTCTCAAACCTGTACCATTTTTGGTTTCAGAGGAGAAAATTTTTGCAGAAAGGGAAGAAAACGGGAGGCATCTTATTTGGACGGCCAAATAGCCAGCTTCCTGTGTGAGATAGGTCAGGGGTAGCAGCGTATGATTTTTGCGTCTCGATGAGCTGAACGTTTTGGTGTTGGTTTCATCTCTCTACGACATTCCTAGCCCGAGCTAGGGCCGATTTAGTGTGTTTTTTAGAGGTTTTATGGCTCTAGAGAGATTATTATGGGATGGCGGGGGTCATGTTTGGTATCATTACGCAATTTTTCGCATTTGTGAGGTGTGTGCCAATTTTGGTGAGTTTTCGAATATGTTTAGCGGGTCTAATTTGCGTTTTCGGAGCGTGTGGAATAATAAGAAAAAGAAAAAATTAAAGCTGCAAGCAGCGTTAGACGGGTCCTCGGGCTCCTGCCGGTTTTCCCTCCAATGTGTCCAACAGAATAAGACGAACATTTTGGTGGTGGTTTCATCTCTCTAGGACATTCCTAGCCCCAGTTAGGGCTGTTTTGCTGTGCATAGGTGGAAGTGAGCCTAATGGCTCTGAGAGAATATTATGGGATGTCAGGGAGTCAGTTGATACCATGGCAATGTATCCTCTGCTATGCTGAAGAGAAATAGCCAACTTCCTGTCTGGGAAAGGTCAGGGTGTCGGCAAGTAATTTGTTCGTCTTAATGAGATGAACATTTTGATGTTGGTTTGATCTCTCTAGGACATTCCTACTGGCTGCTATGGCTGTTTTAATGTGTCAGAATGTGGACAGAGGGAATATTATGGGATGTTTGGTATTATATTGAAGAGTTTGATGCTTGAAATGTGTGTGCTGATTTTGGTGAGTTTTTGAGCATGTTCAGGGGTCTAATAAGCACTTTAATGGAGGAGAGAGTCATTGTTGCCTCTGCTGAGTCATGTGACCAGCTGTGTGGAACTACTAATCAGTGTGTGACATTATCACAGAAGTGCAGGAGGATCAAATTCCCAAAAGGGACAAACTTCTCATCCTGTAGGCCAGAATGTTGACCTAATCTGTGTAAAAATATGATTTTCTTGAAGAGCGTTTTGTGAGGAATCCAACCATGTCATTTTTAAAGCTGTGTGACTTTTACTTTTTTGTCTAGAGGCCCAACTGCTTCACTGAAGCTCCTCTCCCATCTGTTAACATTGCGAAGTCGGCGACTTTGAGGGCTCGCCATTCGAAAACCGGGCCAGAAACAACAACTTCCTCCACAACTTTTGTAGAACAGGGTCTGGTCTGTCATGTGAGGCAATTTTCATGCCGGTACCATTTTTGGTTATTGACAAGTTAATGTTTGTAGAGAGGCTTAAATTTCAGAAAACTCTTATTTTGGCGGGCAAATTACCGGCTTCCTGTGCGAGATAGGCGAAAAAAGACCACCCCCAAAGTTGTGCGTCTCAATGAGACGAACGTTTTGGTGTTGGTTTCATCTCTGTCGGACATTCCTGGCCCGAGCTAGAGCCATTTTTGTGTGGTTTTGAGTGGTTTTTAATGGTTTTATGGCTCTAGATGGATTATTATGGGATGTCGGGTTTCATTTTTTTTATTTTATCAAATTTTTTGGCAGTCACAATGTGTGTGCCAATTTTGGTGAGTTTTTGAATATTTTAAGTGGACCTAATAAGCGTTCAAAGCGCGTGTGGAATAATAATAATAATAAGAAAGAAACGAACGAAATACAATAGTGCCCTCGGCCTTTGGCCGAGGGCACCTTCTAGCTTGCTAGAAGGTGCCCTCTCCCGTTGGCCGAGGACCCTAATTAAAGCTGCAAGCAGCGTTAGACGGGTCCTCGGGGCTCATGCCGGTTTTGCCCTACTATCATGGTATTGGCCCCACTGTTTCCAACAGAATAAGACGAACATTTTGGTGGTGGTTTCATCTCTCTAGGACATTCCTAGCCGCAGTTAGGGCTATTTTGCTGTGCACAGGTGGAAGTGAGCCTAATGGCTCTGAGAGAATATTATGGGATGTCAGGGAGTCAGTTGATACCATGGCAACGTATCCTCTGCTATGCTGAAGAGAAATAGCCAACTTCCTGTCTGGGAAAGGTCAGGGTGTCAGCAAATAATTTGTTCGTCTTAATGAGATGAACATTTTGATGTTGGTTTGATCTCTCTAGGACATTCCTACTGGCTGCTATGGCTGTTTTAATGTGTCAGAATGTGGACAGAGTGAATATTATGGGATGTTTGGTATTATATTGAAGAGTTTGATGCTTGAAATGTGTGTGCCGATTTTGGTGAGTTTTTTAGCATGTTCAGGGGGTCTAATAAGCACTTAAATGGAGGAGAGAGTCATTGTTTCCTCTGCTGAGTCATGTGACCAGCTGTGTGGAGCTCCTAATCAGTGGGTGACATCATCACAGACGTGCAGGAGGATCAAATTCCGAAGGGACAAACTTCTCATCCTGTAGGCCAGAATGTAGACCTAATCTGTGTAAAAATATGATTTTCTTGAAGAGCGTTTTGTGAGGAATCCAACCATGTCATTTTTAAAGCTGTGCGACTTTTACTTTTTTGTCTAGAGGCCCAACTGCTCAGTGAGGGCTGCTCTCCCATCTGTTAACATTGCTTGGTCGGCGACTTTGAGGGCTCGCCATTTTAAAACCGGGCAAGAAACAACAACTTCCCCTACAACTTTTGTAGAACAGGATCTGGTCTGTCATGTGAGCCAATTTTCATGCCGGTACCATTTTTGGTTATTGACAAGTTAATGTTTGTAGAGAGGCTTAAATTTCAGAAAACTCTTATTTTGGCGGGCAAATTACTGGCTTCCTGTGCGAGATAGGCGAAAAAAGACCACCCCGAAAGTTGTGCGTCTCAATGAGACGAACGTTTTGGTGTTGGTTTTATCTCTCTCGGACATTCCTGGCCCGAGCTAGAGCCATTTTTGTGTGGTTTTGAGTGGATTTTCATGGTTTTATGGCTCTAGATGGATTATTATGGGATGTCGGGTTTTATTTTTTTTATTTTATCAAATTTTTTGGCAGTCACAATGTGTGTGCCAATTTTGGTGAGTTTTTGAATATGTTAAGTGGACCTAATAAGCGATTTACTGGAGTGCGGAATAATAATAATAATTAAAGCTGCAAGCAGCGTTAGACGGGTCCTCGGGCTCCTGCCGGTTTTCCCTCCGATGTGTCCAACAAAATGAGACGAACATTTTGGCGTTTGTTTCATCTCTCTACGACATTCCTAGCCCCAGTTAGGGCTGTTTTGGTGTGTGTGGGGTGGAAGTGAGCCTAATGGCTCTGAGAGAATATTATGGGATGTCGGGGAGTCAGTTGATACCATGGCAACGTATCCTCTGCTAAGCTGAGTGACATCACCAGCTGCTGCATGGAATACCTAATCAGTGTGTGTCATCATCACAGGAATGCAGCAGCCCAAGGGGAGGATCAAATCCCCACAAAAAAAGGAACAAACATATCATCCTGTAGGCCAGAATTTTGACCTAATCTGTGTTAAAATATGGATTTCTTGTATGAAATTCCGCGAGGAATCCAGCCATGTCATTTTCAAAGCTGTGCGACTTTTCCTTTTTTGTCCAGAGGCCCAACTGCTCAGCGAGGGCTGCTCTCCCATCTGTTAACATTGCGTTGTCGGCGACTTTGAGGGCTCGCCATTCGAAAACCGGGCCAGAAACAACAACTTCCTTCACAACTTTTGTAGAACAGAGTCTGGTCTGTCATGTGAGCCAATTTTCATGGCGGTGCCATTTTTGGTTATTGACAAGTTAATCTTTGTAGAGAGGCTTAAATGTCCGAAAACTCTTATTTTGGCGGGCAAATTGCCGGCTTCCTGTTGGAGCTACGCGAAAATACCTCCTATATTTTTTGTGCGCCTCAATGAGAGGAACATTTTGGTGTTGGTTTCATCTCTCTACGACCTTCGTGGCCTGAGCTAGGGCCGTTGAAGTGTGTTTTTTGGGTTTTTTGGCTCTATGGAGATTATTATGGGATGTCGGGGGTCATGTTTGGTATCATTACGCAATTTTTCGCAATTGTGAGGTGCGTGCCAATTTTGGTGAGTTTTTGAGCATGTTTAGTGGGTCTAATTTGCGTTTTCGGGGTGCGTGGAATAATAATAAGAAAAAAGAAACAGACGAAAAACAATAGTGCCCTCCGCCTTCGGCGGAGGGCACCTTCTAGCTTGCTAGAAGGTGCCCTCTGCTCAGGCCGAGGACCCTAATTAAAGCTGCAAGCAGCGTTAGACGGGTCCTCGGGCTCCTGCCGGTTTTCCCTCCGATGTGTCCAACAAAATGAGACGAACATTTTGGTGTTTGTTTCATCTCTCTACGACATTCCTAGCCCCAGTTAGGGCTGTTTTGGTGTGTGTGGGGTGGAAGTGAGTCTAATGGCTCTGAGAGAATATTATGGGATGTCGGGGAGTCAGTTGATACCATGGCAACGTATCCTCTGCTATGCTGAGTGACATCACCAGCAGCTGCATGCTTGGAACTCCTAATCAGTGTGTGACATCATCACAGGAATGCAGCAGCCCTGGGAGAGGATCAAATTTCCAAAATGCCTAACTACTCATCCTGTAGGTCAGAATGTTGACCTAATCTCTGTAAAAATATGATTTTCTTGAAGATCATTTTGTGAGGAATCCAACCATGTCATTTTTAAAGCTGTGCGACTTTTACTTTTTTGTCTAGAGGCCCAACTGCTTCAGAGAAGCTCTTCTCCCATCTGTTAACATTGTGCGGGCGGCGACTTTGAGGGCTCGCCATTCGAAAACCAGGCCCGAAATAACAACTTCCTTCACAACTTTTGTAGAGCAGGGTCTGGTCTGTCATGTGAGCCAATTTTCATGCCAGTACCATTTTTGGATATTGACAAGTTAATGTTTGTAGAAAGGCTAAAAATTCTGAAAACTCTTATTTTGGCGGGCAAATTGCCGGTTTCCTGTTGGAGCAACGCAAAAATACCTCCTATATTTTTTGTGCGTCTCAATGAGACGAACGTTTTGATGTTGGTTTCATGTGTCTACGACATTCCTGGCCCGAGCTAGAGCCATTTTTGTGTGTTTTTGAGTGGTCTTTAGAGGTTTTTTGGCTGTAGTGAGATTATTATGGGATGGCGAGGGTCATGTTTGGTATTTTATCGAATTTTTCCGCGATTGTGAGGTGCGTGCCAATTTTGGTGAGTTTTTGAGCATGTTAAGGGGTTCAAATTAGCGATCATTGACGGGGCGGAATAATAATTAAAGCTGCAAGCAGCGTTAGACGGGTCCTCGGGCTCCTGCCGGTTTTCCCTCCAATGTGTCCATCAAAACGAGATGAACATTTCGGCGTTTGTTTCATTTCTCTACGACATTCCTAGCCCCAGTTAGGGCTGTTTTGGTGTGCATAGGGTGGAAGTGAGCCTAATGGCTCTGAGAGAATATTATGGGATGTCAGGGAGTCAGTTGATACCATGGCAACGTATCCTCTGCTATGCTGAATGACATCACCACCTGCATGCTTGGAATTCTAATTAGCGTGACACGAGTGTGACTAGAGGCTGGAGGGAGTTTTTATCAGGCATCTAATGTAAAGAAATCCTCACAGAGTCCACAATTTTACCCCAATCTGTGTCAAAAATATCATGTTAATAGGAATTTTTGTCAGGAATCCATTTTTGGCATTTTTAAAGCTGTACGAGTTTTACTTTTTTCTCTAGAAGCACAAATGCGTCACAAGACAGATGGAAGAGTGCTGGAAATGGATTTTTTATTTATGAGAAACGTCCAAACTACTTGTCCTGTAGGCCACAATGTTGGCTTAATCTGTGTAAAAATATCATATGGTTGTAGACAATTTTGTCAGGAATCCAACCATGTAATTTTTAAAGCTCTATGACTTGTAGTTTTTTGTCTAGAGGCCCAAATGCGGCACAAGTAGAATGTGTGTTTTGAGGTGAAATCGGTTCTCCTCATCTGCTAACATGGAGAAATCCTAAATCGGCCAAAAGCGGCAGGCGGCTTTGAGGGCTCGCCATTCGAAAACCGGGCCAGAAACAACAACTTCCTACAGAACTTTTGTAGAGCAGGGTCTCATCTGTCATGTGATGGTATTTTCATGCATGTACCATTTTTGGTTTCAGAGGAGAAAATTTTTGCAGAAAGGGGAAAAAAAAAATTTTTTTTATTTTGTGAGGCAAATAGCCGGCTTCCTGTTGGAGATAGGTCCAGGGTAGCAGCGTATGATTTTTGCGGCTCGATGACACGAACGTTTTGGTGTTGGTTTCATCTCTCTACGACATTCCTAGCCCGAGCTAGGGCCCTTAGCGTGTGCCTAGGTGGCGCTATTGAGCTTATTATGGGATGTTGGGGGTCATGTTTGGTATTAAACGAAAATTTTGGGCGCCCATAATGTGTGTGCCAATTTTGGTGAGTTTTCAAATTTGTTAAGAGGACCTAATAAGCGATTTACTGGAGTGCGGAATAATAATAATAATAATAAGAAAAAAGAAACACAGCAGGAACAATAGTGTCCTCGGCCTTCGGCCGAGGACACCTTCTAGCTCTTGCTAGAAGGTGCCCTCTGCTCAGGCCGAGGACCCTAATTAAAGCTGCAAGCAGCGTTAGACGGGTCCTCGGGCTCCTGCCGGTTTTCCCTCCAATGTGTCCAACAAAATAAGACGAACATTTCGGCGTTTGTTTCATCTCTCTACGACATTCCTAGCCCCAGTTAGGGCTGTTTTGGTGTGTGTAGGCAGGAAGTGAGCTTTATGGCTCTGAGAGAATATTATGGGATGTCAGGGAGTCAGTTGATACCATGGCAACGTATCCTCTGCTATGCTGAATGACATCACCATCTGCATGCTTGACATTCTAATTAGCGTGACACCAGTGTGATTAGAGAATGGAGGGAGTTTTTATCAGGCATCTAATGTAAAGAAATCCTCACAGAGTCCACAATTGTACCCCAATCTGTGTCAAAAATATCATGGTGATAGGAATTTTTGTCAGGAATCCATTTTTGGCATTTTTAAAGCTGTACGAGTTTTACTTTTTTCTCTAGAAGCACAAATGCGTCACAAAAAAGATGGAAGAGTGCTGAAAATGGATTTTTTATTTATGAGAAACGTCCGAAGTACTTGTCCTGTAGGTCACAATGTTGGCTTAATCTGTGTAAAAATATCATGTGGTTGTAGGGAATTTTGTCAGGAATCCAACCATGTAATTTTTAAAGCTCTATGACTTTTAGTTTTTTGTCTAGAGGCCCAAATGCGGCACTAGTAGAATGTGTGTTTTGACCTGAAATCGGTTCTCCTCATCTGCTAACATGGAGAAATCCTAAATCGGCCAAAAGCGGTCGGCGGCTTTGAGGGCTCGCCATTCGAAAACCGGGCCAGAAACAACAACTTCCTTCACAACTTTTGGAGAGCAGGGTCTAGTCTGTCATGTGATGGTAGTCTCAAACCTGTACCATTTTTGGTTTCAGAGGAGAAAATTTTAGCAGAAATTGTTAAAAAAAATTTTTTTTAATTTTGTGAGCCCAATAGCCAGCTTCCTGTTGGAGATAGGTCCAGGGTAGCAGCGTATGATTTTTGCGTCTCGATGACACGAACATTTTGGTGTTGGTTTCATCTCTCTACGACATTCCTAGCCCAAGCTAGGGCCCTTAGCGTGTGCCTAGGTGGCGCTATTGAGCTTATTATGGGATGTCGGGGGTCATGTTTGGTATCAAATCGCAATTTCACGCGATCCTGATGTGCGTGCCAATTTTGGTGAGTTTTTGAGTACGTTTAGGGGGTCTAATTAGAGTTCAAAGACGGTGCGGAATAATAAGAAAAAAAAAGAAACGCAGCAGGAACAATAGTGTCCTCCGCCTTCGGCGGAGGACACCTTCTAGCCCTGCTAGAAGGTGTCCTCCACTCAGGCCGAGGACCCTAATAAGAAAGAAACGCAGCAGGAACAATAGTGCCCTCGGCCTTCGGCCGAGGGCACCTTCTAGCCCTGCTAGAAGGTGCCCTGGCCCAGGCCGAGGACCCTAAAAAGAAACGCAGCAGGAACAATAGTGTCCTCCGCCTTCGGCGGAGGACACCTTCTAGCCCTGCTAGAAGGTGCCCTGGCTCAGGCCGAGGACCCTAAAAAGAAACGCAGCAGGAACAATAGTGTCCTCCGCCTTCGGCGGAGGACACCTTCTAGCCCTGCTAGAAGGTGCCCTCCGCTCAGGCCGAGGACCCTAATTAAAGCTGCAAGCAGCGTTAGACGGGTCCTCGGGCTTATGCCGGTTTTCCCTCCAATGTGTCCAACAAAATGAGATGAACATTTTGGTGTTGGTTTCATGTCTCTATGACATTCCTAGCCCCAGTTAGGGCTGTTTTGGTGTGTGTGGGGTGGAAGTGAGCCTAATGGCTCTGAGAGAATATTATGGGATGTCAGGGAGTCAGTTGATACCATGGCAACGTATCCTCTGCTATGCTGAAGAGAAATAGCCAACTTCCTGTCTGGGAAAGGTCAGGGTGTCAGCAAGTAATTTGTTCGTCTCAATAAGATGAACATTTTGATGTTGGTTTGATTTCTCTAGGACATTCCTACTGGCTGCTATGGCTGTTTTAATGTGTCAGAATGTGGACAGAGGGAATATTATGGGATGTTTGGTATTATATTGAAGAGTTTGATGCTTGAAATGTGTGTACTGATTTTGGTGAGTTTTTGAGCATGTTCAGGGGGTCTAATAAGCACTTTAATGGAGGAGAGAGTCAATGTTGCCTCTGCTGAGTCATGTGACCAGCTGTGTGGAGCTCCTAATCAGTGTGTGACATCATCACAGAAGTGCAGGAGGATCAAATTCCCCAAAGGACAAACTTCTCATCCTGTAGGCCAGAATGTTGACCTAATCTGTGTAAAAATATGATTTTCTTGAAGAGCGTTTTGTGAGGAATCCAACCATGTCATTTTTAAAGCTGTGCGACTTTTACTTTTTTGTCTAGAGGCCCAACTGCTTCACTGAAGCTCCTCTCCCATCTGTTAACATTGCGTGGTCGGCGACTTTGAGGGCTCGCCATTCGAAAACCGGGCCCGAAACAACGAATTCCCCCACAACTTTTGTAGAACAAGGTCTGGTCTGTCATGTGAGCCAATTTTCATGCCGGTACCATTTTTGGTTATTGACAAGTTAATGTTTGTAGAGAGGCTTAAATTTCAGAAAACTCTTATTTTGGCGGGCAAATTGCTGGCTTCCTGTTGGAGCTACGCAAAAATACCTCCTATATTTTTTGTGCGTCTCAATGAGACGAACGTTTTGGTGTTGGTTTCATCTCTCTACCACACTCCTGGCCCGAGCTAGAGCCATTTTTGTGTGTTTTTGAGTGGTCTTTAGAGGTTATTTGGCTCTAGAGAGATTATTATGGGATGTCGGGTTTTATTTTTTGTATTTTATAAAATTTTTTGGCAGTCACAATGTGTGTGCCAATTTTGGTGAGTTTTTGAATATGTTAAGTGGACCTAATAAGCCTTCAAAGCGCGTGTGGAATAATAATAATAAGAAAAAAGAAACGCAGCAGGAACAATAGTGCCCTCGGCCTTCGGCCGAGGGCACTTTCTAGCTTGCTAGAAAGTGCCCTCTTCCGTAGGCCGAGGACCCTAATTAAAGCTGCAAGCAGCGTTAGACGGGTCCTCGGGCTCCTGCCGGTTTTCCCTCCAATGTGTCCATCAAAATAAGACGAACATTTCGGCGTTGGTTTCATCTCTCTACGACATTCCTAGCCCCAGTTAGGGCTGTTTTGGTGTGCATAGGGTGAAAGTGAGCCTAATAGCTCTGAGAGAATATTATGGGATGTCTGGGAGTCAGTTGATACCATGGCAACGTATCCTCTGCTGTGCTGAATGACATCACCTGCTGCATGCTTGGAATTCTAATTAGCGTGACAGAACCCCAAACAGAGTGGAGACTGAGAGTTTATCAGGCATGTAATGTAAAGAAGTCCTCACAGAGTCCACAATTTTATCCCAATCTGTGTCAAAAATATCATGTCTGATAGAAGATCTTGTCAGGAATCCATTTTTGGCATTTTTAAAGCTGTACGAGTTATACTTTTTTGTCTAGAAGCCCAAATGCGTCACAAAAACGCTGGAAAAGCGCTGGAAAAGTGCTAGAAATGGATTTTTTACTTTAGAGAAATGGCCGAACTACTTGTCCTGTAGGCCACAATGTTGGCTTAATGTGTGTAAAAATATCATATGGTTGTAGGGAATTTTGTCAGGAATCCAATCATGTCATTTTTGAAGCTGTATGACTTTTAGTTTTTTGTCTAGAGGCCCAAATGCGGCACTAGTAGAAGTACTAGTAGTGAGTGTTTTGACCTGAAATCTGTTCTCCTCATCTGCTAACATGGAGAAATCCTGAATTGGCCAAAAGCGGTCGGCGACTTTGAGGGCTCGCCATTCGAAAACCGGGCCCGAAACAACAACTTCCTTCACAACTTTTGTAGAGCAGGGTCTGGTCTGTCATGTGATGGTAGTCTCAAACCTGTACCATTTTTGGTTTCAGAGGAGAAAATTTTTGCAGAAAGGGAAAAAATGCAGAAAACTCTTATTTTGAAAGGCAAAATAGCCAGCTTCCTGTTGGAGATAGGTCCAGGGTAGCAGCGTATGATTTTTGCGTCTCGATGACACGAGCGTTTTGGTGTTGGTTTCATCTCTCTACGACATTCCTAGCCCGAGCTAGGGCCCTTAGCGTGTGTTTTTTTGTTTTATTTTTTGAGGATTTTTGGCTCTAGAGAGAGTATTATGGGATGTCGGGGGTCATGTTTGGTATCAAATCGCGATTTTTGGCGCTGGCAATGTGTGTGCCAATTTTGGTGAGTTTTTGAGCATGTTTAGTGGGTCTAATTTGCGTTCTCGGGGTGCGTGGAATAATAAGAAATTAAAGCTGCAAGCAGCGTTAGACGGGTCCTCGGGGCTCATGCCGGTTTTGCCCTACTATCATGGTATTGGCCCCACTGTGTCCAACAGAATAAGACGAACATTTTGGTGGTGGTTTCATCTCTCTAGGACATTCCTAGCCCCAGTTAGGGCTATTTTGCTGTGCATAGGTGGAAGTGAGCCTAATGGCTCTGAGAGAATATTATGGGATGTCTGGGAGTCAGTTGATACCATGGCAACGTATCCTCTGCTATGCTGAAGAGAAATAGCCAACTTCCTGTCTGGGAAAGGTCAGGGTGTCAGCAAGTAATTTGTTCGTCTTAATGAGATGAACATTTTGATGTTGGTTTGATCTCTCTAGGACATTCCTACTGGCTGCTATGGCTGTTTTAATGTGTCAGAATGTGGACAGAGGGAATATTATGGGATGTTTGGTATTTTATTGAAGAGTTTGATGCTTGAAATGTGTGTGCCGATTTTGGTGAGTTTTTGAGCATGTTCAGGGGGTCTAATAAGCACTTTAATGGAGGAGAGAGTCATTGTTGCCTCTGCTGAGTCATGTGACCAGCTGCAAGGAACTCCTAATCAGTGTGTGACATCATCCCACAAGTGCAGGAGGATCAAATTCCGAAGGGACAAACTTCTCATCCTGTAGGCCAGAATGTTGACCTAATCTGTGTCAAAATATGATTTTCTTGAAGACCATTTTGTGAGGAATCCAACCATGTCATTTTTAAAGCTGTGCGACTTTTCCTTTTTTGTCTAGAGGCCCAACTGCTCAGTGAGGGCTGCTCTCCCATCTGTTAACATTGCGTGGTCGGCGACTTTGAGGGCTCGCCATTCGAAAACCGGGCCCGAAACAACGAATTCCCCCACAACTTTTGTAGAACAAGGTCTGGTCTGTCATGTGAGGCAATTTTCATGCCGGTACCATTTTTGGTTATTGACAAGTTAATGTTTGTAGAAAGGCTTAAAATTCTGAAAAGTCTTATTTTGGCGGGCAAATTGCCAGCTTCCTGTTGGAGCAACGCAAAAATACCTCCTATATTTTTTGTGCGTCTCAATGAGACGAACGTTTTGATGTTGGTTTCATGTGTCTACGACATTCCTGGCCCGAGCTACAGCCATTTTTGTGTGTTTTTGAGTGGTCTTTAGAGGTTTTTTGGCTGTAGAGAGATTATTATGGGATGGCGGGGGTCATGTTTGGTATTTTATCGAATTTTTCCGCAATTGTGAGGTGCGTGCCAATTTTGGTGAGTTTTTGAGCATGTTTAGGGGTTCAAATTAGCGATCATTGACGGGGCGGAATAATAATAAGAAAATTAAAGCTGCAAGCAGCGTTAGACGGGTCCTCGGGCTCCTGCCGGGTTTCCCTCCAATGTGTCAAACAAAATGAGACGAACATTTTGGCGTTTGTTTCATCTCTCTACGACATTTCTAGCCCCAGTTAGGGCGGTTTTGCTGTGCATAGGTGGAAGTGAGCCTTGTGGCTCTGAGAGAATATTATGGGATGTCAGGGAGTCAGTTGATACCATGGCAACGTATCCTCTGCTATGCTGAATGACATCACCTGCTGCATGCTTGGAATTCTAATTAGCGTGACATGAGTGTGGCTAGAGGCTGGAGGGAGTTTTTATCAGGCATCTAATGTAAAGAAATCCTCACAGAGTCCACAATTTTACCCCAATCTGTGTCAAAAATATCATATTTGATAGTAGAGCTTGTGAGGAATCCATTTTTGGCATTTTTAAAGCTGTACGAGTTTTACTTTTTTCTCTAGAAGCCCTAATGTGTCACAACACCGGTGGAAGAGTGCTCAAAATGGATTTTTCACTTTAGAGAAATGGCCTAACTACTTGTCCTGTGGGCCACAATGTTGGCTCAATCTGTGTAAAAATATTATGTTGTTGTAGGGGATTTTGTCAGGAATCCAACCATGTAATTTTTAAAGCTCTATGACTTTTAGTTTTTTGTCTAGAGGCCCATATGCGGCACTAGTAGAATGTGTGTTTTGAGCTGAAATCTCTTCTCCTCATCTGCTAACATGGAGAAATCCTGAATTGGCCAAAAGCGGTCGGCGACTTTGAGGGCTCGCCATTCGAAAACCGGGCCAGAAACAACAACTTCCTTCACAACTTTTGTAGAGCAGGGTCTGGTCTTTCATGTGATGCAACTTTCATACCTGTACCATTTTTGGTTTCGCAGAAAGGGTTAAAAAATTTTTTTTTTAATTTTGTGAGGCAAATAGCCGGCTTCCTGTTGGAGATACGTCCAGGGTAGCAGCGTATGATTTTTGCATCTCGTTGACATGAACGTTTTGGTGTTGGTTTCATCTCTCTACGACATTCCTAGCCCAAGCTAGGGCCGTTAGCGTGTTCCTAGGTGGCGCTGTTGAGCTTATTATGGGATGTAGGGGGTCATGTTTGGTATTTTCTCGAATTTTTCCGCGATCCTGATGTGCGTGCCAATTTTGGTGAGTTTTTGAGCATGTTTAGGGGGTCAAATTAGCATTCGTTGACGGGGCGGAATAATAAGAAAAAAGAAACGGACGGAAAACAATAGTGCCCTCGGCCTTTGGCCGAGGGCACCTTCTAGCTCCTGCTAGAAGGTGCCCTGGCTCAGGCCGAGGACCCTAATTAAAGCTGCAAGCAGCGTTAGACGGGTCCTCGGGGCTCATGCCGGTTTTGCCCTACTATCACGGTACTGGCCACTGTGTCCAACAGAATAAGACGAACATTTTGGTGGTGGTTTCATCTCTCTAGGACATTCCTAGCCCCAGTTAGGGCTATTTTGCTGTGCATAGGTGGAAGTGAGCCTAATGGCTCTTAGAGAATATTATGGGATGTCAGGGAGTCAGTTGATACCATGGCAACGTATCCTCTGCTGTGCTGAATGACATCACCTGCTGCATGCTTGGAATTCTAATTAGCGTGACAGAACCCCAAACAGAGTGGAGACTGAGAGTTTATCAGGCATCTAATGTAAAGAAATCCTCACAGAGTCCACAATTTTATCCCAATCTGTGTCAAAAATATCATATTTGATAGAAGAGCTTGTCAGGAATCCATTTTTGGCATTTTTAAAGCTGTACGAGTTATACTTTTTTGTCTAGAAGCCCAAATGCGTCACAAAAACGCTGGAAAAGCGCTGGAAAAGTGCTAGAAATGGATTTTTTATTTATGAGAAACGTCCGAACTACTTGTCCTGTAGGTCACAATGTTGGCTTTATCTGTGTAAAAATATCATATGGTTGTAGACAATTTTGTCAGGAATCCAACCATGTAATTTTTAAAGCTCTATGACTAGTAGTTTTTTGTCTAGAGGCCCAAATGCGGCACTAGTAGAATGTGTGTTTTGACCTGAAATCTCTTCTCCTCATCTGCTAACATGGAGAAATCCTAAATCGGCCAAAAGCGGTCGGCGGCTTTGAGGGCTCGCCATTCGAAAACCGGGCCAGAAACAACAACTTCCTTCACAACTTTTGTAGAGCAGGGTCTAGTCTGTCATGTGATGGTATTTTCAAGCATGTGCCATTTTTGGTTTCAGAGGAGAAAATTTTTGCAGAAAGGGAAAAAATGCAGAAAACTCTTATTTTGAAAGGCAAAATAGCCGGCTTCCTGTTGGAGATAGGTCCAGGGTAGCAGCGTATGATTTTTGTGTCTCATTGAGCTGAAAATTTTGGTGTTGGTTTCATCTCTCTACGACATTCCTAGTGGCGGCTAGGGCCGTTTTTGTGTGTTTTTGTGTATTTTTTTTTTAGGTTTTTTGGTTCTCTAGAGAGAATTATGGGATGTCAGGGGTCATGTTTGGTATTTTCTCGAATTTTTTGGCGATCCTGATGTGCGTGCCGATTTTGGTGAGTTTTCGAGCATGTTTAGGGGGTCAAATTAGCGTTCATTGACGGTGTGGAATAATAAGAAAAAAAAAGAAACGGACGAAATACAATAGTGCCCTCGGCCTTTGGCCGAGGGCACCTTCTAGCTCTTGCTAGAAGGTGCCCTGGCTCAGGCCGAGGACCCTAAAAAAAGAAACGCAGCAGGAACAATAGTGCCCTCGGCCTTCGGCCGAGGGCACTTTCTAGCTTGCTAGAAAGTGCCCTCTTCCGTTGGCCGAGGACCCTAAAAAGAAACGGACGAAGAACAATAGTGCCCTCGGCCTTCGGCCGAGGGCACCTTCTAGCCCTGCTAGAAGGTGCCCTGGCTCAGGCCGAGGACCCTAATTAAAGCTGCAAGCAGCATTAGACGGGTCCTCGGGCTCCTGCCGGTTTTCCCTCCAATGTGTCCATCAAAATAAGACGAACATTTCGGCGTTGGTTTCATCTGTCTACAACATTCCTAGCCCCAGTTAGGGCTGTTTTGGTGTGCATAGGGTGAAAGTGAGTCTAATGGCTCAGAGAGAATATTATGGGATGTCAGGGAGTCAGTTGATACCATGGCAACGTATCCTCTGCTGTGCTGAATGACATCACCTGCTGCATGAGTGGAACTCTAATTAGCGTGACAGAACCCCAAACAGAGTGGAGACTGAGAGTTTATCAGGCATGTAATGTAAAGAAGTCCTCACAGAGTCCACAATTTTATCCCAATCTGTGTCAAAAATATCATATTTGATAGAAGACCTTGTCAGGAATCCATTTTTGGCATTTTTAAAGCTGTACGAGTTATACTTTTTTGTCTAGAAGCCCAAATGCGTCAAAAACGCTGGAAAAGCGCTGGAAAAGTGCTAGAAATGGATTTTGTACTTTAGAGAAATGGCCGAACTACTTGTCCTGTAGGCCACAATGTTGGTTTAATCTGTGTAAAAATATCACATGGTTGTAGACAATTTTGTCAGGAATCCAACCATGTCATTTTTAAAGCTCTATGACTTTTAGTTTTTTGTCTAGAGGCCCAAATGCGGCACTAGTAGAATGAGTGTTTTGACCTGAAATCTTTTCTCCTCATCTGCTAACATGGAGAAATCCTAAATCGGCCAAAAGCGGTTGGCGACTTTGAGGGCTCGCCATTCGAAAACCGGGCCCGAAATAACAACTTCCTTCACAACTTTTGGAGAGCAGGGTCTAGTCTGTCATGTGATGGTAGTCTCAAACCTGTACCATTTTTGGTTTCAGAGGAGAAAATTTTTGCAGAAAGGGTTAAAAAAATTTTTTTTAAATTTTGTGAGGCAAATAGCCGGCTTCCTGTTGGATATAGGTCCAGGGTAGCAGCGTATGATTTTTGCATCTCGATCATACGAACGTTTTGGTGTTGGTTTCATCTCTCTACGACATTCCTAGCCCGAGCTAGGGCCTTCAGAGTGTGCCTAGGTGGCGCTATTGAGCATATTATGGGATGTCTTGGGGTCATGTTTGGTATCAAATCACAATTTTTCGCGATCCTGGGGTTCGTGCCAATTTTGGTGAGTTTTTGAGCATGTTTAGGGGTTCTAATTTGCGATCAAAGACGGTGCGGAATAATAATAAGAAAAAAGAAACGGACGAAATACAATAGTGCCCTCGGCCTTCGGCCGAGGGCACCTTCTAGCTCTTGCTAGAAGGTGCCCTGGCTCAGGCCGAGGACCCTAAAAAGAAACGCAGCAGGAACTATAGTGTCCTCCGCCTTCGGCGGAGGACACCTTCTAGCCCTGCTAGAAGGTGCCCTGGCTCAGGCCGAGGACCCTAATTAAAGCTGCAAGCAGCGTTAGACGGGTCCTCGGGCTCCTGCCGGTTTTCCCTCCAATGTGTCCAACAAAATGAGACGAACATTTCGGCGTTTGTTTCATCTGTCTACGACATTCCTAGCCCCAGTTAGGGCTGTTTTGGTGTGCATAGGGTGAAAGTGAGCCTAATGGCTCTGAGAGAATATTATGGGATGTCTGGGAGTCAGTTGATACCATGGCAACGTATCCTCTGCTGTGCTGAATGACATCACCAGCTGCATGCGTGGAGTTCTAATTAGCGTGACAGAACCCCAAACAGAGTGGAGACTGAGAGTTTATCAGGCATGTAATGTAAAGAAGTCCTCACAGAGTCCACAATTTTATCCCAATCTGTGTCAAAAATATCATATTTGATAGAAGATCTTGTCAGGAATCCATTTTTGGCATTTTTAAAGCTGTACGAGTTTTACTTTTTTATCTAGAAGCACAAATGCGTCACAAGACAGATGGAAGAGTGCTGGAAATGGATTTTTTATTTATGAGAAACGGCCTAACTACTTGTCCTGTAGGTCACAATGTTGGCTTAATCTGTGTAAAAATATCATGTTGTTGTAGGGGATTTTGTCAGGAATCCAACCATGTAATTTTTAAAGCTCTATGACTTTTAGTTTTTTGTCTAGAGGCCCAAATGCGGCACTAGTAGAATGTGTGTTTTGACCCGAAATCGGTTCTCCTCATCTGCTAACATGAAGAAATCCTGAATTGGCCAAAAGCGGTCGGCGACTTTGAGGGCTCGCCATTCGAAAACCGGGCCCAAAACAACAACTTCCTTCACAACTTTTGTAGAGCAGGGTCTAGTCTGTCATGGGATGGTAGTCTCAAACCTGTACCATTTTTGGTTTCAGAGGAGAAAATTTTTGCAGAAAGGGTTAAAAAAATTTTTTTTTAATTTTGTGAGGCAAATAGCCGGCTTCCTGTTGGAGAAAGGTCCAGGGTAGTAGCGTACGATTTTTGCGTCTCGATGACACGAGCATTTTGGTGTTGGTTTCATCTCTCTACGACATTCCTAGCCCGAGCTAGGGCTCTTAGCGTGTGCCTAGGTGGCGCTATTGAGCTCATTATGGGATGTAGGGGGTCATGTTTGGTATCAAATTGCAATTTCACGCGATCCTGATGTGTGTGCCAATTTTGGTGAGTTTTTGAGCATGTTTAGGGGGTCAAATTAGCGTTCATTGACGGGGCGGAATAATAAGAAAAAAAAAAAAAAAGAAACGGCCGAGGGCACCTTCTAGCTCTTGCTAGAAGGTGCCCTGGCTCAGGCCGAGGACCCTAACTAGAAGGTGCCCTGGCTCAGGCCGAGGACCCTAATTAAAGCTGCAAGCAGCGTTAGACGGGTCCTCGGGCTCCTGCCGGTTTTCCCTCCAATGTGTCCAACAAAATGAGACGAACATTTTGGCGTTTGTTTCATCTCTCTACGACATTCCGAGCCCCTGTTAGGGCGGTTTTGCTGTGCATAGGTGGAAGTGAGCCTTGTGGCTCTGAGAGAATATTATGGGATGTCCGGGAGTCAGTTGATACCATGGCAACGTATCCTCTGCTGAGCTGAATGACATCACCAGCTGGATGCTTGGAATTCTAATTAGCGTGACACTAGTATGATCAGAGTGAAGAGGTGGAGTTTATCAGCCATCTAATGTAAAGAAATCCTCACAGAGTCAACAATTTTACCCCAATCTGTGTCAAAAATATCATGTTGATAGGAATTTTTGTCAGGAATCCATTTTTGGCATTTTTAAAGCTGCACGAGTTTTACTTTTTTCTCTAGAAGCACAAATGCGTCACAAGACAGATGGAAGAGTGCTGGAAATGGATTTTTTATTTATGAGAAACGTCCAAACTACTTGTCCTGTAGGTCACAATGTTGGCTTAATCTGTGTAAAAATATCATATGGTTGTAGGGAATGTTGTCAGGAATCCAAGCATGTAATTTTTAAAGCTCTATGACTTTTAGTTTTTTGTCTAGAGGCCCAAATGCGGCACTAGTAGAAGTACTAGTAGTGAGTGTTTTGACCTGAAATCGGTTCTCCTCATCTGCTTACATGGAGAATGGCGAAATTCGTCCAAAAGCGGTCGGCGACTTTGAGGGCTCGCCATTCGAAAACCGGGCCCGAAACAACAATTTCCTTCAGAACTTTTGTAGATCAGGGTCTGGTCTGTCTTGTGAGGCAATTTTCAAACATGTACCATTTTTGGTTTCAGAGGAGAAAATTTTGGCAGAAAGGGTGAAAAAATGTGGGGAATTTTACTTTGGGGGGAAATTGCCGGCTTCCTGTTGGAGATAGGTCAAGGGTATCAGCGTATGATTTTTGCGTCTCGATCATACGAGTGTTTTGGTGTTGGTTTCATCTCTCTACGACATTCCTAGCCCGAGCTAGGGCCCTTAGCGTGTGCCTAGGTGGCGCTATTGAGCTTATTATGGGATGTCAGGGGTCATGTTTGGTATTAAACGAAAATTTTTCACGATTCTGGGATGCATGCCAATTTTGGTGAGTTTTTGAATTTGTTTAGGGGGTCTAATTAGCATTCAAAGCGCGGACGGAATAATAAGAAAAAAAAAGAAACGCAGCAGGAACAATAGTGTCCTCCGCCTTCGGCGGAGGACACCTTCTAGCCCTGCTAGAAGGTGTCCTCCACTCAGGCCGAGGACCCTAATAAGAAAGAAACGCAGCAGGAACAATAGTGCCCTCGGCCGAAGGCCGAGGGCACCTTCTAGCCCTGCTAGAAGGTGCCCTGGCTCAGGCCGAGGACCCTAATGAGTAGTCTGTTGATCTATGAAATCCAAATGACAGTTGGCACACAGTATTAATTTTTAGAGCTTAAACCAGCTCCCTCACTTTCCATAAGGCTGTTTGATAAAAAGAATGTGAACAGCAGCAAAGAGCTGCTAAAGCTTAGCTCTGACTGAAAGTGTGGAGTCTCCCATTTGGATCTGTTTGCTATAAGATGACAGGGAAAAACCCAAAAGGGGGAAGAAGATAAAAAAAATTTCTTCCAATCCTCTCTGACTTACAATAATCTGTAAATTCAGCACTTTTGCTGTTGGAATCCTCTTAACATGGTCTCTCCACGGGCTTATGTCAAGATTTTTTTCAAAAACCAAAGTGCGTCGGCCTCCTCCCTTTCCTTCTCCCCCTGCCAGGCTCCATCCGTGCTTCTCTCTACCCCAGACAGTCAAATACACTCTAGTCCCACCCACCATGACTACATGTGGACTTTAGGCTTAATAATTTCATGGCTGAAGGAGCATATTCAATAACAGTGCTGGCCTGGCACTTGGCTACAGGTAGAAATCAGTTCATGACCTGATTTCAGCCTCTTCCTAAGAGAAGATTTTTACACACCAAATGTAAAGAAACAACGCGCTTACATGATGACAGGCATGTTTAACTTTTAAATCATGATGCTGTAAAGTTGACTCACCAGTTGGTTGTTCTCGTAAACATTTTCTTTGGACAGGGAGCAAAAGTCTCTGTAATAAAAAGAGAGTAAAAACAGTGAATTAAATCATTCAAGATAATCACCGGTACAAGAACACCATGTGCAACAAGTGAGCCTGCATCAACAGCATTTCATGTTGATTTGATGTATCAGAACTACTGAAGAGGACTACAAAGAAGTCACTGTCCAAGCCATGCTAACACAGGCTGGTACTGTATTTAGCCCGCTGACCCTTTTCAACTTACAATATGTTAGCAACCATCAAAAAGCTATTATTGGCCTGACAGCTTCAGAAGCAAGAGCAGTGAGCAGCAGAGCTTCCAAGCACCTCCGGTTGTCCATGAACAACTTCTGTAAAACCGCTGGAACAAAAGGAAACAAGCTCCTGCATCAAACAGGAGGGATGAGGCTGATAATTAAAGGGCCCTGCTTTGAAAAGCCCGGAGCGAGGAACCAAAGCCAGGCCTCTCTCCAGTAAACATCCTGCAGTAAAAAACGTCTGAGGTGTTCTGGAAAGGAAAGTGTGGCTGTGTGCTTAACATGAAGAGGACAGAGCGTGGCAGAAAGAGCACCATGACCCCAGAGAGCTTGTGGAGACCATGTGGAAGTCTCAAGAAGGCAAAATCCCATAAATGAGCTCCGTGTTGGAGCAACACAAAGTGACCTCTGTTCTCTCTAATCTAGTTCCCATGGTCACAAACAAACTGAGCAGCAGCTGTAACGTCGAGATCATGTCACAACAAGCCTGCTCTGTCAGATCAACCAACAGCTCCAGATGAAACTGCAGAAACTTTACATATGTGGATCCACTATTGTGAGCCCGACGTATTGATAGTGACTGAAAAGACGGGGACACACTCACACTGATGATGTGCTGCCATGTGTGATCTGAATTACGAACCTAATCCACCGTGACTCAGTCGCACCCAAAGGTTTATTTTGGGAAAGCGGACTGCTGTGAGTGTGAGTGTGTGTCCTGCTTGTCAGCCATTTAAAATCCACATGATCAAACCTGGGTGAGCCGGTATGGCTGCTAAATCTGGTTCAGTCACAGGGAAAAGTTTGTGCAAGAGCATGCAGGATTGGGATTTGGTTATTTTGTTAAAATTTTAATACATTTACACTTAATAGATTTAGTAGAAGTTGATGATTTGGATGTTTCCTGCACAATGTAGTTTGACAGAGAGCTGCATATCTATAATTCTTATACAACCCTGACTGCATCGCCCAATTGCAAATTCTTTTCCAAAGCCAGGGATTAAGCGCTTGCAGAAATATCCTCTCAGACTACTGGGCTGAGTAACAGTACCAACATCATTCCTCCGTGTTATTGTGGGGTGTTTTGATGAGAATACATAAACAGCAGTGTGCACTACAATATCCCAGCGCTGAGGCTGAATTCACTTTGACAGGCGGAGGTCTCAGATGCAGATCAGCATGACGGACTGTCAGTGTGGATGAGAGCTAGTTCTTCAGGGCCACTACAGCTACACAGGGTGCTGAACAGAGAGGCATGATGGGACATAAATGAAGAGGCAGGGCACAAAAAGCTGGGTGTTTCAGATTTGTGCACTGACACGGTTCCAGCTCACCGCTGTGCAGCTTGTTTCCACCTGACTGGCTTGTCCTTTGGTAGCTGGTGTTTCCTACCTTCAAAGGATCTCAGGACCACCTGAGATGTTGGCTGCATGATCAAAATGCTAACTCCCCAAAACCTTTCTGTACCAGTAACTGTTTCCCACAGGCGAAGGAAGAGATATAAAGTTGGACTGAATTGGTAATGTTAAACAATCACTATACACAACCAAGGTTATAATAGTTAACTAAAACTAAACTAAAAACGAAAACTAAAATTTAATATACATTGCAGTTCACTCAAACTAATAAAAACTAGAAAAGAAAACAAAAATGATAAGCAAACTAAAACTGTAACTTGTGTTCACAAAACTAACTGAAACTAACTCAAATTAAAGACAAAATGCCCTTAGTTATAGTTTTTGACAATATTAATAGCCTTTAGGATTTAAATTAATCCGACACATTTCCCAACCAGTTTTACGACAGTTTTCGGCAGTTGTCAGCGCCGTACAGCACCATCACAGCGATGTACTGGGGCGTGCTTGTTTACTGCACTGACTGGCTGTGCTCTGTGCTGCGACCAAACGTAGTGGAGAAATGAATCAGAGCATCTGTAATAGTTTAATTTCATGTGAGTCTAACTTAATTGTTACGGAGTCCAAGTTTCTAATTATTAAAGCTCATATTATATTGTTTTATCTAATTTATGTTTATATTTTTATATTAAGTTTATATTATTTTCATGTGTTTAAGGCAGCAGCCAACAGTTCAGTATCAGCATTGACTGAGCAGTGAGCACTATGTTGAACTTGAAAATAAACAGTATGACAAAATATTTACTCTGACCTTTTTTAATCCTGCATCTGGTTAACAAGGTATGAAAAAACTAAAACTAAACTAAAACTAAGCCTTGTTGAAAAAATCAAAACTAAATAAAAACTAGAATGCCTGCTCTAAAACTAATTAAAACTAAACTGTAATGGAAAATAAAATGTCAAAACTAACTAAAACTAAACTATAATGACAAATCCAAAACTATTATAACCTTGATCCACACAGACATATTGTGCCAGATAGGACCTGCTGTACTTCCAAAGATGTCAGTCACACACAGATACAGTGTGTGTTTAATACACTGACATTTTTACACTCAAATCCAATGCTTCACCCACGTGTTATCCACTATTCCATTACAGTGTCTTAAAAATGGCATTCCTTCATCTCCTTATCCCAGTGGTTTTAGTCACACTGACACTGCAGTGTTGTTTGTTTGGCTCCTCTACTGTAAGAGGTGTAAAATCCACAGGAGGGGTGTGTTGTTACAGACAGGGCAGGGATTGTCCGCCTTAGTTAATTACAGCACACTGGCTCCTCATCATGCAATACTCCTGATAATATCTGTATGGATGTGTTGGCTGTAACAACTCATGAAAAGTAGTTTTTGAGAAAAGCAGTCTGTTACACTTTGAACTTGTTATAGCTCCGTTAGAACAGTTACATATGTGTCTGTTCTACTGTAGTGCCTTGAGTGTGTTATTGAGGATCATTAAAAACTTACAAAATAACATCAATGCTGACTGAACTGTAATTAAAAAGATGAACTGAAAAGAAGTGACTCTTCAGCCAGCTGCTGTGTCCTGAGCTCCTTCCCTGTGGTAACCCCGCATTACCCTTCACATAAGCAGTTTAAACTGTTCCCCTTGCATTGGCTTAGTAGGTGTGTAACAGTAAATGTTCGTTCTTCATTTTACTTACATGAGATCTGGTCTGAATCGATGGATTATGGCACAAAAAGCCAAACCGTCCCGAAAGGACGAGGACATGTCCTTAACTTCCACATCGTTGTAATTTTCACACTGGATCCGACACCACTCCTGGAGAGCTTTCAGAGACCCCATGTCCGAACAATCCGAGTGTTTTCGTCAAATAAAAGGAGTTCAGTCTGTATTCCTGGCTTTACAGAAGACGAAACAAAGTCTCCTCTTTAGTCATACACGACTCATCAGCAGCGTTTCAGTGAAAACCGCGTCAGCCAGACAACACCCGATGAAGCGGTGCGGTACATCCATCAACAACCAGTGAGTCACGTTTGTAACTAGCATGGCTTGCAAGAAAGCTAAATGTTAGCTAACTTTTGCAATAACACAAAGCATTGTTCTGCATGCTTTCTACTGTACACCGTACAGCCTACATTTAACTGGACCAGAGCGGGAACTTTGACCAGCACCACAGGGATACAACACGACAGATAGTTAAGTTGATAACGGTAGCGTCCTAACAACAAAGTTCTTGACGTAGCCAACTTGGCTAGCTAGCAACGGTGCGTTCCCCGGTAGCGAGCAAGTTTCTGCACTTTCACTGAGAGATGGTCCAGTAAATAAAGCCTTTTCCAGTTAAGAGCAATGTTTCAGTCGAAGCAGGGGTGACAGTTTCCTCATTGACGTGGACCACGGGTGTTTTCTGGTGCAGAGGCTGCAATGGCTGTTGAAAACGCTGGATTAAAAGTCCGTTACCCTGCGAGTGACTTGCAACGCCCTCCAAACAACAAAACAGTTGGAGCGTACTGTTAAATAAGCACGCGGAACAGTTTGTATCAGTCTGAGCAGCACATTAAACCATCCTCGTAGCACTAAGGGACGCCTTGTCGACCTGCCTGCCACAGTCTGCTGAATGTCATCGGTTGTTTCTCATCACGCCCAATCGGGGGAGCCACAGAGCGTCCAGGGTTGCCAGATCTGAACGACAGGCTGTTTTCCAAGCCGTCCTCTACTTAATACATATGAATGTAGTAGGCGGTTTAGGAAACAGCCTCAATCCCAAGCCCAAACACACTACCCTGTGTTAGGGATACTATAATAATGATAACTAAAAATTGCCTAAATCTCAACCTCTCGATACACTCATGTTAACATCATTAACTTATGCGGAACAAGGAACACAATCAATCAATGAATAAAGAAAATGTGTAACACAAACAACATTGCAAATGCTCCATCCACCCACTTCTTCATCAACTGCATTGATAGGTGTGTGTCATATGTTCCAGTCCTCACTTCACAGTCGTTTTAATCATCCTTTGCAGTACATATAATCTGCACTGCAATTGGTTTGAAATCTTGCATACAAGGAGTCGTGTGTTGTTGTTGTTTTAGTTGTTGTTTTTTTCTTTAACAATCATGCTCTGATATCTGTGCCATAAAACTTGGAACAAGCTTTGGAGTCATCCTATTGGACAGGTGCAATCCAAGGTTTAAGTTCTGGATCAGTCTCCTATTCCTTTCTGTATAATTTCTGTGTATTTTATTAGAAGAAAAATCCCTCAGGCCCAAGCACGTGGCTAGGTTGGGGTGCCAACAATTGACATTGTCCAAAACCATTTTACAATGCCGCTTGATTAACCAAACACCTAAAGAAAACACTGGTTCTTGATGTAAATTTGGACAGATTCTTTCCATATAAAAATTAATGAACTAATAATGCTGAATGGTGGTATAGGCACATCAGGCAATTGAAAAATGTAAGTCTTTACTTTTTACTTCATAATGAAAACTATTCCATTCATTATGTCCAGAATATTATCAAATGACCCGCAAAATGTTGTAAAAGCAGTCCAATTTTATCAACCCTCAATTCTATTCTACTCTATTTTTACCAGCCAAACGTCACTTTGGGTCAAAAGGTGGCCAAAGCAAGCAGAAACCAGCCCAATCTGGCAACACTGAGAGCATCGCCTCCGTAAGAAAATCACGCGATATGTCACAAAATCACGCGGTAGTTGACACTTGTTTAGAATTCCCGAAAGATGGCGGCGGCGCCTCCAGATGAGGCTAGCCTGCAGTCTCTCATCAGTAAGTCCCCTTTCTTTGAATTATGGGGTTTTCTGTCGATTGTAAAGCAGTGGTGTACGCGACGCAGGGGCGTTACATTAGTAAAATGTGACTGTTACAGTCTTAAGCCCTCCCATGGGAGTAGATTTGTTTTTGGGGCTATGAGTGTGAATGACATCAAATGAAGAGTGTAGACGTCGACAAGGAAACAAGTCGGTCATATATCGTATCGCCTTTACTACAATGCCATTGTTTTTATCTTATTGACCGTTTTATTATAATGCGTACTCAATAACGGGACTCTTTAATTTTAAACAAAGAGTAATATCCATCTGAGTATTGGAAAACCAATTAGCTCGTTGGCCCCGTCCTCCGAAGGACGGTGGCAAGCCAGGTGATCTAAGCCCAGACCAGGAACCTTACGGAATTTATATTTATTGCTAGTCATTCTTACAAATAGGAGCAACTTCCTTTGTGTACTCCAAAAAAAAAAAAAATCTTTATTTCTTTTAAACGCATAAACCCAAAGCTGACATGGTTTGGTAAAACATGATATGTAAATGTTTGCTACTGAAAGGACTTAGTATGAATTAATACCTGTAATAGCTGCCTAATGTAGAGAAGGCATGCTGGCATACAACGAAATGTTTAAGTTCAATTTGAGTAAAATGAATAAAAGATATTTATATTTCTGTCGGGAGCTGAACTTTGGCGATTTTTTTTTCCTTTCCTACAGACAAGTCTACCAACCCCCTGAATAAAACGACTGACTGGGACAGTATCCAGGGGTTTTGTGACCGGCTTAACAATGAACCAGAGGGGTGAGATGATGTTGACAGACACTACACTGAATTTGAATTGGTTCTGTCTCAGTGTAGCAAAACTGGGAAGCAAATCACTGCTACTCAATCGTTGAACTTGATTTAGCTGCTCAGCTTTGACTGAATACTACATCATAAAAACAACTACATTATTTTTATTTTTTACTTTTCTTATGCTTCCCAATGCCATGCGCATCTACTCTACATGTAATGAAATAACTTGTTTTGGTATCAAAACTGAAGCTACATTTATGCAGCATTTCTGTTTTTTGGTTTGCTGATAAAATGAAAGCAAACTGATGTTGTTTTTTGTGTTTATCAGCCCTCAGCTTGCAACCAGACTGCTGGCCCACAAAATCCAGTCCCCACAAGAATGGGAGGCTATGCAGGCACTTATGGTAATGCTTGTCCTGCATGCACTTTACCCATCCAAATCTTTATTTCTACACCTACACAGCTGTGAAGGTTCTGTGTATGAAGATGAATCTGTAAATGCCAAACCAGAAAGGACCACTAGTCATTATTTTCACACTGCAGAGTTTTAGGTCATTTAAGATCTTTACTACGCTAAAACAAAAGTTGTTTTGAACTTTTCACAGGTCCTTGAGACTTGCATGAAAAACTGCGGAAAGCGATTTCACACTGAAGTGGGAAAGTTTCGCTTTCTCAATGAGCTCATCAAGGTGGTTTCACCAAAGGTAAATGATCATTTTTGTTTTATGCAGTCATCTCAAGTTTAGCTAAAAAATAACAACATTTTCAGAGTTCTTCAAGCAGTAAAAGCAGAATTTTCAAAAAAGAGTGAGCAACATCAGGCCAGCTGTGAGTGTTTTCATGGAGTAGTGAAAGCATTAATTTTCTCTTTGTTTCAGTATTTGGGATCTCGAGCTCCAGAGCCAGTGAAGAAGAAGGTGCTGGAAGTCGTGTATAGCTGGACGGTTAGCCTGCCAGATGAGACCAAGATAGCAGAGGCCTACCAGATGCTGAAAAAACAGGGTGAGCCACTTCACTAGTTAAAGAATGTGAACAACCACCAAGATAAAGTTCTCTGATTAGTTTCTCAGATTTACCTCTGTCATTGTGTTCATAGGAAACACTGTAACTTCACAGAGTTTCATACATGCCCTGTAGTAGACAGTAATGAGCAAATGTGTTGATCCATAAATCATCACAACTGTAGTGAATGTATTTCAGTTTCTTTATTTTACCGATGTGGTTTTTGGTTCCCTGTACTTTCTTTGTTGAACAAATAGTGTTCAGTGTAGTATCAGTTCTCCTTTTTTAGAGGGATGAGCCACAAGCATGAGGCAGACACTCATAGTCATGCTTAGTCGAGTCTTGTGTGATTTCAAAATGCAGTTTTCACCAAGTTTAATCACACTTCCAAAAAAAAAACACATATCCACTGTGTTGTTGGTCACTACTGTTGTCAAGCTTCTGTATCATTAATATCTGCTGCATATTGATTGATTGCAATACAACTGGCTCTCCATTTGTTATATGATAACATTTATCCCGAGGAATACAAGTGTGATGTTTTCTTGGTTTAAAGAATTGATAGACAGATAGACAGAGCTCTCAGACACAGGCGACCAGGTTTATTAAACAGAGAAATACATCCAGTGAAAATAAACACAGGATCTCTTGACTTGAGGTAAAGGGAGTCCTCCTTCTCTTCCAGGCATTGTCAAGCTGGATCCTGTGCTTCCTGAGGACAAGCCCCTCCCACCACCTCCACCCAGAGCCAAAAGTGTCATCTTTGAGGATGAGGAAAAATCCAAGGTATGAAGTATAGGTGATGATGAAGATACACCAATCTCTTTGAGTAAGTTTGTGAAAGAAAGGACATTTCTCTGATCACCTTGAGTGTAGATTTATAAATGAACCCCACAGCTACCAAATCCTTTGACGTCTACCTCCCAGGGGGATTTATGAAGCAGTCAATCGTTTACAAATTTCTTTCCTCTCCCTCTTCTGTCCTATCCTGTTTTTGTAGATGCTGTCTCGCTTGTTGAACAGCACTCACCCTGAAGATTTAAGAGCAGCAAACAAGCTCATTAAGGAAATGGTCCAGGAGGTGCGTCATCGGTGTTTGTTTACCAAATGATTTTGACAGTGTTTGCCCTCACATGCATGTGTGTCTTGCTTTTTGTACTGCTTAAACAAATAAACCCATTACCTGATTCATGCCAGATACATTAAAACTAGCCTGACGCGACTTGCAAACAGTTTCATTTGTCATAAGACAGATGAATGATTAGATATGGGTTGTTAACCTCGTCTCCATCAAACAGTGGCAGCAAGTACAGAATGCTTCACTCTGTAGTTATGAAACCTGAACAACTTGTTATAAGAATATACAAAGAAAAACTTGTTTACCAGTGAAATCATATTGTGTTGTCAATTACATGTAAACAGGCATATTTACAAAAAAATGTTTTCATATTAGAAAGGAATGTTTGTGAAGATATATATTTGTATATAGTTCATTAGAATAATGTAGAAAACCTACTTAACCTACTTAACTTAACTTTTAGTACACAAAGTATCAAAAGAAATTAATGTACAACTGAATCATCATGCTCTGAGTTATTAGAAATGAGCTCTCTTTGTTCTTTTCTAAGGACCAAAAACGTGTGGAGAAGGTATCAAAGCGAGTTAATGCCATCCAGGAGGTGAAGGAAAGTGTCAGCCTGCTGAGCCAGCTGCTGGAGGGCTACAACAAGGAGAGCTGCTCCCAGAGCAACCAGGAGCTCATTAAAGTTAGCACAGCTCAGCACAATAAAACTAGCTCCAACCCAGTCTCTGAACCTGCTCGTGCTTCTCATTGAAGAGGTAGTTCTGTGTTTTCTGACATGTATCTGTCTGCAGGATCTTTACCAGCGCTGTGAAAAGATGAGACCCACGCTTTTCCGACTAGCGAGTGACACAGAGGACAGTGATGAAGCCCTGGGTACGTTAACTGATCTTATTTTTTTCACTCCACGTTACAGAGAGCATGAACTCAGTTGCACTCAGATTAAAAACTTCATGTAATCAGGCTTCTTCTGAGGATTAATTGGATTTGCAAAACAAAAACTAGTTTGGTGTAACTAATAAGCTGCTTCTGTGCTTACAGCGGATATCTTACAAGCCAATGACAGCCTGACTCAGGTCATTAACCAGTACAGACAGCTGGTGAAGGGAGAGGACGTGTCAAAAGATGATATAACCACACCTTCACAACCTGGTAAGCATGTGCTCGTGTGTTGTTCAGCTTAACTTTCATCTGTTACAGACTGTGAAATCACACACGAGTATTCTCTGTCCAAACCAGCCGACAGTAGCTCAGCTCTTGTTGATCTGATGGGGCTGAACGCATCAGCCAGCACAACATCATCCACTCCAGAGCCCTCCACCCTGCAGACCCTGACTCAGAACATGGGCATCAGCCTCCTGGATGATGAGCTCATGTCGCTGGGTAAGCACAAAACACCCAGATGGCTCGTAAACACACCGGTAGATTACCACGCTTAACTTTTTAACAAGCCAACAAGCACAAGTCAGCACTGTGAGCTCAACTCAGTCTACTCAGCACAGTCACTCTGTGTTTCCACGAGACCCCTGACTGGTTAGCTGTCTGAATCCCATCATCCTTTGAGGCAGGACACATCTGGCTAAACCACAACAAAGCTTCACCCACCCACAGCCTTTTTTTCATTTTGCTGATCATTAGACAAGCGCAGATCAGAGTTCAGAAAGAGTTTTGACTGTTTTTTTTGTTTTGTTACTAAAAATATGACAAAATGAAATGAAACCTCTGCTGTCTCTTGATTTTTAGGCCTGAACACCACAGAAAACTGTGACCTCCAGAACGCTTTTCAGGTGCCAGCTGTAAGTTGATACCGCTCCTCTCCTCTTCTTGTGTTTAAAGTTTTAAGATTTCTGACTTTGATGACTTTTTGTTGAATTTTCACAACAATCTGACTTACCAAAAAGGGCTCAGAGACTTTTGTACTTTCAGACAAATTTACATCAATTATTTATCAACCAGTCTTCATCAGTATCTATCCATTTAGCATCAAGTCATAACAAACTTGGTCCCAAGACACTCTTACAAGAAGAGCAGGTCTACTCAGTTCTCTTGGTCAGGTTTATACACTGTTTGACATAGAAACTTGAAATTTGTGTTTTAGTTTTCTGATGGCAAAGAATCATCTGCTCCACCGCTTCCTGCTGCAGTGTTGCTACCAGATGTCACAACAAAGCAGGCTCCACCAGTAGAGGGGCCCATTGCTCCAAGTAAACCCATGGAAGAGCTGGATTTGTTGGGGAGGACCTTGTTACAGCAGTCTTTACCTCCAGAGAACCAGCAGGTCAAATGGTAAACAGGCTGGAGGATGGGAAGTCAACAAACTCAAAGCTGTTTGATGAATTAACCTTCACAGTTTTCATCTTTAACACTGAAGTTAACCACTTTCTTCCAAACATGCATTAAACTGCCCTTTAACCTGTGTTTTGTATTCTCCTCTCTACAGGGATAAACTCCCGCCTCAATCCAGAGTCTCACTACGAGATCTGCAGAAGTCCAGCACTGGCTCCAGAGCTGCTCCTAATGCAACCACAGCCCCCTCTGGTCCTGCTGCTCCTGCTGCTCCTGCAGGGGCCATGCCCACACTGGAAGTCCAACCAGAGCAAACCGACTCTCTACTCCTCTCCAATCTCAGTCTGGCAGCTGCAGAGAAAAGCTCAGTAGCTGCTGCTGAACCCTATGACAACATCTCACTCGCTGAGGTTACTGTGCCCCTCGAATCAATCAAACCCAGTAAGCATCAGTCCTAACACCAGACCTAATGTGTGGGTGTAGATGCATTTTTTCCTCTAAGAGCCCACATCAGTGTATGATCTTTGGTTTCTTTACTCATTTTCAGGCAGCTTGTTACCAGTTACTGTATTCGACAAACACAGCCTCCGGGTTTTGTTCACCTTTGCCCATGACTGTCCTCCTTCCCGACCAGACGTTCTGGTGGTGATCATCTCCATGCTGTCATCAGCTCCCATTCCTGTCACCAACATCCGTTTTCAGGCAGCAGTACCAAAGGTAAACCTGCTTATGCAACAAAGAAACTCCATCATGTCTGAAGTTGTTCCTCTTAAGTCCTGAAAGCCATGTGAATCTTAAGTTTGAATGTTTGTATTTTAACTAGCCTCTGAGGTCTTTATGTGGATGTGTTTTGTTGCCAAGGTGATGAAAGTAAAGCTGCAGCCTCCCTCTGGCACAGATCTCCCAGCCTTTAATCCCATCCTGCCTCCAGCCGCCATAACACAGATTCTGCTGTTGGCTAACCCTCACAAGGTACGCAGTCGCTGCATCACCTGAGTTCATAATCCAATGAGAAGTCAAGCAGTTGCCTGAAACACCAACCTCTGGAGGGTTTTTTTTATACTGTTTATCCATAAATATCACTTTAAGAGGTGACTGAGGAAGTTACTGATAGCTAGGGGACAGGGATATTTTTAGCCAAAGCTGATGATGTAATTAACATCATTACACCATTAAATCAATAAAACTCTGCAATCCAACATGTTTGATTTAAATGTATGAGAATCTTATACAGTACAGGAACAAGCTTAAAAGGTTTGATAGCTGTTTTTGCAGCTCCTGTCATGTGTAATGTAGAAATAAACCCAGCTCTACCAAAAGAATAGAATAGAATAGAATAGAATAGAATAGAATAGAATAGAATAGAATAGAATAGAATAGAATATACCTTTATTGTCATGGTAAAAAATACAAAGAAATTAAAGTCACAGCAGCAATCAAGAAAACAAAAGTAAGAAAGTGCAAAAAAAAGGCCCATAAGAAAATAGATGATAGTTTGTCCATCATTGTCCAGTTCAGCTAGCCTCCACCTCCACAGGGTCCAGGACTGAGCTTCTTCAACAGTCTGTTCAGTCTCTGTCTCCTGGATCCTGTCTGCTCACAGCAGGTGAAGCTCTTCCAATGAGGCGTTGGTGTCTGACGTTAGCTCTGTTAGCCATGTCTGTGAATAGTATAATGCTAATGTGCCCTCTGATATTCCCTTCTGTTGCTGGGTTAGCACAGCTAGCTCGTCCATCTTATTGGAGATAGATCTTGCGTTCCCAATAACGATGGATGGAAGGACAGGTCGATGTCGTTACTTCTTAGCTCACACCTGAGAACCAGCACGTCATCCTCACCTCCTTCTACTCACCTTGTGGGAAGACATCAGGCCTTACACCAGTTAGCATTGACATGCTACAGGCTGCTTATAGCTGATTTCACATGTAAACAATGCAGCCATGGTTACATGTAGGATCTCCAGACAAACACAGGAGAAAAAGTTGTAAAAATATTGCTGAAGCCGCAAAAAGTTTGGTGTCCATGACCAACAAATGAGCCAAACAAAGTAATGATCCACTCCAAATGCAAAAATTACAAAAAAGAGATGAAAAAATGTCAAGAAACGGACAAAGAAGAGAGAGCTGCTGCAAAAGGCAGCCATAGCCAACAGGCCGGCGCCTAGCAACCAATAATAATAATCACCAAAGGAGAGGTTAAGACGTCTTAACCTTTTAGATCTTGAGGAGGCGCACAATTTGTCAGTGAGTGACATTTCAATAGTAGAAACTATTTTGTGTTATATCAAAGAAATCTTTGATATTTGATATCTGATTTGTTTGTGATCATTGACTTACAGTGTATTTCACTTTTTATTTTCTATAGGAAAAGGTACGTTTACGGTACAAGCTGACATTCAACTTGGGAGACAGATCTCACGATGAATCTGGTGACGTGGACCAGTTCCCTCCTCCGAGCACCTGGGGGAACCTTTAGTGGGAGTGACCAACCTGCTGTCATCTGATCTGCTGCTGCTTCCTTTAGATTTTGGTTGAAGTTGTCCCTCGTTGCTGGTTTGAGGCTCGACGTTCTCCTGTCTTGACCAGGGACCAGCTGTGGGAACCAATTTCTATCTTGTGCCTTCCTGTCCTTATTCAATCATTTCTGTGTTTCCTGTGTTCAGTGTCCTCTTTTTTTATGCCTACAATCAGTTTAACACAAACTTAAGGCAAAATGTCTCATAAATGGTATCAGTGCAGTGGACTGTGGGGGAAAGGTGAAGCCTTTTTTAAAAAAAAAAATGAATGTGTGAATTCTTTATTTGATTTACAAGATACACTGGTGTCAAACATAATTTCTGTTTTTCTAATCTGATAACTCTTGCTGAGTGGGAGAAAGCTGTTCCCATGTTCAGAGTTTGCCAGTGTGGGAGTGATCAGAGTATATTATATAATCTATCAATAGTTCAAACTTAAGTCTGTGAAATGCTTGAAGGGATGTATTCAACTTGTGTATAAATTGCTAAAACAGCTGTTGGTTTAATTTCTGATATAGAATATTTTCACAGGATGCCTGGAATTTGACAAAAATCAAGGTAACAATTTGGCTCGTCGTTAAAATAAGTTCAGTGAGATTAATGGACACTTTACATTTTGATTATCTGAAAACTTGCTCGTGTTACTCCATGCCAATATTTTTTTAACGTTCAGATACAGAGGAACACTATGACGTTTGATGTTATGAACACATAAAACCATTGAAATAGTTTAGTTCTATCCATTGGGGTTGGTTCAGAGAAAGTTGGTGTGCTGCTTTTAAGTGTTGGTTTTAATATTTGTGCCACGCTTTGGGCGGATCTGGTCGAGCAGTGAGAGTTTCTAAGCTGTGACAAAAGACTTTCTTTCCACAGCACGTTTTGACCAATTGTGGAAAAGCACAGGGGTCACTCATAACTCATGATGTATAATTCCTCTGATCTCAATGTAACAGTTTAACCAGCATGAACCGTGAAAACTTCCCCTGTTTACTGAAGCAGCTCTCATACGTTACATATGCCTGTGCTCCTCTTCAGGGTCAAAGTGCTCTGTGGAAAATGACTTTGAAGGAAGGGCTGGAAACCGCTGCCCTGGTCATAAAGAAACTACGAAATGTACCTTTTAATTTCTGCACTTTTCTTTGTGTCTTAAAGATTTGATTCTTTTTACTTTTTTCACTCAGGATGTTGATTTGAGAGTTATATTACACAAACCTGTTTAAATTGTGCACACTTTATTTGTTAAATACATTTGTCTTTCTTTTTTTTTTTTCCATTTTTCCTCTGTTATCAGCCCAAAGAGGGACATGTGAAGTCCTGAGGTGACACTGCTGGCATCCAGTTTGATTCTACCACATGTGCCTGGGATGAAACTTTTGATATTTTTGTTATGTACATATATGTATACAAATAATGATTTGACCTTTGTTTCTGTTATTGTTTGTTCAGCCCCTTATCTGAATAAGGACTAATAACACGTCATATGGTGTCGCGGAGCCACCCTAAAATTCATCGATAACTTGTGGTCACTTCATCGCAAAGACTAAAATAAAAGGTGATTCAAGGCAGACTGGTTCCCCCTGAGACATGTGATGTGAAAATCAGACCCAGTGAACATGTAGGGAGCCTGTGATGAGTTTCACTGGGCAATATTCAGCTTGACAAGGGGAAAACTTCAGAGGTACAAAGAACCACGGCAGTACTTCTTTATTAAACCGTAAACCAGCTCATTTATGTGCAACACCGGAAGGATTATAGCAATAAACATTAAAACACCATCTCAGTAACCATCTTACTACTCTTCACAGCTCCAGCAGATTGAAGATATCAAACATTTTGCTCTTCCAGCATGATGTACTGTAAACTATGCATTGACCTCACTGTAAAAAGTTCGACCATCCCTCTACATGTATTTATTTCCATCCTTACTGCGAAAAAAAACAACAGAGATGCTTCTTTAAAAAGTGGGATGATGATAGATTTTCATCCTTGTGATCCCAGATTGAGCCAAAAAGAAACTCACGACTGCACATTTCCATCAATGAAGGAAAAATGTCTCTTTGTCCAAGATTTGAGGGAGGTGACTCATGTCAGGACGACATGATGCTATTTGCTTTCTGACCCCAGTGAAGTGCCATTAACATGATGCTAGAGTTCTCCACTAAGCCACGCAAACACACACATACTCACAGATCCATATGTTTTAGGTACCCTGATTTTTTTTTATTACCCTATAAGAAGTCAAAACAAGACCCAGTCCTTTGCTTGCATCCTGTCACCAAAGTCCCACAAACAACTTGGGGAGCCACCAAGGAAAAGATGTCCACAAGAAAAAAAAAAGGTGACATTATTCACCTACCTAAATGTATTTCTGTTGGAGGGAAACTTCTGTAAATAAAATCTTTATGTCATTGTGTATATTGATCAGCAAAAGTAACTCATGTACAAACTGCTGGATACAAGCTGAGAATGTCCAAATGTGTTTTTAAACAAATAAACTCACTTCTACAGGAAATGACATGTATCACGTGTGAGTGATTCTGTCAGGAAAAAAAGTCTAAGTCAGAAACTCAGTTTTGATCAATTTATTCATGAAAAAACACGTTTATATAAAAAACACAATGAAAGAAATAAGATAATCAACATTTTCCAGTCTCTCGATAAACTGGCCATTCAAACAATAAGTGAGTAAAGCGGTTATATGTTCTTTAACAGGACGTTTGTTACAACACAGGGAGAGTTAAAAAGCATGCGTTACAAAAAATATCTAAATCTTCTGACAGTTTAAAAGGAAAGAAATAAGTTTGATCAAAGCTAAAGGAGAATGGTTTGAACTGGGATGCACCACAGCAGTATGTGTTGATGATGCGTCATCAGACTCAAGAGAAAATAAGGAGAGGAGTGAGTGAAAAACTGAGACTACCTCAGAGAATAAGAGTCAAAGACGAGTCCTTTAACATGTGATAAAATTAAAGGGAGACACAGCTCTGGAATGTGACTGTTATTTATTACTCATCAGTTATTTCATGACGAGCTCCCTCGAGGATTTTCTACCAAGACCTGTGAGAAGCTGATTTTCATTGAGATGAACGTCATCATAACTGGACTTTCAGACCGCACAACTATACTATGATAAAGAGAGAGACTGTTCATCGCAGAGTCACAATCCAGGCTGAAAGAAACAATAGCAATTCATTCTTTGTATGAAAATGTGTTTTTTCAGTTGTGGGATGTATTCAAAGTACCAAAACTGAAGCTATAAGCCCTTATCTCCTGTGATACACACCCTCCGTAATCTCCAGCTCTTGGACACGAAAAGAGTTGAACAGTAAAAACAAAGTATCGCTAAAAACATCAAGTACAAAAAATGACCTCAGTACTGCTGGTCTTTACTTCCTAGGAGGTGGAGGTCCAGGAGGAGGTGGAGGAGAGGAGAAGGCATAGGGCGGCTGCCCGATGAAGCCCATCAGTGGAGGCTGTGGAGGAGCAAACTGCTGAGCCATCAGAGGCTGCGGCCCTCCTGCTGGAGGAGGAGGAGGAGGAGGAGGCTGGACAAACGGACCCTGCATCTGATTTGGCTGATCCCGACCTCCTCCCCCACCTCCACCAGGCTGGGCCCCACTGCGGGAGTTGTAGCCCCCGCCGCTGCTGCTGCCGTAGCCCTGGTACTGGTCTGAGCCTGAGTTGTAGTTGTCCCTGCGGTCCCGGCTTCTGTCCCTGTAGGAGGAAGTGGATCGGTCGCCATCGCGGTTGTTGCGGCTGTCACGGTTGAAGCCACCTCGGCTGTCTTTGCTGCCGCCACCCCCACCTCCACCTGAACGCATACGGCGGTCACACTCATCCTGGTACATGAGGTTGGGGTTGTTGGCGTTGCTGCCACGGTAACGCATCCTGCCGCCTGTGACATAAAAGAAATGTAAAGAGAGCATGATTAAAAAAAGCAGATTGCTTCAGCCTCTTTCTGTTGATATGACTGACTGACAGTCCTCTTACCACCTCCTCCTGCGCCACGCCCTGACTCCACCAGCTGAAGCAGTTTAGGGTTGATGGCTTGCCGGGCTTCTGCCAAAACCCGCACAAGATCCCGGGCCTGCCGCAGGTTCCCTGGGGTGAAGAAGGTGTAGGCAGTGCCCTTGTTTGTACTACGTGCAGTACGCCCGATACGATGCACATAGTCCTCAGAGGAGTTAGGATAGTCATAGTTGATGACGAACTTGACATCTTCCACATCTTTTTGGATGAAGAGGAATCCATTTCAAAGCACAGGGAGAGGGACAAGGTGAGAATCCAGGAGTAGTAAAAGCTGCTGGATGATGATAGTATTTGAAGATATGAAAAATTAAAAGTCTGGAGTACTTACCTGCTTTATCCAAAGACTCATTACATAATTCACAGTTTCTTATTTCAATTCTACAAACTGAATTTGACGTCAGCTTTCATGCTCACTGGCCAGCATGACACTGAGGTGTTCACATGTTTTGGTTTAACACCAGTGAATTAAGGGGTCCAAATGTGTGAAGACACAAGTCTGTTTCTTATTACAGAGACATGGGGCTCTGACAGCACTGCAGATCAACAAAACCTCCTCCCGTCATAAAGGAGGGAAACCTTTCAATCCACCGTGAACTAGGAGATAACTGAATGACCATGAGCTCTGTGTTCCTTTGACCTAATATGAGCAGGATGAAGGTTCCTGAGTGTTTGTTGAGCTAATGAGCAAATTAAGAGAAAGGGGCGGTGAGGTACTTACCCCCTTCATGCTGTTTTAACAAAGGTAGTCAGTCCCCCCTGATCAGTCCTGGTTTATAGGGAGGGGCTGAGGGGGGAGGGAGACAGGATTCATCCCGTCCAGCAACGTCAGGTGGGAGCAGAACCGTTTAACCTCAAGAGATAGACACACAACGGCTGGTTCTGTTGCTCTCGCCGCATTGCAGGGCCCTCCTCAGACCCTGGCCAGGACTGGATCCAGACGAGCCCGTCTAACTCTCTCTCTCTCCTGTCTGTCTGCTCTTTGGAACGGACTGATGGGCAGACATACAGGCACCTCAGGCTGCTCCCAAGGAAGGCTCGTTGGATTTACAAACAATACTGTGCAGGGGGGGCCTTAGTTAGCCAAGTAGCATAAGGGAGCGTATAACCCCTTTGAAACTAGCCGAGCTTCTACTTTAACACGACTGAGTGGGCAGTGACAGCAGCGCAGACTGTTACAGCTGCCGTGTGCTGCCAAACCCTGAGAGAGAAGAGGGGAAAAAGAACAAGGAAACGGTCAAGTCAAAGGTTCTTCAAGTGCCCCCTCTTCTCACAGTTTTCCTGCCGTTCAGTTTAATCTCAGGTCTGTGATCCTCCTCGCACTCCTCTTGTTGGGCCACAGATAATTCAGCTGTCCTACTTATATGTGTCAGCTAAAACTGAGAGCAGTGGAACAACAGATAAGGTCTGCAGGATCATCTACCCCACATCACCTTCTTTCAGGCAGCGTGCCAGAGAGCCCCGCGGTTGAAGGAAGCATTATAACTGCAGTAACAAGAAACAGACTATAAACCCAGCAGACCAGAAGCCTAAAGGCTACATTAAGGACTTTGAGATTAATAACGTCACCTTTTAGCAAGAGGGAGGTCCTTAAATACATGTAAGATCTGATATATTCAATGTACATCTTAAAAATCTTAATGGATTAGTGCCCTGGTGATTTCTTAAACTCCTAGTTAACTGAAATACTTTGAACAGGTGTTGGTATCAATGACAGAAATCCAGAAAGTAACTAAAGTCAGTGTTTCAATAATACTTAACATCATTCACAGCTTGGCTTGACAAGATTCAAAGACAGACAGGTCTGCACTGAATTTTGTGTTAAAGTAACTATGTGTATAACTCACCTCTTATCACTTACGGGATAAAATCAAACAGTGAAATGTGAGAAATTATGCAGCAGATATTGTGTTTGAGCAGACATACCCAGACCACGAGAGGCCACATCAGTTGCAATCAAGATGGGAGCTTTACCACTCCGAAATTCTGCAGGATTGAACAAAACAGGAGAGGTCAGAAATGAATGAAACATTTAACATTCAAATCACCGGCCCCACTCACACACAACTCAGGGATTAATGAATGAGTAAAATCAACACGAAAGCCACCTGGTAAGACTCAGCCTCGCAGGAAGGAACAGTACGTTTTTAACACCTGTCAAACACTGATTTAGTCTCACGATAAGAGAAGTTGCAGCACTGCATTATTAGCATTCTTACCAGTGAGCACCCAGTCTCTTTCAGGCTGGCTCTTGTCTCCATGGATACACATGGCTGGCCACCTAAACAAAAGACAAAGCAGTGGTGAGACAAGTGATCGCTCTCAATAGCTTCTGTCTATCAAAAATTTGCATCGTTCCCTCCAGAACTACAGTCATTTTGTTTTTTTGTCAAAACAGACGACAAATCCTCACCCGTCCCTCCTCATCCTCCTGGTAAGATCATCACAACGCTTCTTCGTCTCCACAAAGATGATGGTTTTGTTCTCTTTTTCTGCCATTATCTCTTCCATCAGCTGGAACAATCTGCAGAAGAGGAGGAGGACTCAGATTAAAGTGAGCTTTGGTTAAACAGTGAAAAGAACGGCTCTCATGTGATGTGAACACACATTATTATTGCAGTTCAAATAATGTTTTAGGCAGACGTTTTCTCACTTACTTTTGGTCTTTTTCAGTCTCCATGCAAACATCAACAATCTGCAGGATGTTGTGGTTTGCACTGAGCTCCAGAGCGCCAACATTAATCTGGACGTACTCTCTCAGAAAGTCCTCAGCAAGCTGTCGAACCTCCTTGGGCCACGTGGCACTCCACATAAGGGTCTGTCGGTCAGGCTGAAAGACAGACAGACAAAATAAACGGCCAATGGTACAGAAAATTCTTCCACATTGTTTTAGTGTTCTCTCATGAATCATCAGTCCTGGAGACTGAGTACTTGTCCTACCCTAATTTGTTCAACTATCTTGCGAATCTGCGGCTCAAAGCCCATGTCCAGCATACGGTCAGCCTCATCCAGCACCAGGTAGGTGCAACGTCTGAGGTTCGTTTTCCCAGCCTCCAAGAAGTCAATGAGGCGACCAGGAGTGGCGATACAGATCTCTACACCTGGAGCAATACACAGTAAAATAAACAACACACCCACACACACACAAAACAACAGAAATAAAGACAAACGACACTGATGCTCTGAGAATTCATTTCAAGTAGCGCTGTTCTGTCATTGTTTAAGTAGCTGTTAATGTATGGCACAAATGCAGTGCACACTACACCAGCCAGCAGCCACAGAGGACAAACAGGAAATAATTCTGTTTATATTTGATCAAAAAGGTCACATAAAGAACAGGAATACAAGGTCAACTGTCTGAATAAAGCATGAGGTTTAACTTGAAAATCACAAAACTTTTATATGAACAATGACTGGATTCAGATATTTTTCATCAACTATTAAAAATGGACTTCTACATGAATGTTTTTAAACAGTGATGACACTGGAATACAGAATTTCTGAATGTCACTGTGTTAACTGATGACTTCCTGACTTATTTGTACTGTACTGAGTTGGTGAGACTGTTTGCTGTAACTGTGTGATGCTGCTGTTGTTCAGGTCCCCCTTTGATAAAAGAGATTGTCTGATCTCAATGGAACTATCCTGGTTAAATAAAATAAAATAAAATAGGACACCAGTCAGACACTGTGCCAGAAAAACATCTTTCACCTCTTTCAAGATCTCGGATCTGTGGTCCTTTTGGCGCCCCACCGTAGACACAGGTGCTTTTGATACGTGAGGACTTGCCGTAGTCATATGCGACCTGCTGGACCTGTTGAGCCAGCTCTCTGGTCGGCGCCAAAACAAGACACTATAAAAAAAGAAGGAGAGAAAAGATTTCACTGACCAATTCATGTACATCATTGGGTTGTATTAAGACAGAACATTCCCTTTAATAGCACAGAGGGAGCTGTTACAACTTACTATTGGACCATCTCCCCTCTCCAGATAGGGCTGGTGGTTGATATGCACAATAGCAGGGAGAAGATACTACAATGGGGGTAAAAAGAAGTTAAGCTAGTGTTGTTTCATAAAAAATGTACATTATGAATATTTTCATTAAATATTTAAGAAGAATTCATCAACACCCAGAGTCATGACCACACACACTTACAGCCAGTGTCTTTCCAGAGCCTGTCTGTGCAATTCCAACCATGTCCTTGCCGCTAAGAGCCACAGGGAAGCCCTGAGACTGGATGGCTGTTGGTTCTTTGAAGTTTTGTTGCATCAACACATCCATTACATACTCTGCCAGGAGGGAAAGAGGGATAATAATAAACAAGACAATAACAGAGCTAAATAGCTTTCTGTTAATTAGCCTTTTACAAACAGAAGGATCACATCTGAAAATGTATCCATTCCTTGTACAACACATTTCATTAACAACACCTTGTTAGTAGGAAGATTCTGATTTTTTTTTTGCCTCCGATTTGCAATCCAAGGGTTTTTGACAAAAGTGGTTTTTTTTTTTGGAAATGTTGTGCACTGGTTGCACACAGTTACTGATATTCAGGCTTCTGTTATCTGGAGACAATAGAATGGACAATATAGTTTCAGGTGTGTGTCTTTAACTTACGAGGAAACTGAGCCTGGTGAAAAGCAGTTATGGCTTTTGGACAGCCAGAGCCCCTGATTGTGATCTCCTTCTTTCTGCGAAACTCATCCATTTCAAACTGAAGACATTGAGGAGAAAAAGAAGCTGATCAGGCACATGGATAGTTAAGCAGTCCATACACAGATATGTTTAAAATGAGTAGTGCATCTGAGCCTGTAAAAACATACCTGACTCATACGTTGGAGTTCCATGTGTTCATTATAGAAGTTCTTTTCAAACTTTGGCAGCTCATCCAGGTTCCACCTCTTCTTGCGAAGACGCTCACCTGGATTCCCAAACTTCATCGGTGGGGGTCCACTGCGACCACCACCCATGGCCCCAAACCGTGGCCTGAGAAATGGATACAAGTGGGGGGAAATTAGGATGATGTTCTGTAAAATTCTATCAGGTATTTTATGACACCTCTGAAACAGTGACTTGCTCACACACTACAACCTGATCGGACCCCAGAGGTCAGCAGGGGGAGTTATTTTTAACTGTCCAGAATACGAACAAAGTCTAGTAAAAGGGTTTTTAGTTACTGAGGTTCATTTTAGGGATGCACAATATTGGATTGTTGCCGATATCCGATATGCTGATATATCGAAACCCTTTTTGGCCGATGCCGATGCCGATACCGATACCGATACCGATGATCACAAGTTTGTTTTTTTCACTGTAAAGAAAGCTAAGTCTATCCTGTACTGGAATTTATATGTTCCTCTTATTGTGACAGTCTTATTTGTTTAAGAAACACACATAAAACAAGACAAAAAATATTTGATTTTACCATAAATAAGAAATGTATTATTTTTTCAAACTCAAGACATTCAGTATTGAAATACAGAAAAATAATTTCTTTAGATCACATTAACTTTAAATGTACGATGCATTTTTAAACATAACCAAGTTGCATTTGATTATTTTAGAGCTACTGTAACAACCTGGTGACAGACACAGAGCTCTGCAGAGCAAATAAATGAAGCGCTACATTTTATTTAAGGAGCTTATTTTTCAGATGGAAAATAACAATAATCCTAACTGAATAGCACCTTATCAACTGTGCCTATCGGCAGAAATTTTCATATCTGCCGATACCGATAAACAGGTTTTTAAGCTTTTATCAGCCGATACCGATATTGTGCCAATAATATCGTTCATCCCTAGTTCATTTTTCAAAAAGAAAAAAAAATTACATTAGATCCATCACAACTGATACCCCGTTTAAAGCCAAACTTAAAACTATGTATTTATCAAAGCTTAGGAAAAGAAATACTTTAAAAAGGTAAAACTATTAATTATGGCATACCTAGTTGCTTGCGAAGCAACATTTTTCAATATAATTGTTCCTTATGTTTCTTCATTTAAACTGTCAGGTAATATTTGATTTTCATTCTGCTAGCAGCTGTTTGTTGGGTTTTTCTCAATAATTATATCAATTCCAAGTAATCATTATTTATTATCTTTTTTTATTTCTAGTGTGTTATTAAACTTACATTTATTAAAATGAGCTTTATAAATACATTTTCTATTCCCATAGAACTCCTCTAGATTTCGCTTAGGATAGCATAAAATGGTCAGAGGAAGAGTAGTTACACTATTACCACAGACCCGTAAGTCAATATTTATTTGTGCTGCAGGCTACAGACTTAAATATAAACATGATCTTTGCCCCGGTATCCCCTTGAAGTCATAGCTATTTTACAGCGGTTCTCCAAAGTTAGTGGGGGGGTTTTGTATCTCCAAATCTAAACTGAACTGAGGTTTTAGCTGTTATGCTTCCGTGTTCAATTTCAGGCCTACTACTAAGAGAACACTAGGATCCCAAATCGGCAATGTTCTTGAGTCTCAGTTGCAGAGACGTGGAGCTTTTTGCAACTTACTGCCATTATAAGTGCGTCTAATTCTTTCCACATAACCCGACATTTACCTGTCTCTTCCACGGTCTCTGTCTCTGTCGCCATAAGAGGAACCTCCTCTCATTTTGATAACAAACAACACTCTTCCCCCGCGGTTTTTTCTTCCGTAAGCTTCGACGTTTCCCAGCGGTTGGAGTGGGCTGCGTTATTCTAGACAAAAAAGTAAGACTGGTTAACACTTCTTAATGTATTTTATACGCTATATATGATGATAGTAACTATACAACACGGATTTTGGTATATACTTATTCTGTGCGTCACGTAGATAAACAGTCTGGTTGCGCCTGCCCTCCCTGCCCTCTTTCAGGACGTAACTTTAGGTAGTAATTCTACGTATAATTTTTTATACGCAAGTCTCTACGTAAAAATATTTCGTAAGTGTCATTCGTGAATTTGAGTCGATGACTGTCATTTGTGCTTTTTGACAGTTGGTGGCGATGTGTCAGAAACTGCGCATGCGTCTTTCTTATAAGCTGTAGAAGAAGACAGACTTCCAGGAAGCTTCAAGTCAGTGAAAGATGTAATAGACACGGCTGTGTTTATAGCTTTAGAGAAAATAAAATTATGAAGTCACTTCTGTTAATGCTAGTTATATGAAAGAGAGTTGAATTTAGATTGTAGATCGCCTTGGTTTTGGATATGCCTTTGTTAATTCAAAACAGAGGACTTGGCCGCATAAGCTCGACAGCGGAACTGTTCGACAAATATCCACATTTACAGGTTTGTTTCCTGAAAACAGGCTAAATTTAGATCGTTGAGCTGCCATCACTTTATCAGCGCGTTGTAGAGTAGACGGGGAGTTAGATCGTAACAAAGCAAAGAGATGCAATATTTGTGGCAAGCATGTGTGGGAACAGCTAACTGACTTTGGTATGTGACAGATAATTACACCAATGTGGCATTTTTTTTTTTATTATCATTATTATTTTTTTTTACAATTCTAACGGCAAGTAATAACCGTAATGTAATTATATCTTCAACGGGGCTATAGGCACAAAATTGAAATAGCATTACATTCGTTTTGGTTAAATATACAGAAATCCGACCTGTCTTAATTTAAATGCAACAATTAATAATCTTACTAAATATATTTGATAAGATTTCGTTAACACTTTTTCATTGTTTTGTTACAGGAAAGTGCAAGAACATTTAGGTCCAAGCCACTTGTTGATGTTGACCCAAAGTGCCTTTTGTATGTCCAGCAAAGAGAGTTTGCTGCAACTACACCAGCAGACAGTGAGTAAAGCCCAGTGATTCCAAAAATGTTCAACTTTCTGTTTTGTCTATATGGGAGCATTTAAAAATCCCACATTGTTTTAGTCCAAAGTTTGCTGTTTTTAAAAGAGCATTTGTCTACAGCAGTTTTACGTCACATTGATATCTTAAATTCTTAATTGTGTGTGGCAGACTGAACAACACACACAAGCCTTAGTAAAAGGAAATTTAGTGATATTGTTTTGTGTGTAAGTGTTTTTTTTAATGTAATATTGAGTTTCTGGTCAGACAGTAAATTATTAACAACAGAATCTCCTTCTCAACAAAGTTATCTTTTTATATGCAGCTTGAATTGCAGCAGTGAAGCCCTAATAATCAGTATGTAACTTAGATTAATTAGTTAACTTATAAATGCTTTTGTGTCTTACCCAACACAGACAGTGTATCAGTGATTGGATCTGATGATGCCACCACCTGCCACTTAGTTGTACTGCGACACACTGGTAATGTTTCTTTCAGTGGATTTACAATGTGTCTTTTTTGACCATATTTACAGTCATTATTGATACATTTGATATGGCTGCTATGTTTACCTTTCTTTGTTGCTCAGGAAGTGGAGCTGTTTGCCTTGCTCACTGTGATGGTTCCAGCACCTGGTCTGAAGTCCCACTCTTTGTGAAGGCTGTCTCATCACTCAGTAATGTTTGTAAGGAGGGAAGGTATGAGATAAAAACAAGTGACATGAAAAGCACACCATTCAAGAGCTGTGTGATTGAGTCTTATCTAATCTCCGTTACGTAGATTGGAGCTTCACCTTGTGGGAGGATTCAATGATGAGACAAAGACATCCCATAAACTCAGCCTTAACATCCTTGGTAAGGTTTACCTTTATTTTGTCTTTAATTAAATTGGTCTTCTTTTTTGGAGTATTTGAGCATTGTAGCACTTTTTTTTTCAACTTTATAGCCGCGTTCCAGAAACAGAAGGAAGAAATTCATCTGGAGACGTGTTGTGTCACAGGTAACTTGAATACTGTCAAATACAAGATGCTTCTTTCTTTGTTCTGAACAAATGCCTGGATTCATTTGATGTTTATTTTCTCTTTTTACAGAACTAAATGACAATGTTGTTGATGACACTCATAGACCTGTAGTATATGGAATAGGTAAGAAATGAATTTTTCAGAGTGGGAGATGCAATGTTTTAATGGCAGGTTGTATTGTGAATACCATCCTTTTCTATTTCTATACAGGTGTAAATGTTAAAACTGGGGAGGTGTTCCCATCATCATTTTCTCATAAAGGTCCTGCAGAGCAGCTACGTTCAGCAAGGACCTTCACTGGGGGACAGGTACAATCATATATATGTATATGATGTTTTCTTTGTGAAGGTATCAAATATTTTTTGGTTAAAAACTGTCATAGTAATATAATTTCAAAGCTCAATTTTGTGCAAATAAACAGATGTCCAAGTATAATGGAATTTAAATCCCCAAGAGATAAAGTGCTGATGTACCCAGTCTCCCAAAATTAGTCATTTGCTAACTGTTCTGATGCCTAACCTATCTGAAAATGAAAAATAGCTTTATCCAAAATTTAATTCAAAAATTGTAATCTATTTTCTTTCCCATTGCAGATGGTTGAGGTATATGACTCAAGTCAAGGACTTGTTAAAATTGGCCCTTGCAAGTGGTCTCCAAATCTGGATATTGCCTTCTGGTTGTCACAGAATGATGACACAATTTTAAAGGTATGTTTTCTAAAGAAGTAAATAGTTCTATGAATTTGACTCTCATTATTCTTTGGTATTTCTCTCTCTTTTTCATGTTTCATCCGAGGCTTCAGTGTTGTACATAAACTCTGAAAGTGTGAAGCAGCAGTTCACTAAGTAACACAACACATCCGAATATAACTCTGGTAATTCTCTCTCATGCACAGTACTTGTCCACCTCTCCGATGGCTGAGCCTCCACACTTTGTCCAGCACATGAAATCCACCATCCGGTTCCTCTTGGAGCACCCCAGCTCTGAAAGCTTATTTCCTGGGGGTCAGCCACAGTTTTACCACAGGACTGAAAGGGGTGACTGGGAGAGGGCTGGCTCATCATGAAGCCCTTCTCCTATCTTTCACTCGACCTTAACATGGAATTTTCCCATTTTTGCCTCTCCATTCAACAGATACACTATCACAACCACTCAGTATTTGCTTTTTTGGGTTCATTGTGTCTTAACATGAAGGAAACTTCCTGCTCGGTTGTGTTTTGTACGGCTCTGATAATTTGCCTGCTTGGTCTGGTAGAGAGGATTTGAGAACATATAAGGGATTCTATTCTTGTTAGTAGCAGTGATTTTTTTTTCCACTCTTGTGATGTGGTGCAAGTTCTGCATCTTACATTGTCTGCTGTTTTTCGGTCAGTCAAGATTAAGGTCCAACTATGTGGGGTCTGTCTGCTTATTGAAAGACATAATTAACACTGTTGTCTTAAACTCAGTTTAGGGACTATGATTTTTTTAACCCGTCCAGCTTCAACAGGCATTTGTAAGTCAAATTTTTACATTGCATATATATATATATATATATATATATATATATATATATATATATATATATATATATATATATATATATATATATATACATACTTAAGTCAGTAAAATTGCTTGATTTTTTGATGTTATAAAAACTGCCTTTGTAGTCACAGCCAGTAAGCTGATGTTGCTGGTCACTCTGATCTCAAGGTAGTCAAATCTTCTCTATATTACAAGCAAGTTTTAAGTCAGAAAATATTGCTTTTTTAAAAAAAAAAAAAAAACAGGAACTTTAAAATGAACCATTAAAATCGCTTATTTGCACTTTATGAAGTTAATACGCTGAACAATGTAAAACAACACAGATGGGCTTTAAATATAGAGCATTAATGCACTGTTCAGGAATACTAAAAAGGGGGAACTCTGCAACAAAGAAAAAGAATATGTTGTTTGCTTAAACCATATAACAGAAACGGCTAAAAAGGACTTGATGTAAGCTCTGTGTTGTTGCAAAGCTTTAACAAAGTTTAATCCTGTCTAGAATTGCACCTTTCTGTTGATATTGGAATCATATTTTCACCACAAACTGCTGTATACTGCATTCAGACAATATAATTTTCAGCAAGGGAGAAAATTGGATTTGAAAAACATCACCAATTGTTTAAGGCCTTTCATAAATTGTTAATTTGTAGGTTGCAGGGTGCTTAAAAGCATTATGTGCAACCTTTTGCAACTGCTATTTGATGCTAAATAAATGTAGATAATCATATCTTGCTTGAAATGTCTGAAAATAACAGCAAAGATAAAATATAATTTTGAAGTTAACCATTTAATGTGAAGATTTATTTTTTTGCAGTCGTTATTTTTCAATGCCAGTGTCTTACTATTTATTATATCACATTACCAACCATACCAGCCACAGCCTGACAGTCTCATACGGCGAATAGCGGCGTTGTGTTTGCTCCGCCTTTCTCCTCCCCTCTCTAGTACATTCTGCCAGCAGCTGACTTCCTCTTCGACGTCAAAGGGGCGTAGTGACTGTACGTAGAATGAAGGGACACGGACAGAGGTGGACTCTTGTGCCGGGTGTTGGTCGGTGAGCGACAACCAAGTGTCCTATCTGAGCTGGTGTTACTGTTTTACGCTTAAATGTTGAGAATATGCACTCTTTCTAGACAATTAGCTTTCAAAGCCTGTATTGTTGAAACCGGTCGAAAACGTACACAATTAGTGATGCCACGGAGACCTTCAGACTGAGATGATTCCCGGGACGATCTGCTAGGTTGACGTTAAATAATTCAGACACATCATTTTGACAAATCTGTGGCGGATATCGTGGGACTTATTGTGAAATAATGCGGGAGGCGTTTGTCAGGCATGTCCGCCGTTTTCCGTGGGTCACTAACGTTACACTGTACGGTTGTCTATTCGCTGGAGGGGACTTCGTCCACCAATGGTTTTCGAACAAGGAGAAAATGAACTGGGTACAAACGCGGAACGTCGCCGTGGTCGCGTTCAGTTTCCATGGTAACTTCAATTTCTTCTGGATGCGGTTCCTGGAGCGGAGGTTTCCCGGGAATTCTGCTGGAATGGTGATGAGGAAGCTGCTACTGGACCAGACTACAGCGGCACCCCTGGCTACCAGCGTCTTCTACACAGGTCGGTGGGTCCTAAAACGGCTGCTGCCTTTTTCTTCAAACGCAGCTTTCGCGGGCCACAGAGTCTGTGGGCTGTTAATGGCTAACCAGTCAACAGATATCTGTCAAACTGTAACGTGACCAGAGTCCTGCCAGTCCTTATATCTGGTAGAACAACAATCAGCAGACTTTTTGTTCTGGCGGAGGTCATTTGAAAGGCATTGTAACTTTGTTTGTAGATAACAATAAACTATATAATAAAGTTAAGCGGAGTGATAATCCTGGACCATACGTTACATGGATTACTTGAATATTTTCTTTTATACCCTACAGCCTATATTTATACTCTTAAGACATACTGAGACAAAGCTTTAGAAGCCTAAATTGATAAAGTAGATTTTTCATTCTTTTTATAATAATCATATATTATGCATTTACAGCTCAAATGTGAAAGGGCTCACTGCTGACGATGACGTGGTGGTGATAATGTCAATAATTACTTAATCCTCTGTGGTAAGATGTTGCCTCTAGGCAACATAGTTTTTTTTTTTTTTTTGCTTTGCACTTAAGACAATACATCTCACTGCAATCCCTATTTTTCTTTCTTTTTTCCGGTTTTTGCATTCTTTCTCACAAAGACCAACTCAGCCATTTCTCTCCACAAAGTTATCTGAAAACTTTTTTACCTGGCCTTTCTCAGTTTGGAAAAAATGTACACATATTTAAATGTTGGTAAAGCTTAATTTTTAATAGTTTAATGTACTTTTTTTGCTAATTAAGTAATGAAAATATGTAAAAATGCAAATGTTGCTTTGCAGATTCACCATAACATCATTTTGGTGTTGTTTCTTTAGATTTATTGTTTAAAAGAACAACAGCCTTGATAACTTTGGTTTTACCTCTACAGTTTAACTTCAATAGATTTGATGTTAATAGTTTTAGTAACGTTCAGGCTTTTACTGTTCACTGCAGGCTGTTGTCTAAAGTGAACTTTGTGAGCTTTCTTTTCAGAGTTATATTCTTAACACACTTTTCCTTCATTTACAGAATGAACACAAGGCCACTATGTGGCTTTTCAAAGAAACAGAAGGTAGAACTAGCAGTTTCAGCTGATGTCAGTGAGGATCAGGTGAAATTGAGTAGGTATGATGGTGATAACAATCTATGAGCCTGAAGAAATGGCTCAGGAGGAGGACAATAAAGGGAAAAGTGCAGTGACAGGTATTACTAGTATAGTTAGGTGTTAAATACATTCATAATTCATTAGTCACTGCATTTTCTTCATATTGTCATTACAAGCTCAGGACATCACATTTGTTGTTTTCTGTTTCTCTTCTTCTAAAGCGCCTACAAAGGGCTAAGAAGCTGCGGTGTATCAATTTAAGGAGCTATCCTCCAGTCCCACAATGGAAATGCAGTCTCCTAAAAGCTCCAGAAAAAAATGACGTCTTTTGTTTAACGGTTGAATTGTGAAAAATAGTGCCTTGGATTTTTAATGATGTAATCCGTGTGAATTGTATTACTTATTTGCATGAATGGACCAGACAAAGAGTAGTTCCGGCCTAGGTAGTATTTAATGTGGATCCAAATTAACAGCAAACAATAACCGACCCATGACAAAACAAGCAAAAGCAAGTTGGTCTATAGGTCCCATTGCTGCCTAAATCTCAAAAATCTAATGCCAAAAAAGGAACACTAAAAGAGTGCAATACACATTAAAACACTTCTCACGTAATTCCACCATACAGGTGTATTTAGAAACTAATGTGTTTTGTGTCCTGTAAGGTGATGTGTTAAAAATTATGTATAAAAAAATACATTTTTATAAATCATGACAGGAAACATTGCTACAGTGATTGTTACCTCATATTCTAAATATGACAGCTGGACTGTGTTGGTGTCTTAGAAGTCTACTGCTTCTTTCTATGAACTGTCAGTGAAACTCCTTTCCAGCTGACTTCACAACACAAGCTGTCATCTTTCTTTTTGTCACCCAGGTGTCAGCTTCTTGGAGGGCAAGGAGGACATCACAGAAGACTGGAGGGAGAAGTTCCTGAACACATACAGGGTCAGTAGCACCAGCAGCGAGTGGCTGTCACATCATGAGTGTGCACCTAACTTCCCCCCCTTCTGAAACCTGGTGTCAGCATTGATACTGTATCATGAGGAGAGCCCTACTGTCTGCTCCAGATGAACTTATCTATCTGTGATGTAATATGTCTCTCAGGATACAGAGTGAGAGATTATGCTATCTGTAAATGATTTCTCTTTGTTTCTTTTCAGACGGGGCTCATGTTTTGGCCATTCATGCAGGTAAATATTGATTTCTTTCAAATGGAGGTGTTAATTCTTAACTTTGGGATCAATACACAGTGGAAACAATCTGTCTGCTCTCCAGTTAATCCAAGCTTTCAGTTACATTTTCAAATCTCTGTGTCCACCTGATGTGTCTGTGTGTGGACTTTTTGGTATTTGTTGTCTTTACTATCAAATTCCTGTTCCTCATATTTTTCTTTTAATATAAATAAGAATCAAGTATTACTATTTTTGCTACTATGATGAATTAAAAAATAAAAAATTTACCAGGAATATTGGACATTTCTCAAAATTTCTCACATAAAACTGTAAGTTTTAACTATCTAATATAATTAAAAAACAGTTTTTTTTTGAGTTGGTAAGTAATGGACATAAAATAAATTGCTATATAAATAACATATTTATGAGCTAATGCACTCAATCAAGCTTTAGCAGAGGATTGTGCTTCTGTGCTTGATATCAGCACAGCTGTGATTACATTTGGCACTCAACCTGCAGACTCATGCCTATGACTGAATCTCAGCCAACACAGCAGAGCTAACAAAAAAAGGGCTACATTATAACATTACACCTTTAAAAGATAAGTTTAGTTTATACAGCTTTTACATTTGTTATAGAATTAACTAGAACAAAATACTCACCCAGAAGTCTTTCCTGATCCAAGCAGTGCTTCGGGAGATATTTAGATCCAAAATCGTGCAGCGGACGTCCGTATCATGGGATCCATCGGGGCAGAGACAGCGCAGCTCTTAAAACTGCATTAATCGTCCAAAAACTCATGTTTTTCACCAATATTCCATCATGGTCCGCTCCGGGTTAGACCTCTGCTGCAGTCTGTCACTCCAGACAGCACTGTGTCCGCTGAACGATTTTGGATCTAAATATCTCCCAAAGCACTGCTTGGATCAGGAAAGCCTTCTGGGTGAGTATTTTGTTCTACCTCATTCTATAAACAATGTAAAAGCTGTATAAACCGAACTTATCCTTTAAGGAGTCTGTGTATCTGATACAAGGTATTTTTTGCAGAGAAATGATGTCAGAAATGAGTACTGACAGATATAATGTAGGCAGTTTATTGGTTGGTTGTTGATATGGATTCCTTTCTGTCTCTCTTAGTTTGTGAACTTTGCCCTGGTGCCTCTGTATGTCAGGACCACCTTCACTGGCTGCTGTGCATTCGTCTGGGCCACCTTCCTTTGCTTTTCTCGTCAGAGTGGTGACGGCACAGCTGGTGCTGCTTTAGCGTGGTTGTTCCCTTCTGAAGAGGGTGAAAAAGAATCCACACAAGAGAATTCAGCATCTAAAGAGAAGATAGATGTTCCCAAAGAGGTAACAGTAGCATCTAAACCTGCTCAGAAGTGAAGGAGGCATCGTGGAGGGGGACAAAAAGTCAATACAAATGTGTAACAGCTGCTGTGACAGTGGCTGTACTATCACTGCCAGGGCCTGAGTTATCTCTTACTGGGGTTAAACTGAGAATGTGCTTCCTCGTGATCCTGTTGGGTGGTTTGGTGAACAGTGTCCAGAAGTGGAATGTACGTTACATTTTTTAAGAACTATACAGCATATCAACACAGACAGAAGGTGTAACTCATTCCTTGTACTTTGTGCCACAGCAAGCCATTATCATACCATGTTTTTTGTTAGGTTCTGTTTTTTTGTAACCATAAATGCCGTGTCATGACCTCAATGTGATCTCACATCAGGGACAACAGAGTTTCCTTATTCAACTGGACCATGCTTAATAGAATTGCACTGGTTCCTGGGGATCTGTTGGCCTCGCACAGTAGCCGTGTTGTTGAGTAAATGATCCACACTGCTCTGTTTGACATCAAAATCAAAAACTGAAAGGTTAGTGGGGAAAAGTCATTTCCATCATGTGGACTGGCAGCTACAATATGAGCTTTGGTTTCAAACTTTGAACTTGATATAATTATAAATAATTATCTCCTCTTCCTCTCATTTTAGTAGAGAATGTTAGACTGTTATGTGTGACCATTTACCACGTCAGAGTCCCTGAACTGAAAGGGTATTCATGTTATGGTATGGAAATACAAATGCACAGTAATACCATTAACAGGTGCCAATGAGATGTTGATCTAGGTACTTTATACATCAGTTCCTGTTAACACATATCTAAAAAATCATAATTTAGCCTTTTACATCCTTGTTGTGTTAGTGTGATACTACTGAAGGTTCCTTTGAGTTTTTTTTTTTTTTTTTTAATTCAGGATACTCATTTAAGTTGTCTCAAACATCCATTTACTTGAACTGGAAATGCTGCCTGCCTGTTTTCATACATCATGTTAACATAATAATGTGGGTTGTTTCCTCTTTGTTTCCTGATTTTTTTTAACAGTTTGCAATCTTTGAAGTGTTGTTTTTATGACCTCTATGGAAATTATTACAATTTTTAATATTTATTTTTGTAATGTAAATGTCAGATGCCTCAGCCATTATCTTCTGCATGTTCATGAGCTCATTGTTTTTCCTGTATTCTGTAACCTGTAAATAACTTCACAGGTTCAGGGGGATGACTACTCAGGCAGATTAAGAACAAAAACACTTTAATTTATTTGTTTGTGTAAGAGGATGTGTCTGTTTCTATTAGTTAATATAGTCTAATGTATTTAGTTTTACAAAAACATTTTCTGAAATTGTCCCATTATTTTACCAGTGAATCTCACAGGTATCACTTTATTATGTGAATGTGACGTGTTTTGATCAGGCTAAAACAACACAGTTTAATGTTTTGATCCTTTTAATATTGTACATTTAAATTGAATCCTTGAGTGTGGTGCATTAGTGTTCTTTGTAATGCATAATTTGTTTGCGACTACTACAACACTGGAAATGAGATTTCAAATTATTTAACCCATTTGTTCATATCAGCGACTGTATATTCTGCAGTCCTGTTGTGATATTTGGCTACTTCTTTAATGCAATCCTAAATTTTTGTTCTACAATTTTGACATTTGCCTGCAGCAATAAATGCAAGTTTGATCACCTCTGTTAAATTAAGTGTTTCCTAAATGATTTGAACACATTGCACATACATTGCACTAATAGTGTGTGAGAAAAATATTTATGGTTGAATAAATTGAAAACATTACATTTTCTTGATGTGTGTCTTTTTATTTAGCTTCCAGTGAATGCAAGCCAAAATAATTCAGGTAGAAATAATTTCAAAGTCATTCCACATATAAAGACTGTTATGTGGTAGAACATTTCACAATGGTTTTACTTTTTTCCATTCCTCAGGTTTTTCAGTCAGCTTTGCATCCTGTGCACTGGCTTAGCTTTAGGCAGGCTTTACACCTTATTCATTACTCATGTTTAGATGTAAATGCAGATCTGTTTGTGCCTCATGTGGGTATATTTTGCATACAACATGTACTCTGAAATTCCTGATTACAGCTGTGGGTTTTAATTTTCCCTGTTCATGTTTCTCTCTACTTTACCTAGATTATCTTTACCCTCTTATCTGGTTTCAAAAACAATTCAGCACTGAATCTTATTTTTTCACATCATTATTGTTTATACAGAAAGGGAAGATCCTGATAGTCTGATTTAACATATGTAACAAAACCCTCTTTTGTGGAAACACTTGCCACTTTATGTTGGAGCAGTTCTGCCAGGAAAACACGTTAGACTCAACATAGATTGATTAATGATCTGGTTTAACATTGGAGTTTTGACATTTCGAGCAAGGATGTCAATAAAACACTTTATAGTACTTTGTGCCCGTTGTGCTATTTTTAACATTGTCTCGTTGCCACTGGGTGTCTCCCAATCCCCTCATCCCTGCCCGCACTGCGCATGCTCTCTACATCCTCACCTCCATCCACACGTCGAGGGACTTAAAAGCCTGAATAAAGATGCTCAACGTCTTGGGTCGCTGGAGCTTTGTCACCGGGTGAAATTGAGTTTACTGAACAAAACCTTAGAGAGGAAAGACGCCGGTTTAACTGAAAGACACAGTATTAGTATATGCACGCGGGCACCTCACCGAGATGGAGCTGAAGAAATCTATTTCGGACACCGAGCGCGCGCTCAGGAGCTACGGCGCCGTGTCGGAAACTGCATGGACCACGGACAAAGGTTAGCTCAATGCTCCCGAGTGTGGTGTTATTTTACAGTCGGTGTGTTTCTTTAACCATAGTTATCATGCCAGAATTGTATCTCTTTGTTTCACTCTGTGGCACCCTGCGAGAGGCGAGCAGTGAAACGGTTAATGCGTGACTCACAAAGGTATGGGATAATTCAGCAGCGATGCTTTAGAGCTAAAACCCCTTTAGTTGCCCCCCAGATGCACACTATGAGCATCAGACGGCTTGTGAATCAATTTAGAGGGAGGAGCATTTATTCTTAAACAAACAGCCCATAGCAAGCACAGGGCACGCTTTAACTTGTGATGGTTTCTGTCAGTCAGGGCTGATGCAGAAGCAGAATCTGGTCCTTTGGTATCAGAGCACATCTTAGTCCTCTTAGTTAAAATAACTATTGCTTTGCAAAACTTTTGTGCACTCCGTCTTTTGAAAAATATAGTTTTCTTACATTTAAATCATTAAAAGTGAAGCAAATCGGTAAACTGTCCCTTAAACAATAATTATCCGACATATTTGTCATGAAAAATAACAAGCATTCAAACTGAAAAGACCAACAATTAAAGACCTTAAATATTTGAAGATGAGTACCAAGCTGAACAATTCAATAATAGTTAATCTCCAGACCCACTGACTTTGACATCCCTGTATGTCCTTCATGTTACTTGTTCTATTCATCTTATTTGGGTTGAAGTTAAAAAAATAGTTAAAGTATCACCTGATCATTTGCATAGAAACATGCCTATTACAACACCTCAGATTTGACACAAAGTGTGAGGTACTCAAGCACTCCTGAACCTCGAAGATATCATTTTACTTTCTCACTTTGCGGAGGTTGAAGAGAAATATTGTTTTGCATTTCAAAGCTGTGCATCATCTTCTGTCAGCTGACTCCTGCATTCATTTTCTGTGTCTTTAACATGAGGCTAAATAAAACACCTGAAAGGGGGGACATTACGGACTGAAATCCACTGCACCTGATGTTTCTATTATCGTCCCTCTGATTGAAACAAGTGATGGAGGAAGCTGAATGACGCATGTGTTGATGGATGCAACACACGTGTGATAACATCCTAAACATGTGTCATGGTTGGTGCAATTTGGGATGACCCGTTACAGGACAACAGGATGTGAACTAAACTTGCAGATCAAATGGAAAAAAAGAGGGGAAATAACGAGCAGGTATTTTTAGACACAGATCAAACCATAGCTCTCTCCCCTCTCTTTGCCTCCCTGTACCTCTCCACTGCAAATAAGACAGAAACAGTGCACCTGTCCTCTTTTTTCCTCTTTTTTCCCTCCTTTCTTTTTTTCAATCTTGCTTCTATGGTCGCTGCAGCTGCAGCTGCAGGAGCAGAGTGTTCGTACACTGTGACTGCAGGATGTGTTGGGGTATAGTCTGGATTGAGTGTCATACAGATGCTGACATTTCTCTTTCATGCGTCCGCTGCACCACTCACAGTCCAGGCTCTCCGGGCTTAATCCTCATTAAATCATAACCCAGGAGTGCACTGATTATCCTCTTTTGTTTTAATGAAACAGAGCTAATTTAAGCAGCTTAATTATGTGTGTGAGGTCACTGCTTTACATCTGCAGGTGTTGTGAGGAGCAGTGTTGCTTGTGTTGGCCTGGAACCAGAGAGATAAGCTCACCTATCCCAGGTGGAAATGCAGCTTTTAATCAGGAGGTATCACTGCTCTTCGTATCTTGTGAATGTGTGTGCGTATGTGTGAGCAGCTTGCTCAGAGGGGAGGGAACTGTTAGAACATTATGGCTCTTCTTCAGCAATGAGACTTAATGCAGCTAGGTGTTATTGATGCGGTCACGTGGCTGCTAATGAAACAGAAGTGTGCAAAGAAACACACAGGAGCAGCAGTGGGGAAGAAGGAAAAGTCTGTGTTATTGCTGTGTTTTTGGGTGTTACAGTTTGGGGCATGAAGTTTGGATTTTACGTCAGCACCCTTTGACACATTTGTGTGATGATTCAATGTCAGTGATGCACTAACAAAGTGAGCCCTCCTGTGCAGACTTCTGTCTGCTGTGGTGAGTCAGCTCTGTCCTCAGCAAGCAGCCATGAAAAGACACACACACACACACACACACACACACACACACACACACACACACACACACACACACACACACACACACACACACACACACACACACACACACACACACAGCAGTTTATGTTTCTGCAAAAGGACAGAGCTGATCCAGTTCCACAGAAACATGCAACACGCTGTGGATAAATGTCAGGCTTTTTATTCATCTCAGGACTCAGGAGTAAAAACAGTAGTTTGTTTTTCTAGATCTTGTGAAGTTAGAGGCTTCAACCCGGTTCTTAAAAGAGATGCACTATATTGGAATTTTTTGCCAATGTCTGATAAGCCGATATATAACAGCTCATTTAGCCAATACCAATACTGATACCGATATTTTTTTCTGTGCATATAATTGCAGAGATAACTATTTCTCTTCTGTAGTAGATGAAGCGTTTTATACAATGGTGCATATTATCACATTTGATGTGTATTATCTTTTTCTTGTTTAAAACTATATATTATCTTTTTCTTGTTTAAAACTATATATATATATATATATATATATATGGTCATATTCATATGACCAATCGAGAAAAATGTCTTGTTTATAGTTATTTAAGGACAAAAATGAGGTCTGAATTGCTCCTAACCAGTAAAAAAATCTGCCAATGGAACAAGAGAAAAGTTACTTGTATTAAGACATTATTCTAGTCTCAAGGAAATTTTCAAGCTGTTTTTTTCTTGTTCCAATAGCAGATTTTTTTACTGGTTACAGGCAATTCAAACCTCATTATTGTACTCTGATAACTTGAAACAAGACATTTTTCTGGATTGATAAGTTGAAAGTGGCTCATATCGAGTATAATAAGACGATTTTTACTTAAAAAAAGACAAAAACACTTGATAAGATTTCAGTCTTTTGCAGTGTATATATCTATTTATATATATATATATATATATATATATATATATATATATATATATATATATATATATATATATATATATATATATATTATTAGGGATGCACGATATTGGCTTTTTGCCGATATCCGATATGCTGATCAAAACCCCTTTTGGCCGATACCGATACGGATACCGATAATCACAAGTTTGTTTTTTTCACCGTTAAGAAAGCTAAGTCTATCCTGTACTGGAATTTATATGTTACTCTTATTGTGACGGTCTTATTTGTGAAACACACATAAAACAAGACAAAAAACATTTGATTTTACCATTAATAAGAAATGTATTATTTTTTCAAACTCAAAACATTCAGTATTGAAATACAGAAAAATAATTTCTTTAGATCACATGAACTTTAAATGTACGATGCACTTTTAAACATAACCAAGTTGCATTTGATTATTTTAGAGCTACTGTGACAACCTAATGACAGACACAGAGCTCTGCAGTGCAAATAAATGAGGTGCTACATTTTATTTAAGGAGCTTATTTTTCAGATGGAAAATAATAATACTCCTAACTGAATAGCACCTTATTGGCTGTGCATATCGGCAGAAGTTTTCATATCTGCCGATACCGATAAAAGTGTTTTTTAGCTTTAGCTTTTATATATATATATATATATATATATATATATATATATATATATATATATATATATATATATATATGAAACTGTATATTCCTTTATGAGGATTGCTTTTGAAAAAAAAAAAAAATCAAAAAGATAAAAACTACTTGAAACCAGCCCATTATTTTATGGGTTTATTATATTGGCAGAATTTGGTGTGTTTGCCGATATCCAATATTTTATTTTTAAGCCATTATCAGTCGATCATCTGATAATGTGCTGATAATATTGTGCATCCCTACTTCTTTAGATCTGAAAGATATTTATACAGCTTAGCTCTGCTGAGAGGAAGATGAAAAACAATAACCAAGTACTTGGTTCTGTCATCTCAATACGAGTTTTTTTTCACAGCCCCTCACCTACGACACAGTCAGTTTGGGTTTTGGGCAGTGGGGTTGAAATGAGATGTTAAAGATAAAACCTTGGATTCCAAGTTATTGTCATGGATACCTATTGTAATCAGTTGAGGCAAAGCTATATTGCCTTGTACAGGTTACACCCAGTTCCCCAGATGCTAAAATAAGCCAGCTCATCTGGTCCTCATTAAAAACTGCAGTTTGTTGAGAGTTTGTTTGAGGCTGGCTGCAGAAACTCCAAACACACTAAGCTGCTACAGCCGATTTTACAGCAAAAATAAAACTGTTTACAGCTTGGCTCAGGATTAAAAGGTTTGAGTCTGAATAGCTCATTTCTCTGTCAGCACACACTGGGGTTGATTTTTTTTTCATAACTTTTTATTAAAGTTAAAAGTCTTTCCCACTTATCTGTGATGAGGCTTTACCTCATTCAATCTCAGACAAAACTTTGCCATTTCCAGTATGGACCTGCTTCAAAACTCTGCATCAGAAACAAATAGGTGACATCACTTACTCGATCTTTTAACCCCACCACCTGTTTTCCATCTATGTGCAAAATGGACAGTGTTCCTGGATGATTTGCAGAAAAGCAATACAGAAATATCCATAGATAAAAGACCAATGACCTGCACATGTTTTTTGTATCAACAAATCAGTGTTAGAGCCTGTATGTTACAAGATGCTGAAAGGGTCAGTCGATTGATTCGTGAAGTAAGTGTCGACCTGTTTGGAAAGTGTTTGTCAGTGTTTAGTGGCAGATATGGAGAGTGAGGTCAGCGGTTCACTTCAGTGAGGTATAAACCAATCAGCACAGAGCCACAGCTGCTTATTGATCCATGTGTGAGAAAAAAAACAACATCTACACAAAAGCATCACACTTAATTCCTCCTTTAAAATAAGAATCTAAGAGTTTTTGTATCACCAGGCAAATTCACAATTGAAAACTTTCAATAAAAAAAAAGGAAAACACACATTTGCGCCTGCAGCACTGCTGTGACTGTACGCCCCTTTCTCTATTACACATTCTGCCGTCATCTGAGATATCACATTCCTGGCTGGTGTGAGCTGAAACGTCACAGTGCGATAAGATGTGATGAGGGACGTGTTTGCCAAGAAAGTGACTCCACAAAAAAGAGGAAGGAGAAACACAAACATTTGGATGCACCCTCTAGAAAAATTAAAGGGAAATAAATTAAGGGCTGTCGTCTTGAATTAGATCTATGTGCCACTAGAGCCTTTAATTTAACACGTTTTATGATGTCTGTCATTTAAAGCTCTAAAAAAGGTTGGTACTTTTAGGCAGCATCATGGGTAAAGTGAGGTGTGCATCATGCCTAAAACATGGTTGGAGAAAAGGAATCTGTCATTTGTTTACTTTAAATCTTTGTTATGTCTCTTGAATTAATCTCCTGTTATCTTTCTTCCACCCCAGGTCATTCAGACGTGTCCATGGCAGAGAGCACCATGGCTCCAGAGGAGATCGAGGTGGAGATGGCTCGGATCCAGCGCCTGCGTGAGGTCCTGGTACGCAGAGAGTCGGAGCTGCGCTTCATGTGAGTTCCTGTTCCTAAATTGAGAGTTTTTGTGTTTTTGTGTTTTGGTGTTTTGGTTACATAAAGCTTCAACGAGTGCAAGCAAGATCTGATCAGCTCGCTGTCACAACAATTTCTGCTGCCGTCCTTGAATGGATGATTAGGTTCTCTGGGTTGCCATGACACAGTGGACACTCTCATGACGCACTCTGTGTGTGTGTATGTGTGTGTGTGTGTGTGTGTGTGTGTGTGTCTTATGATATTACTTGCTGTTGAGGATGATACTGGGACAGGCAGGCCTTTTTGAACTGAATATGCAGAGGACGGCTTGACATGCCAGTAGTGGCTGAATGAGTCACTTTGATGACCTCACGGCTCCTTATCAACATCATTATCTTCAAGGACTGTGGAGGAAGGATGCCATTTTTTTTTTTACCTCTCCTGTCTTCATCATGACAGCCAGAGAACAGGGCAGCTTAATGATTTAATGATTTAATGATTTAATGATTTTGTGTTGTTTCATTCAGGCTGCAACTAACAATTATTTTCATTATGCTCCTTTTTCTCTGTAACAACCAGACCTGGAGTCACAAGAACAGATTTCATTGGTCACACTCATTTATTTCCATACAAAGGAAAAAAAAAACAGACAACTGTTTTTATTTTTATAATGTGCTTTATATGATTACCACTTTTTTTCGGTATTAATACATTTTTTTTTTCCTCGAAACAATGGTAATCATATGGAGCATATTATATAAATAAAAACAGTTGCCCAATGTAAAATGTTTATTCCTCCTATGTATGAAAACTTATGGCCCATCCTCTACAGGAGCGTGTTAGCCTTTAGGAACTGAAAATAAAACTTTCTACTCAAAATGTGGTTGTTAAATGCTTTTGCTTTGTCAGGAGTTATAGTTTGTCACCATCTTTGATAGAAAGGAAGTAAGAGTTTAGATCTGTGGTGCATGTATAGTACTTTGTAAAACAACTTAAAATGAAAAATCATGAATATTTGATGTGAAATAAACCACATTCATGAAACTGACTTGAAAGAGGAAATGTGAGCCTCTGTCTCCGGCATGGATCATTTTTTTTTATTGTTCAGAGCACCGCAGCATGTGGAGCTGTGCGGCTTTTCATCAGCAGTGTGACGGTTTAGAGGTCGGATGAAGCTGATACACATCGTAAAGAGCCCTCCTCAGTTTATAATGTTAGTTCATGACTTAGTGGAGGGTTTTATTAGGCCACTTCTTTCTAGTGCTTATGTCTCCATCGTCAGGCACAGTGAGACTCAAGATGTCAAATAAACACGCACTCACACACTCACACACTCACACACTCACACACTCACAGACAGAGAAAGTGTCAGAGAGCAGAAGCTGCTGGGATACACAGATAGCATTGAGAGAGTGAAGCACAAGGAGGAGCGAGGGAGAGAAACAGACAGAAGGAGTGAAACAAGCTGAAGGGAGGGGTCAAGGGTGAGAGAAAAAGAGGGGGAGGTGTAAAACGGTGCAACAGCTAAATGCAGAGGGAGGAGGAGGAGGAGGAGGCTATGGATGAGTCACCGTCCTGATCTATCACAGTGAGAATTAAATGTGCTGTAGCTGTCACTGCTCCGCAGAGAGACACAGACGTGGATTTAAGGAGGAAGAGGGGAGAATGTTGAGGCCCCGTGGGTGACACATCAGGCTGCTGGAGGCTCACAGAGCAGCCGGAGATTTATGTTGCATGTTTTTATTCTGCACACGCCTCTGATGTAAATTATGACACATCTGAGCCTGAGGCTGTGATTTTCCAGTGACACTCCTAGTGTCTACAGCACAATGTGGGGAAGTGCAGAAAATGAGTCGTTCATTAATCAATTATTCAGCTGGCTGGAGATGAATGCAAACATCTAATAGTGGATTATTCAATTAGTTTAACGAGGGCTGTCATGCTTATTTTTCTCTCACATTCATTCCACTAGTACAAATGAATATCTCAGGAAGACGTCTAAGTTTTTGGCACATTTTTGCTCTGTAAGCAGAAACACTAAAAAATTTTCAGCAAAAGTAATTCCAATAAATGATTGGATTTAAGATTTAAAAGAAAAAGCAATTTTAATTCTGTAAATTTCAAAATAAAACTTCTCATACTGGTTTCTAACTGAACTGATTTGTTACATGATTAACTGATATGTTGTTTGGTAAGATATTCAAAACCTGGAAACCCTGATTGTTAGAAATCAATTATCAATCATAGACTTTGGCTTGAAGTGAGGTCTCCACAAAAACTGCCCCCCTGGTGGCTGGCTGCAGTGTAAGTCAAAAAATCTGGCTCTCCAGTCATTCCAGATGGGCTGTGGTCAAACTTTGAAAAATTAGTACACCTGGTAGAAATGTTTCTCATGTCCAATTGTTGTGGTGATTTGAAGATAGCATTCGGCTGCCTTATATTCAGGTCTTCTTTTTCCGAAAAGTTTCGTTTTCATTAGCTATAAGAGGTTAAAAATGAGGTTTTACATCACATTTAACAATAGTTGACAGCTGCTGTTCTTGTTTATTTTTTTTGAAGATTGTAAAATCTGTCTGGAGGTAGAGTCAAGAAGTGATTAGACTCTCGAAAGAAAAAAATATATGCATATATTTTTGTCACCTGGCTCCACTCAGATTCTCCCAGAATCCCTCACAGTCTCTAATGCGCTCTGGCTGCACAACTACTACAATGGCTGCGCCTGTGACGGGGAATTTTGGCTTCAAAACTGTACAATGATAAATGGCGGAGCCACGCTGTCCACTCTATATACAGTCTATGGACATAACCCTAACTTAAAGTGTACATGCAGATAGGATCACCATAGCAACAGGGAGGCGGGGACTTTAACCAAGGAGTTATAGCATGTTTTGTAATAGCCTCAGAATGACAAAAAAAGATAAATAATGTGTTTTTTTGTTTGTTTTTGTTTTTTAATAAACCCTGCTCTTAAGCTTTGATCATAGTGGATACAGATCTCTGATTTATTACCTTCTACAGATTTTTGTTGCTACAGGACATTGCTGCTTAGGACCATTTTATTGCTTTTCTCACGTATTTTTCACCCCCCTGCCCTTCCCCTGATTTCACTGAAAAGTATAAGTCTGCCTAAAATCCTCTCATGTGAAGCGGAAGCAGCAAATAATATCTGTCATTTTTTAATCTGATGGTAGCCTGTGATTTACAGCGTTCTCTCCCTCTCCTCTCTTTCAAGGATGGATGACATTCAGCTCTGCAAAGACATCATGAGTTTAAAGCAGGAGCTGAGACAGATTGTGGCAGTACCAGGTACGGTTCAAACACATTTAAACACATATAAACATCTTTAGTCTTTTGTCATCGTGAAGAAAATGAGCTGCAATCATATCAGATGATAAACCACTCAGAATTGATCCTCTGTTGGGGTTATGGGCCGTGCTCCTTGTTTGCACTCTTGGCAGAAAGTGCTTCTGTTTGCACCCGCCACCGTCCTATGAGCTCAGCAGGCGTCATGATGATTCATAGGACTTGTCATTACACTAAACCATGCAGGATCGATCGTACGTCTCAGACACACGCTGGAGTTATGAGGAGGAGACAGTCATACACACACAAACACACATGCTTCATCACTTTGAAAGTAAACTGAAGGGAGCTTTACTGGCAAAGTGTGCAATATGGTTTTCAGTAAACAGCTCTTTTCCCTCCCTGGGTGTCTCTGTGGTGTGTTTGTGAGGCATCAAATATTGGTTTAAATCCACCGTCTGCTCCGGCTTTTACTCCATCTAAAGCAGAGAGGATGAGCTGAGGTGGTTCACCGACGTCAGACGCATTAAACATAGAAACACACTCATGAATCTCTGCATCAGAGACTCATGGCAACAAGAGCGAACTCACCTCCTCACTGAGTGTATCTTTGTGTGTGTGCGTGTGGAGGGGAGGGGCTGGTGTTGTATTCAAGGAAACACACACACACACACAAGCGCACACACGCTCACAGTAAAGAGACACGTGGATGATCAGCAGCTGTTTTTGGAGATGAACCAGTGACCTGTCAATCACAGAGCCTTTTTTAACCATGTTACAACCCTCCCACAGACAGAGGAAGAGGGAGAGAGAGATTACCAACAGCACATCATAACATTATCAGTTTCTACAGATCTGAAGCTTTGTTTTTAACAATGTACTTTTAAAGAAATCTCATCTGTGGCGTTGCTTACATTGATCTGATCAGGGCATCAGAAAGGATGAAAATAGTAGGAGGTCATGACTTCCAACCTCTAAACCACCCAACTCCTCTGACCCCAGATACTAGAAAAAAAAGACGCTGACAAGAAAACCCAAGGTTATCCTGAGTACCTTTGCTGTCTCCGAGGGGATTGTTGTCACACTGAGTAGTGCAGTTTAAGGTTTAAAACGAGCGTGACTAACAGATTCAAGAACTAATAAAACTGTAATTCGATCTGTAAAAGACAAATCAAAGACACAGGAACCAAATAAGGATAGAACAAAAGAATACATTTTAATATCAGAAAATATAGACAATTTTAAAAGGAAGTTGTCGGTTAGACCATGAAATAAAAACAGGTTAAAAAATTAAATTAAATTGCAACTAATAAACCTGAGAAACAGGGTTTCAGTCAGGAACACTTGTCATACATTGAACCATTTATTGCCAAATGGATACAGTTAGAATTGGCGTTACAGCGCTGCTCTTCAGAGTACTCCCTGGGTTAGCTGAGCAGCCTGCTCGAGCCCATTCGTACATACAGATCAGAAGGAGGCATACATATCAATAGGATATATAAAGAGTCTTAATAGGAGGAGGCTGGGGTGGAAGAGAAATTATTAAGACAGCAGCAGCTGGGTAGGAAAATGGTAGCAGGGATCTGACAGAGGGATGACATGCTTTAAATACGTTGCCTTGTTGTTAAGACACACGCTGTGATTGGTTGTGAGCGGTTAGTGATTGAACCTCAGCCTGTCAGCTGATCACAGCTGGGCGTATGACTTTTGTGTCCTGCATGAACTTACGCTAACTCCATTAAAACCGGACAAATAAGATTCTAAGGACCAACAGCTCTTACTGAAAACTTATCAACCTTAAAAGTAAGGTACCAATGATCTATTTGTTAAATATTTCTTTGAGAGCTGTAAAAACTCAACCACTAAGGACGTGGTCACACTGGCCAACCATGCCGTGCCTAAGCACGCTTCAGTACGGTGGCCCTGAAGGTCAATGCGAAAAAACATTTCAAAATACACAAAAACATTTATGAATGCGCAAAAACATTTCACAATCTGAAAAAAAAAATCACAATCTGAAAAAATATTTATGAATGCACAAAAACATTTCACAATCTGAAAAAAAAAAATTTAAAATTTGAAAAAAACATTTATGAATGCACAAAAACATTTCACATTGCACAAAAACATTTGAGGAATCATGAAAAACATTTCGAGAAACCGGAGAAGGTAGGACGATGCTGCGTGTCTCTGATTGGCTTAACTAAGCCCATCAGGCATCAATCTTACATTACTGTCTGTTTACGCTGGATGACCGTTTAAGCTCAGCCACTGCGAAAATTAAGGTGTTTTCCAGGATGGAAGAGGAGGTTACATTGATAGAACATTACTTTAATAAGGGACATACATATAGTGTGATTCTACAAATGCTTTCCACATATTACGACATACACATGTCTCTTGGAACCCTTAAATCACGCTTAAAGCACTGCGGATTACAGAGAAGGGGTGGATATTCCTCATTGGCGGATAGGAGGGCAATATCATCAGAGCTGCTGGGGCCTGGGGGGTATTCCACGACGCTGGTTAAAGAAGGCTGGGCTATTGCCGGTAAGCGTGGCTTGAATAAACTGCCACTTTAATCTGAGCTGCGACTCGTTCCACTAATGAGGCTCAGCTGATTTTCAGAGACGCTTATTCCCCCAACTCTGACCCTGCTGACAATTGTGCTTAAGCACGGCACGGTTTGGATGGCCAGTGTGACCGCGCTCTAAGTGTGCTCAGACATACTTGTGCCATCATCACAGACTGACGAAACCATCTTTCAGGTGTCTCTCGATTCCAGATAACCAGTGATCAGTTTTCTGCTGTGTTATATGTGGACATGCACTAATCAATCAGCCAATCAATCGGTGCCGATTTCCTTAATTTTGGGGATCAGTGATCCGTGATCAGCCCATCCTTATGCATGAAACTGATCTCATATACCTCCGGGAAGGTCTGAAAGCCAGGCATTGTTGCGTTTTGCTCTTAGACCCAAAACTTAGGACACTTTATTGATTGTTCAAATTAAAACATAAAGATTTCATTGTTTCACTGGTATTGTTCAATGATTTTCCTTAAAATAAAATTGGAACATTGAAGGTATATGCTGTCAGATATAGAAAGTAAAAAATTGTATTGGCACAAATCGGTATCGGCACGTCAGGCTTTTTAAAGATCGGTGATAGGCCAGAAAATTGTGATTGGTGCACCCCTGGTTATTTGCTGTGTAAACATCAGCAAACTCTGCTTCTGACCAAGGAAAATGTTCTCCATTAGAGGGAGATATGGGGAAAACATGTTATGATTTTTCTATGGCAGGATCAGGATCTGAAATTTATCAGGATTGTTTTTTATATTCAGAATATTTTGATCTAAGAACATTTTTGGACCCAATATTTCACATCATGGATTCTTACCCATATTAATGCACAGTTTCATAACTTTAACCTAGTCCTAGTCTAGTCATTTTCACATCATGATAAATACATTGTTTTTAACACATTAGCTGTAAGAGTTGTTGAGTTTTTGCAGAATGCACAGAGCTTTAGCTTTTTACAAGTAGTCTCAGTGAGGTGTTACAGGATATACTTTGATTTTATTTGTGCACTTGACAGAAAATTTAAATACATTTTTTTTAAAAGAAAGCACAGTTAGAACATGATTCATTTTATTGCCATGATTAACACTGTGTAAAAGACCTCAGGCTCTGATTGGCTCTGAGTCCGGACATACCTGAGCTGAGCGGTCAGTGTTAAAGATGAAGCAGACATTCCCTGTATCTTTCCTTTTTCCAAAAATACATCTTAAATGTTGCATCAAGGTTAATGTCTGACAGGCTCTGTGGTACTGTAACCGGCTCATTCTCTCAAACACTGTCCTCACAGCTCTCTGCTACCAGCTCCAAACCACCATCTGCTCCTAACCCTGACCAAGTGTCTCACTGCCTGTATTATACCAACTGGGATCTTACCCTGCCGCCCCTCCTGCTCCTGTGACATCATGATTTACGGGTTGCGACCGTGCGTCCCCATAATTATTTTGACCTCCGGAGGATACACACTGCAACTGCACAGCTGCACTTCATTTCTGCATGGGGGGAAGAGCTGATGTTTGCAGTAGTTCTTCAGAGCCTTGTTTTCCTTATCCAGCCTTAATAAACAGTGGTGCCAGACATCCTACCTCTGCAGCTGTCTGTGCATGCGTGTGTGTCTGTGTATGTGTGTGTGTGTCAAATTGCTTTGGCCAGTATGTCCCTTGTTGTGCTGTCCAGGGTGAAGGTGAGGACAAAAGACACAGCAAAGAGCATGTTGCATTCACAGATGTCTGATGGAGAATGCACAAACAGAGCTCTCCAGAGTTAGCATAATGAAGTCAGCGTCTGTTTGTTATAAATTATACATGGAGGGGGAATAAAGGGTCTGCTGCTGACGCGCCTCAGTCTTTGAGATCCACCAGTCTCTGCTGCCAGTCGCTTGATATCAGTTTTGTAAATAGGATTTTTGTTTCCTCTCTTTATCTGACCATGTTTTTATTTGATCCTGACTTTTCTTCTATATCCACTCTCCTTTCCTCCAGAGAAAGAAAAAAACAAGAAGCACCAGCAGCGGGAAGAGGAGCTTATCCTGAAGATCCATAAACTGGTTCAGAAGAGGGATTTCCTGGTGGATGACGCAGAGGTGGAGAGATTAAGGTAGAGCGATCCCACGCCCAAACACAGTTCATATTCAGGAGCTCATGCTCTTTTTGTTTACACACACACACAACACTAAACTTTACTGATTATTTATTTTCTGTTTGTCTGTCTGTGACAGTCAGAGGAGGGCTGAGGAGCAGCGGGGAGGAGACTCATTAGGAGGAAATGTTTGGAGCAAATGTGAGAATGACTGGTACCAGGGAGAGAGTCGCTTGATCATCACAGCACTGCCTGCTGTTTGTGTGTGTGTGTGTGTGTGTGTGTGTTTATAGAAGGCAGAATGACTAATGACCGGGGCTCTGTTGTCATTTATGCTTCCTCCTGCTCTGTTCTTACAGAGGAACAACAGAAGTGGCTCCATGACAGCCACGATTTAAAAAAAATGTAAATCCAAAGCTGGATAAGCAAATCTGAGCACTTCCTACTAAAAATGTTAGAATCAGACTGTAAAATGTAAAAATCTGTTTTGTGAAAATTATGTTTCTGAGTCATTAAATAAAACTGTTCAATACACAAGTTGCTATAAAACTGCACAGCAGCTTGTGTGTCTTAAAACTTCTTTCTTTATGACGAAGGTTCCCTTTTGTATGACTGTGGTGAAACTAAACCTTTCTCAATAGAGGTGATACATCATTAACCTAAATGTCCAGTGAAAAACAGGGTAAAAGGCATTTTTACCTACTGCATTTTCACAAACAGTAACTAGTTGGGTCATTTTGGAGCGAAAGTGACCGCGGCGAGCGAAGGTCTCAATGGATTTGTCATCGAGAAGGGCTAAAAAACAAATTTAGTCGGGGTGTATTTTTTAAAATGGCGGGGAAAATTTTTTAGAGGCCAAAATCCAAAATGGCTGTCATGGAAATGATCTCTTTAAAGGCTCGACCTACAATGATGGACAAGACATGTTTTCAGATGGCTTCAAGATGGTTTCAAGATGGCTGCCACTTTTGGTGTTTTTATAGGGTTTTTGGGGGGTGTTTTTGCCACATAGATGATGATGATTTGTAACGGTGGGACAGCGGCATTACTAGTGTAAACCACTGCCAAATATAGTATGACATTTTACCATTACATTCTGTATTTCACCTCTATATTTCCACCACCTTAAATTTTCCCGCTTCACCTCATTCTTAATACTGTATTGTGTGTGTGATGTTTATCCTTGATGTGTTTTTTGCTTTTAAGTGGCCCTAAAAGGCCATTATACACCGTCACAAAATGATAAGTAATTTCTCTCAGAAATAATAAATATTCTCTACCGCTGACTGTTTCATACAAAAAGTTGCTTCTGGCAGTATTTTTGTAGATTAATAACTGAAATGTCAACATGTCGACTACTCATGGTTTGTTTTGTACAATCAAAATTAAGTATGAAAAATAAATCGTATGTAAACAAAAAAAAAACAACCTATTTCCGCTTCGCTACAAAATAAACCTAACAGAACAGTCATAGTACATGCTACATTCAAGTGAAGTATGCAGTGCCCTCTACATACTACTTTCATACACAGTATGTAGTTGGTGAATTCAAAAACGGCCTGCGTTTTCCTTGTGACAACTCACATATGTCTTTGACTCCATTCATTTAAATGGAAGCAAAATAAAGGAATCTATTCATTTCCATTGGCCTGAAACTGCAAAAGAATTTAATAAAGCCAAAAATATTGTGATATAGACCTGAAAAGTCTTTTCTGTTCTGTTTCTGTTTTTTCTGCATAGTCCTTTGTAATGGGAAATGGGCAATCAACAAGGGTTGTTTACAAATAAACATCTACTTTATTGACTTCAGATGTTATTTCTGTGAACTTTAACTGCATATTATTTAACTCATCATGAGCAGAGCTTCCATTATAACCCTATAGAGACTATAACAATACTGAAAAAATATGCCCCAAAACGGCAAAAACTCCCCCAAAATACCCTAAAAAACACCAAAAGTGGCAGCCATCTTGAATGTCCATCATTGTAGGTCGAGCCTTTAAAGAGATCATTTACATGACAGCCATTTTGGATTTTTGCCTCTACAAATTTTTCCCCGCCATTTAAAAAAATACACCCCAGCTAAATTTATTTTTTAACCTTCTAGATGACAAATCCATTGAGAAACGGACCTTCGCTCACCGCGGTCACGTTTCGCTTCAAAATGACCCAACTAAACCTCTTGTTACTGCACAGCAGAAGTTACACCCGTGCTTTTCTGCAAATATTGTCTCAAAATGGTATAAATCAAGTAATTAAAGCTATAAAGATACTGAAAAGCCCAATTAGCTGCATTGTTTCTGATGGACAGCTGTGTTTCCCTCTCAAACTCAGGGAGCAAGAGGAAGACAAGGAGATGGCCGAGTTCCTCAGACAGAAGCTGATGCCTCTGGAGAAAAAGCTCAAAGTTACACAAAGTGAGTGACGATACCAGAAAAAACACAGACACACCGTCAGAAAGGGGGCAGGAGTGTTTTTCACTCTTATGCCAGCTTTAAAATGATCTCTTTTTCTCTTCCTTTCTGACAAGATCCTCCAAAGCCCAAACGACAAATCCCAGAGCCGCCTCCCAACAAACCATCCATCACCAAGTCAGGAGCAGCCATCATTAAGGATTGTTGTGGAGCCACCCAGTGTGCCGTCATGTAACTGAAGCAGACCTCTGTACGACCCGATCCACCCGTCAGAAACAAAACACTGGTCACATGACATACGCCATACGCCACTTCCTGTTACTCAGAAAATCTCTGCTGTTTTCCAAATCAATTGAATTTGATCAATGATTAGGTTTCACCTCAGGGTTCAAGAGCTCCACCCTGATAAGGAGAGAAATCTTTTATTGAGACGCCTGTCCTCAGTGAATATGAAGGACACAAGACTTTAAAGGGAATTCTTAATGAAAATCTGTTAAACAGGCATGTTTCATTTAACAAGGTTAAGATGTAACACTCATTTGGGATGGTGTGGTTTAATGTACAACTATGAGCACAATGTACAAAAAGAGATCACAAACACTGGGGTTCTCTGTCTGACAGGAAAAACACACATCTGTCAGCATCTTACCATGTCTGATACTTTGTCTGTGCAATATTAGTTCTTTTACTTCAATCAGCGATCCTCTGCCACTGTCTGAAGACTTGAAACTGCTTTTTTTACTTACTTTGTAGGTGGCTGCTAATCCTAAAGTTTGTCATTTAAAAGAGAGCAGTTACAGAGATGTGGTAGCAGTGAGTGATTCTGCACTGCACCTGAGCCTTCACCTCCTGCCTTGGCTCAGTTTCTCCCTAGTGTTATGTAATATCTGCTTTATCAAGAGGAAAATTAAAAATACAGCGCTGAAGGTTACAAAATGGGTTCATGTACAGATTTTGATCTAATGCAGCAGTGTTTACCTGGACTGTTTGTTTTGGTTACTTCTCATCAGACTCAGTCACCACGTCACCGTCCATCCTCATCTCAGCCGTCAGCTGCCAGGCGCCCTGACTCTGGCTCTGTGACATCCTTCATAGTTATAATTATGGATATTTCAGACAAACAGCTTGCATCCTCTGAATTTAGTCTTGCATTTTTATTATAAACTACAGGACGTGAATGCAATTCTCTTGTAAATGCCTACAGTAGACGGTGTATGTTTGAGTATATTTAGGACATTAGTGACCCACGTAAAGCAAAGTGTTGCTCTTTGTCCCTTTTCCCTTTCCTCTGAGAAGTGATGAGTTCTGTAGTGGTTGTGAATTTATGAAAGTCTTAACGTTGACTACTGAACACAATATGCAGAAAATTAACTGAAACTACCTGTACATATATGTTTGAATAAAGAGCATCTTTCAGGAACACGCTGGTGATGTTACTGAGTCAAACACAAAAAAAAAACACAGACCACCGGTTTAATGCATGTGAATTTAATCTGGATATCTTTTGGTCCCTTCAACAACATCAGACTGTTACAGCAACTTCTGCATCAGCGGAGCAACAAAACTCTACAACAGAGGGGAGAGGGTGGGACAGAGGAGAAACATCAGCGAGACAACTGTTGACAAAGAACGTGGAAAAAAAAGGCAAACGTTTAAGGACACTGCTGGATAAGGTGTTGATTAATGACACTGAGCGAACAAGAAGTGTCAGGAAAAAGGAGCAACACAAGACATCCGACATGTTTGATCTCCGTCTTCTTACATTTAGAGTACACAATCAACCAAAACTATGCAAACTGCATATTTTGTCTGAACAAATAGCTTCTCACTGATGTAACCAAAACAAAGAGAAAGCTTTATAGACATCTGAAGTTCTCTGTGCGAGTTAGCTGACCCTGCAGCGCTCAGAGGGAGAGCTCACGTTAGCTCAAAGTAATTCATTCAATCCAAAGTTATAACTTGACTTTCTCTTCTGAGCGCTTCACGCTTCCCTTCATCACCAACACAGTCACTTCTTAGACTGGTTATTTAATGACAACTACTCATTCTTAAATAAAAAGGTTTTAAGATAAGCTCTGTTTACTTCATGAGAGACCTGGAAATAGCATCCTTATAAAAAAACATTTCGATTGGCTTCTCAGACGTGTTTGTGTGTTCGCAGGTGGAACCTCAGCTCCGAAGGCTTTTCACACAGTCAAAGTCCAGTCTGACAAATACACTGTTCCAACAATCACTGCTTTAGAGACAAACACTGAAACTAGACACAAACTGATAAAATGGGCCCTTACCCATTCTTGAACCGTTAATCGTAACAGTACAACAACCCCTCACTTCAGGGCGTGTTAAACATTCCTCACAGCCGACATCGTCAGGTGGCATTTCAGCAGCCAGTCGTCCTGTAGGACGGAGGGGACAACGCAGAGACCAGCACACGTCAGTAAGTACAACTCCTCTGTGTGATAGGTGAGAGGCTGGGAGGTATGTTGGCGATTCCTTTAGGTCCGAAGCAAATACAAGCCATTGTAAAAGCCCGGCAGATTCCAGAGAGCCTCAGAGGGTCCTCTGTGCGTACGTCAGTCTGTTCAGAGGCTTCAAAAACAGCCTGCCACCTCCCAATCCAACTCTTTCCCCTAAAACTCACCACCAGTCACCTTTCCATTAAAATCAAAACTCAGGAGTGCTTCTGCTCCTCCTCGCAAACTCTTTAACTCAGGCAGTTTGGACATCGCCACAAAAACAGCATCAGCAACATCAGCAACAAGGTTAACTCAAAAAACCTTGAGCTTAATGCAGCGACTCTGAGGGCGACGCCAACTCAAAGACCCCTAAAACATGATGGAAATTAAAGAGTGATCTTAAAGAATGTTTTACCATCATCTGATCCTGTCTGCTCAGTCTGAGCGCACACTATGCATAATCTCAGTTATGCACACCACTCGTATTACACACCACCTACTTTAGTTAAGAGGGCACACGATAAACATACAGACATATAAAAGAAAAACACACCGGCTGCTGGATGAAGCTGAAGGATAAAGAATATTACAAATGTCTGGCTGGAGTCTTGTTAAATCTTTTCCCTTCAGGTACAATCAGTGGCGAGAAAATGGGCCAAAATCTCTGCTTTAAATCAGGTGAAAGTACGACAAGAATGAAAACCCTGAAGGCCAGCAACTTTACAGAGACTTTGGACTCAGAGGAACAGTTAAAACAAACGTTCAGGCCAATCACTGAGTAAGCTCTAAATACATCAGACACTGAGGCCGAGGTCTTTAACAAACTGCAGGATACTCAGCACAACATTAAAGTAACTGAAAATATTTTCCTCAGGCCGCAAAAGAGTCAAAGAACAAGAATACAGGTGACAGAGATGCTACCTCTCGATGGAAAGAAGCCTGAATCTGAAAAGAGTCAAAAATGAATGTTTGAGATTAAACACTCCGTCTTTGCGGACAACACAAAGTATTGAAGAAGGTTTCAAAGTGTGTAACATGAACAAAATGTCTACAAACATTCAATCTGTCAGTTTATAAGTTGGTGATGAAGCGAGCACATTTTTTCTTATAGCATTGAGAACTCAGCCATCCCTCACCTTTCTCCTAAAGTTTGTGTGTCCTCTACACAGACAACCAACCAACCTGTTTTCAGACATTCACTGAAAGCCAACGCAGCTCTGAACTGAAGATACACGCTCAGGAATATTTTTCTCTACTTCCATCCAGATGAAATCAAACTCAGGTTGCAAAGATAATGATGATGGACTTGATTGTGATTAAGTTGAAAAATGAAAGTTGCAGAAAATCTGCAAGAAGAGAATCATAGGGAGGTGAGCATCATCAGGAGATCAAGAAAGAAAACAAACTTAAGGAACAAAATGACAGAAAAGTGATGGCAGAAGCAGAACGTAACAGCCTGGAAGGATGCAGACGGGACATTACCACCACTGCTCTGAGGTGTGACTGGTGGATTTGATCAACTCATGTTATCAGAGTTATGCTGTGAAAAGTCGTGTGAGTGTGTGTGAACAGGATCAGAGGCCTGCTGGGAAGGAGAAGTTTGCTGCTAGCTTAATTCTGCTGCGTGTGGCTCTTCTGCTGGGACTGTCTGTTGACGAGTTTGTCTTAGTGTCAGAGGGCTGGGAAGGTTTGGAGACTGATGAGTCGTCTGGGATGTCAGGCTGCTCCGGAGGATCAGGGGGACCATCAGGACCTGCTGTGGCATCCACCTCAGGTTCATCATCTACACACACACACACAGAGTCTGAGTTTACTCTTTATGAAACAGAGATTACAAATAAACTTGTGTTTTTGTTCCTTTTTGCTTCAAGCAAGTGTTTTAAACCAAAATAAAAACCAGAAATAGTAATATAAAATTTGACAGATCCACTGCAGGTCTAAAAGATAGAAAACGATTAGAGAGCAGCTTTATAGTCTTTTCAGGTTTAGAAGAATAGAAGTAAGCCAGACCTGAGGGAGGCTATAGAGAGCTGCAGGGATACACAATGTTTCCAAATGGCTCTGTTTTCATTGTAGTTGTAAACTGAAGCAACAAAAACAAACACTATCACGGTTACATTAGTTAAGTAGCATCACACTTGCACTTCCCTATGGATCCAAGTAGAAGTCATATTCAACCTCTCATTCCATCCTTTGGTTGACAAGAGAAAAAACCCTCCATTAGTGAATATCTTTTCTAAACTGGATGGTGCCACTTGGTCTCAACTGGTATTCTCTGCTGGTTCTTTCAAACTTTAAAGTCCTGCTCTCACTCAGTACAAGAAGTTACTCAGATTAGAGGGCATCAAATAATTACTTCAAATACAGATTACAAGCCCAAGCCCTTTGTTCATTGACTTAGCACTGACCTTGTAAATCCATGGGCTGATCTACAAGCACAAGGGACTCAAAGGGATAGTTTAGTTTTTTTGAAGTGGGGTTGTATGAGCTCTATGTAACCACTAAGGACATTAGATACAGTAGAAAGTTGTCTCCTCTCCCTCAGTAAGACACAGACTGTAATCGATGGTGACGAGGAAATAGACGCTAACAGGGAGAGACCGTACCAGATTCAAAGGCTATTTTCTCTGCCTACAAGAACTCAAATCAAAAAGTAATACCACAGTTTAAGAGTACGCTACATAAAATATTTTTTAAGTACATTAAGTCTTCGGAAATATAAACATTTATTAACATCCATGGATGTTTCCTTTCAGTCGCCATCTGTAGCAGCTCTTCTATGTAGCTACTCCGGTTCATACAGGAATCCTTTTGGTTCCAAAGTGAATGAAACTTCCTCGTCGCTGTCATAGTCACTCATTTTGAATTTCCTACGCTGCCTCACAATCCTTAGAGTACAAACAAAAGAAATACGATACTTGATCAAGCTTACACGAGGCTGCAACCGGTGCCCGAAGCATAACTTGTTTACATTCCCTACAGCTGAAAGGAGGAGGGGGGACGGAGCGCACTAGCGCTGGGCAGAAGGATACATGACCAGTTAGTTAGGTCCAGATAAATGTTTATATTTCCGAAGACTTAATGCACTTAAAAATTATTCTATGTTGCGTTCTCTTAAACTGTGGTATTACTTTTGATTTTAGTTCTTGTAGGCAGAGAAAAAAGCCTTTGAATTTGGTACCATCTGTCCCTGTTAGCGCCTATTTCCTCCTCACCATCAATTACAGTTTGTGTCTTACTGAGGGAGAGGAGACAACTTTCTACTGTATCTACTGTCCTTAGCGGTTACATAGAGCTCATACAACACCACTTCAAAAAAACTGAACTATCCCTTTAATATTTAAATTCTCGACTTTAGAAGTACATCCCTGTTTGGAATGGGGGGGGGGGGGGGGGGGGGGGTTATAAAACTAAGGGTTTGTTTAATTTTCAGCACACTATTTCAATTATGAATTTCATTTTGACATATTTTTTATTCCTCTCTGTACAAAGTAGGGATAGACCAATTATCGGGGCCAATATTTGGCATCTGCCTTTTTTTTAATCCAAGCACCGATATGAAACCCATTCAAAACTGTGTTTTTTTTGCTCTGATGCTTCTCTGCATAGAATTTCTCTTTCTCTACACTATGGAAGCCCTAGATGGTCATTTAAAATCAGTCTTGTAAAACCAAACAGAAAATGAATTCAACTGAATTCCACGCCTGTAAAAGGCAGTACAAACTCAATTCTGTCCAGCTTTATTGCAGTTACATAGAAACTTTGGAAAAACTTATTTACTGTACAAAACTTAAGCTATTTATTTTAAAGTTTTCATTTAATTGTATATAACATGCTGCTAAGCGTGGGAGCTGTTTAATAAACATATGCTTGAAGGCATTTGATTGCAGTTTAGTGATGGAGTTTGTATTGTTCAAAACTTTTTACGCCAATATTTTCACTTTGACTGCAAATTAATTTTTGCTTCAAATATCGGTTATCTGCCTCCTTGCCTACTAATAATTTGTATCAGCCTCCAAAAAATCCATATCGGTCTAGCTCTAGTTCAAAGCTCCTTATTTTATCTTTTTTTTCTTACTACTTAAGCTCAAATTTTGTAATATTTAGTGTCTGTTTATAATAACTGTACAGAGAGAGTGAGGTTAACCGGAGTCAAATTCCTTGAATTCTCGACAAATAGAAGAGATTCTCAATCTAATTGTCGAAAGATATCCTACTTTAAGTGCCAGCACTGAGTGATACAAGTTGAAATGCAGCACAGACACATGACACAGACCTGGTGGTGTAGTCTGAGTCCTCTCCTCAAAGTGAATCAGGTCTGTCTGCTGGAGGAGAACAGGGTCTGGGTGGAGCTGAGGTGAAGGCAGACAGGATGGAACAGGACCACACAGCAGGTCTACTGGTGACGTCAGACACAGCAGCTCTGACTCCACCACCACATCACAACCTGACAAGTAGGAGATCATGATTGTGTTATTGTCAAATCTAGAATCAACTCATCTTAAAAAAAAAAAAGGATTGAAACGTGACTGGCTAATTAAAGTGTAAACTGTCTTACCTGGACTCTGGGCTCCAGATGTTGAGTTACTAATGGGACTGTCTCTTGGACTCTCTGTGTTCTCTCCAGGCTGCGGGCTGTTAGGGACTGAAGAGCTTGACCTTGCTGAAAACACACACGCAGAAAAACATTTAGAGATCCATTTCCTTCCTGTAAATGTATGATCATTGCAGTTTGCTGTTGTGATTCACTGGATGTGTAAGTGCTGATAATTGCAGCAGATTAGAAGCTTGCATGGATGAATTTCCTCCAGAAGAAAGAGTGATCACTTTTACCTTTCATATCATTTTTCAAAACGATAATCCTCTTATGACCGTGACCTTTGATCCACACCACCTGAAGACACCACAGCATGGAAAACAGTGTTAGACAAGAGTAACAAACATGATGCAATATGACATGCCACAGCCCTACAGCTTAACCACTGGGTTAACACTGATTAAAACCTCAGCCTTGGGCGGTCTACATGGTTGATAAGTTGTGGAGTAACTTTGTTTTTGTGTTTAAGAACTGAAGTTTTGCCGTACCTGTGGAATGGCTCCAAGCAGCTCGTCGGTGCTGATGTACCCGTACGAGCGGGGTTCAAGGCTGTAGCCAGTGAATTTGCAATAAGCTCCGTGAAACTCTGTGAGGAAGATCTGGTTGTAATGGTAGGTGTTGAGCAGAGCACGGACGTTACGGGCAAACAGGTAGAGCCTGGTCAGCCTCACCCACTCCTCACCCCGCCCACTGGCAGCTGTGCTGCTCTCATCACTGTCTTCAGTGTACAGCTATAAAGAAAACAGGATGAATCTGATTTAGTCGATGCTGGAAAACAGGTCAAATTGAGCTTCATAAAGCTCATAATCCAAACTGTTTCTGTCACCTCGACCAGGTACGGCAGGCTCTTGAGCAGTTCACTCAGGGAGAGAAACCCATATTCACAAGGGTTGAGCGCAGCACCATGGATCATCTGGTACTGCTGGCTGAGCACTTCAACTTTGAGACCCTTGGTGACTTGCTGTTCTTCTTGGGACATGAGCAGGCTTAACAGCTGAGAGGTCAGGGAGCGCAAAGACTTCCTGTTGATCAGCTGTACTTCCCGGCCCTCGGCGCCATCTACCACCTTGACATGGAAACAAAAGTGTCTGAGCTCCACTTCAAACCAACTTTACCAATTTTACAACTGGAAGAAAATAAACCTATTTTATGCAGGTCACATATTCAGAAAGCCAGGTAATAATCTTATAACAAATTATTTGGATGTGTCAAAAACTCGAGTCTGATTGGTCAAAATCCATCACCACTCCTTGGTAACTCTTAATAGAAATGAAGATACTCTGGATCACCAATATCAGTATGTGGAAGGAATTACAGCAAATCTTGTCAGTATTCCCACTGACAGTTAAAACAAAAGGAACAAAATAATTCAGACAAAAACATTTCTATACATTACTTTTGTTAGGACAGCACAAAACTTTAAAGGTTAGATATTAACTAAGAACAGCACAGGAGGAGCAGAGTGAAATGGGTTTCACTTGTGTCAGCTTGTTAGTATGTTCAGCTGATCAGATAAAGTTATCCCTGGATGTGTTCTTTACCTTCACAACATGACAGAGTTTGGTGAGCAGCGCTGGCAGTGAACCAGCATCGTAGTCTTGCAGGCGCAGACCATAACCAAAGGTCTTGCTGTATTCAATGAGCAGCTGGCTGACAGGGAGGCTGGAGTTTTTCTGCGCCCGAAGCAGCTTGACCAGCTGAGCGGCGAGTGCTTTGACACGCTCAACTTCTGTAAGAGTCAGCACTTTTTCCTCACCGCACTCCAAAACCTGATGCAGATAGAAGTGGAAGAGGATGGCTTTTTAATGTCTTTCAGCAGAGACAAAGGGAGAAGCAGCTTAATTTAACACTGGGTTGTTTCAGTTAATTGAGCTTTTGAGGAGATGAAAAATGGCAAAAGTATTTTAAGAGTTTTATTGAGGAGGAATATCATGATGATGATGATGAGCCGTTACAGATGAGGACTGAACTGTTAACAGTCTTAATTCTCTCACCATGAGGATGTCGGGGATCGCCTCAAAGAGCTCCATAAGCTTGGTGAAGCCGTAGTAGCTGAGCTTGCACTGACGACCGAAATGATGGTGATACGTCGGGATGAACTTGCTGAAGGGCATCCTGCAGTGAGGCTGGTGACGGAGAAGGTCCACCACCTCCTTTCCAAACTGCTTAGTGCGCTCAATTTCCTCCACTGTCCGCTCTGCAGGCAAATGTGAGATAAACAAGTGAAATCTAATTCATGAAAAATCATCTCCAATTATCTGCCTAAATTTATCAAAATGTGCATGTAAAACTTGCTTTGTGACGCAAGCTACCTGACATCTAATCTAATTTTCCTTTTATTTTTACGGCTGGCTCAAACTGACCTCTCTTGGGAACAGATATGACTGTGTCTGCGTCCTGTTGTGTGATAGTGATGGTGGTATCAGGGATCTCAGTGAGCAGGTCCATTAGGTCACATACACCATAGTCAATTACCCTCCAGTCTCTAGAGAAGCACCTGAAACACAGTATCAAAATACATCACTCAACATCCACAATGTGTTTCAGACAAAGCTTTCTTCAACCGCAATAATGTTATCAACAGTCCTGTTTACCTTGTAATCATATCAAAGTCAAAACATATGAGTAACATCACACAGACAGCTTAAAGTGATACTCTGGGATGGAACAAGTTGGGTCCTGTCACAAGGTTTAGGGCAGAAATTACCCCTACAGCAGTGATTTTGTGCAGCAGAAGCCCAGAGCGCTCGCACCAAACACCCCCTCCCTGCTCCTCTGCCGGTTTCCTCTGCACTCAGACGGGGCCATATTTTACTTGACCAAAAACTCAAATAAACGGACTCCCACCAAAAAATCTGATATAGGTCTGCATTCACGCTTTATTCAGAGAATTTTCAGCCCGTTACTCTCACACAAAAACACAGCTAAATAAGGCTCTAGTTCTCATGGTGTCGTAAAACGGCGCTACCTCCGCTGCAGAGCCACAGCTGGCTATGAGGCGCTCGCCGCTTAGTGTATCAGTCCGCACGCGCGGCGTGCCGGATATAAACAAACGCAGGTAGTCTGCCAGGATGAAGAGACACCATGAGAACTAGAGCCTGTGTGAAAGCAAAGCGCTGAAAATTCTCTAAATAAAGCGTGAATGCAGACCGATATCAGATTTTTTCAGTGGGAGTCCGTTTATTTGTGTTTTTGGTCAAGTAAAATATGGCCCCGTCTGAGTGCAGAGGAAACCGGCAGAGGAGCAGGGAGGGGGTGTTTGGTGCGAGCGCTCTGGGCTTCTGCTGCACAAAATCACTGCTGTAGGGGTAATTTCTGACCTAAACCTTGTGATAGGACCCAACTTGTTCCATCCCGGAGTATCACTTTAATGCAGTGTTGACTGACCAATGATAGGCTTGCATGAAGTCCTTTATCGCCACTTGTTTACTGGCTTGAAATTTCAGCAGTTTGAGCAGGTCCTGTGTGAAGCGCTTCACTTGCGCTCGATGGGTCAGAGTAAGCAAACGTTTGGTTCCCATTCCCAAAATCTGACAGTGGACAAAACATTGCAGTTAAAATATGTGGAAAATAAAAAAAGGCACATTTGGTTATTGAATGAAATGTTTTCTACAAACTAGTGTTGGTGTACTCATCCTAATTATCGTCCATACCTGCAGGACATGTGGTACGGCCTCCAGAAGCTCCAGCAGCTTAGAGTATCCATAGTCAGAGACGCGGCACTGCTTGGCAAAATTATGGTGGTATGAGGGTATGAACTTGCTCATGGGCATGACACAAGAGGGCTGACTCTTCAACAGGTCAATGATCTCCCGACTGAACTGGATGAGCTGTGGGTTGCCAACTGGACTTTTGCAGCGCTGGATCCATGGTTCTGCGTTCCGATGTCAACAGTAATATCTCCATGTCAACAATGGGCACATCATCGCAGACAGAGGAAAACACAAACAATTCAAGTTAAAATGTCAAACAGAGAATTTTCACCTTACCCGAGTTCAGTGCTGGTGGTTTGTTGTGGATCCATTTAATGACTTTAAAGCCATTCTGAGCGGTGACTATTGTGATACTGGGAACACAGGTGATAAGATGCTCCAGGGGTACGCCACCTTCCAGCGTATCATTGCCCAGCTGCAGAGGACTGAACTTGGCAGCGTAGCAATCTGGAAAACTGTACAGAAATATACCACATTGATCAGATGACTGCAGTTTGGCTAAAACAACATTTACACAGGGGTTTAAAGGTTAAGCTGTCACCTGAGTAAAGGTAGAGTTCCTTCATGTGACTGGAGCAGACTGTGAATCTCAGAAGCCAAAGTGTTCAGAGACATCGCAACAAAAGGTATTTTGTAGGAGTCGGGGTCAAAGTCAGCCTCACTGAAAAAAAAGGAAGAAATGACTGTCAGTTGAGATCAAGATGGGTAATAAAATTCCTAAAGGGGCTCGGGTATGAAGATTACAGGCTTACTATTACTGAGCTACCAAATTCAGTGCATACAAGCAACAATTTAACCAAAAAGTCTATTAAACACTGTGTTACTTTTTAAAATTACTATTAAACAAAATATATAAGCTGTCTCATATTTCTTTCTGCTATGTAGTGTTTGAAAAACTCTGCTCACCTGAAGTCCTGCTGTTTGTAGTGTTGTCTGCAGACAGGGTCATGGTACTCCAGCTCCTCAAACACCACAGGGCTTCCACTTGCAGATGAGGAGCCCTCCTGGGACTGAGAAGATCCAAGCGGACTCTGACGGACCTGACTGCTGGGCAGAAGGCACACTAGCCTCGAGCCTCCCTGTTCTCGCAAGGCCACCACCTCTGGGAGCTTGTACAGATCTCCAACCACAATCTTACGGGAATATCTGAGGGGGTTGAAGAAAGGGCATGTTATTTGTGAGCTAAGCAGTTTCACAGGCTGTCTTATCTGGGGCTTTATTCTGAGAGTTAAGAGCAAAAACATACTTCTTCTCATAGATCTCTGTGAACTTGAACAGGGGAAGGCAGTTGGCAGGTGCGTCCTGAAGAATGCTGATGATCTCTGTGCTGTATGAAGAAAAAGATGAAACTTACAGCCACAGTGTAAAGCAGGAGTTTAACCTCATATCTTATCATCTAAGTTTGAAATCCCCTGGGCCTTAAACCAGACTGTGTTATTATACCTGAGCATGGCGAGGGATTTGCTGCTGCCTGTGACCAGAGACACCTGGATGCGCTTTCCACCAATCTTATAGCGGTGCAGACCACTGATTGCACTTATGGCCTGCTGAAGGGACAACATCTGGACTGTGGCCTTCAGCTGGTAGTCGGTGTGCGGGCTGAGCTCCACAGCTTTCACCTGGACATGAGAAGTTTTACAATGTGAGGATATGACACAGACAGGGGTGAATTTTATTGCAACAAACATTTAATCTTCAGAGATGTTTCTGTTTGGGAATCAGAAAAATTTGATCCATGACTTGTCAGGTAGCTTCACTGGAGTTAAATACATACCCGCCCATAACGTGAAAACGTGTCATGAAGCGCCTGCTGCAAATCTTTCCGGAACATTCTGTAGTCAAGGTTGGCCACCTGGACCTCTGCACCATCTGAGAAAGGCTCGGCAGAACGTTCAGGACATGGGCTACACGGAGCAGCCAAGAGGGGAGACGACCGGCTTGACAGGCAGGGGGACGCACTCCTTATGGTTACACATGGTGGGACATGTTCACAGTGTTAGCAGAGAGGAATAAATAATCTGAACAAATCTGAACACGACTGATTTCAGCTAAGCATGGTACCTGGATGACCAGGAGCCTTGGGACAAGACAAGGGGACTGAAGCTCCTGTGAAGGTTCAACTTGCTGAAAGCGGAGGGTGTGCTTATCTGGAACTCCCCTGAGACTCTCTCCCCTTGGTCCACGGGTGATTCAGTCCCGCTGCGAGGATTGGAGCCTTCTCTTCTACAATAACAAAAGAGAAACTAAATTAACCCAAACTGCAGTGCAGTGGTGTTAAATTCTTATAACTAAATAAACTGTTAAACTCCTTCTGTGTGCCTGTGCTTTGCCATTGAGTAGATTGTGACAGACAAGGCTGTGGCTGTTTGAGCAGACAATGTTTCAAATTTAGATGATGATGCAAGTTTAAAATACTAATTCTTGGTTGCTTCAACCACTAACCCTTAGCTCGTCAGCACATAAGGTTCAGTTTTCTACCAAATAAAAAATGCAGGTCAAAACTTTTCATTTAGTTCATGTAAAATAAACTGAATCAGTTTATTTAAATTTTTTTTATCATTGTTCAAGTTTCTAAGCTCTCTTTTCTTCATGGCTGTAAGACCATTTATAATCCTACTTTTCAAATCTTTAAGCTTGTTTTTTTTTTAAATCAACTAATCTTGACCCACAAGAAATCCATCTGATGATTATTTATTGAAAAGTAACAGACAACAGGAGGTATGGTTCCTTCTGCTGGGAAAATGTTATGCTAAAGTTAGCACTTTTAAAAAACACAATAAATAGATGAAGGTACAGTGTTGGAAGTTGTGAAGCATTATTTTCTTTCAATACCTCCTCCTATACATGGATTCTCCAGTAAGGCCAGGCTTGGGCAGTCGCTCCAAGGCTCCAGTCTCACCATTACTCTGGGGGGAGAAGGAAGCAGCTCGTCCTTTTTCCAGGAGGTTGAAGCCTGTTCTGGGCCTACCCTCCAAACCACCCAGCTCCTATATCAGACAGAAATAGCAGACGTTAACACTGTAGACGTTGACTGGATGGGCAGCCTTTTTCTGTCCATGCGCATACACTTGTTCCTGAAGCTTGACAGGAATAATGAAATAAGAGGTGGACACTCCAGATCCAAGCTGGAGCTGAGGATCAATACAGTGAAAATGTAAATTTAAAATGCAAACCTTTATGACATTTAAGCCAGCTTAGGTTCGTCATTGTGTCTTGTCATTATGTCATAATCGACAATCACTGTACTTGGGAGCTTTTCGAAACCAGCTGACCCTGGACAGTGTGTCTGACATAAACTTCTTTGATGATAATATTCCCAAAGGAATGTTTGTAATTTGAGACTCTATTCAGTAATTAATCAGATGATCATGGAGTTTTAATGCTTGTTTTATTCGCTGGAAGAGACAAATGATGGATACAACTATCATCAAAAGTTCCAGTTTTCAAAATGCAGCTCCCTCACCTGAGTCTCAAACTAAAATCATTCATTTGATTACATTCTGTTGTGTCCTCATCTCACTGAATTCTTGTTATAAAACAGAACTAGCTAGACAATCATTCCATTGACAACGGAAAACTGCCAGAGCCAAAAAATCAGCCACAGAGTAAACAGGAGAGCGGAGGATGCCAACAACAAAAATCAGGAGCAGCTTATCAGCACTGATAAACTGCCAGAAGAATACATCAATGCGTTCATGCATACAGAGGTAGACAGATAAGATGGGATTGCTTATGGACATGCAGGACAACAGACTATACATGGAGCACTACCACCAGCTACACATGCTTAATGCTGGCACAAGCACACAAATGAATCAGAGCAAGCAGGATGTTAGTTAAAGCGGCAGCTAAAGAGGACACGGGCAGAAGAAGCTACGGTGATTGACAGAGCAACCCAAACAACAACACAACAACAAGGGCAATGGAGGTTAAGGGGAAGCAGGCACTGACGGAGGCTGCTGACCTGATGGGGCTTGGCTGAAGCACCACCGGGAGGCCCACTGCACCCTCTCCTGGGGCTGTAGGGCCATTCAGGCACTGGGCCTGGAGTGTTGTAGGAGCGGGTTGCTCGTCTGGGTCTCCTGGGTGACCGTGGTTTCTCCAGGGGCAGAAAAGAGCAGGAGGGCATGGCCGGGGTAGGGGCAAACTGAAAGTCTCGGTTTTGATAGGTTTGGGGCAGAATCTGGGGCTGAGGCAAGAGTTGGGCCCTAGACTGTAGCTCAGGCTCAGGACTTCCTTCATCTCTGGGTCGCGGGGAGAAGGAGAGGCTGATTCGACGGCCGAACACATCCTCATTTTCCATTCGCTTGCGAGCACGTGAAGCTGCCTCAGGGCTACCAAAACGGAGGACTGCTGTGCCCTGGGACATACCCAGCACCTTGCCACCACAGTTGTCAGACAGGCGGCGGAGCCTGAGCTTCACAGCGTTCCGCAGGCTCTTGTCACAGTTGACAGGGAGGTTGTGCACATAGAGGAGGTTGTAACTGGGCTGAAGGAGGGGAGGAAGAGACAGCGTGCCTGTCTGGTTTGTATTGATTGCACTTCAAATAATGAAACCAGAACTCTTTGGCTCAGTAAAATGAGATGTTTGCTTCAGCTTTGGATCAGGATAACTTTTGATGATCCCCTATAGTGAACTGAATACACTGATAACTGTTAATGATCAATATGACAACAAACTGCCCTGCTCTCTGTGCTCACTCTACAGTAAAAGTCATTGGTTACTTTGCCATGGTCTACTGCCACATGAAACACAAAGGAGAAAAAATACAGGTCTGAACATAGCATTGATGAGACCTACCTGTTCTTTGACTAGAATACGTGGTGGCAGATCAGCAGTGATCTCCTGAAATGCCACATGGCAGTGGGCGTGCTGTAGCAGGGCTGAAGATGTATGGTTCCCATGGACCAAGATAACCTGGAAACCATGGCGATGGCGCAAATCGCTCAGCTCACTCGCAAAGTTCACATCAGCTGTTAATGAATGAAAAGAAATTCATTCACTTTCACAGAACCCTAGAGAGGTACAGAGGCTGGGACTGATCAGAATGAATAAGATTTGAACTCACAGGACACTAGTACGACTGTCGCAGGTGCAGTGTGAGTCTCGGCAAAGCGTCGCAAGCTTTGCCGCAGCTTGTCGTCAGCTGCATTTTTGGCTGTGGCATTGATATGTGCAACGGTAACCTAATAAATGAGAACAATGAACACAAACCCTCAGCTTTTCCACATTTCTCTAAACAAATACTTCTCGTCGATGTCATTCAAAGCATGTTTCTAAGTGAAGAAGAAACCGTTTTAATCACATCATCCAACTGATTTAGTCCCAAATGAATTGCAATAGTTCGTACTGGCTATGTCATCAAAGTTGAAAAAAGAACTTTTGATGAAGCCACATAGGAAGAAAAAAAGAAGTTGTGAATGACTCAATGTTTTCGTGGTTCTGATACTGTATTATTTTTGTACCTGGCAGTTGTTGAGCTCTTGGATGACAGCTTTGCTCTCCTTGCTGATATCACAGACACAAATAAATTCTGCCTCACGATGTCCCTGAAAGAAACGACTTCGAATGCGCTCAACCACTGCCCCTGCAGAGCGACCGCTGGGCACACTGCAGTTTTCGATGTCCCAGAAGACACCCACAGGAGGGATGTTCTCAGTCTCTGGGGAGCCTGGCAGAAAGTAAGGGCAAAACAACCACTAAAGGAACCTTTGATAGATTTCATGTGTAACAGCTTCAAAGTATTAAAACTCAATTCATTGTTTTTGCAGTATAAATTGAAATCACATGTCACATAATCCCTTAAAAAGCCTGTAATTTATAGCAATCCAACAAAGTGCCATGTGAATCAATTTGACATAAAAATCAGATTTTCAGCACATGTGCAGGTATTCAAAATTATCTGTATAGTCCACTTACCATACTTCTGTCCAGTTTTGCCGAGGTTGGTGGATGGCATAAGCAGCATGCCATCAGAGGAGGTGCCACATCCATTACAGATGGGGATGGGGATAGGAGCGGTCCGGGGAACAGGGATATTGTGCCACACCTTATCAGACTCTGTCACAGTCAGATCATTTGAAGGCTGAATAAAAGAAAGCACAAATCATTGACAAGACATTGACAACAAGCAACATTCTTTACTTGATGCATGTTAATACTGACACAAATACAAAGCCAATCTCAGTTTACTGATCCATGCTCATAGGATAACATGGCCTAGTGATCTTCGTGGCATACAAATACTCAACAAAAAGCTCCACCAACCTTCAACAGGCACTCCTGGCAGTAGTGAGCCCCCTTCACACACACCGTGCGTTCTACATTTAGGTGAACAGGATTAGAAAAGAAGTGTGCTGAGGTGGTTGTAGTTGTGATGGTGGTGGTTGTTGGGCGATCACAGAGTGTGCTTCTCTGGGATCTTCTGGCTGATGGGCAACAGTCTACACCGCAAGGGTAGTAGCTAGAAGAAGCCAGGCAAGAACCATGCAATGGTGCAGAAAGAGAGGAAACACAGGGCAGAGTGGAAGCCAGAGGTGCAGAGGAGGGAAAAAGGCTGGACTGGCTACATGGAAGAGGTACAGATGGGTTGGTGCAGAGAGGCCCTGAGCAGCAGGAAAGGTAGGGGTGTGATGAAATTGGCTGAGAGGTAGCAACTGAGGAAAGCAGCTGAGGTTTGCAACTAAGACCTGGCAAATGATCCAGAACTTCACCCTCACTTCGACAGCTCAGGTCATGTTTGTACTGATGAACAGATGAAGTTACAGAACAAAGGCCAGATCTGCCAATGCTGCTGCTACTTATGGGCGCTCCCAGGGTGCCTGGGTCCATGTAGAGTGAGACAACACCAGCAATACTACTACGGCCACCAACAACACCTACACCACCTAACAACCCATAACCACCTGTGCTGCAATAGTCACAGTGAGAACATACTTGATTGCTTACTTTGGGGCTACCCCCCTCTTGTTGTTGATCTAGTGGTGGCTGTTGTTGGAGGGAGTCTTGCATAATCTGAGGGGGATGCAAGCAGGGAGAGGGCAAAGGAAGAGGGGCAAGAGGAAAGGGCTGGGATGGCTGGGAGGAAGAAGTATGCTGTGGTGGAGGAGGGACATCTTTCAGTTCCAAAATAGTTCTTCTGTTGTCCATGTAGTTGTTCTGCAATATAGCAAACAGAAAAGTATTAGACATAAAGCACAATTTCAGACAGTGAAAATCTGATGCACAAGTTCCTTTTTTAATAGAATTTACAGTAGTTTTACCTCAGTAAGAGGAACAATCAACCAATTTTCTCGTTTTGTTACAAAAAGGAAAATAAAAAGCCATATTTTGACAAGAAGATGTTTAAAAAACACAGGAAAGTGACTCAACAGAAACTTGGTCTCAGAGTTACATGAAAAATCTGTTTTTAACCTATTTGGAATAAACTGCTCCCCATTCCTTCACTCTCTCCTGAATGCTAGTATAAACGTGTACAGATACCAGTCTCAGTGCACACAGTGCAGACTCATAACCCACTTCTTGATCAATGCGAGGGAAGGAGGTAGTCTCATCGGTGGAGAAGCAGTCCTTCAGTTTCCACAGCAGGGTTGAGGGCTCCGTTTTGGGTTGATTGGGCCATGAGAGGGGTCGAGAGCTACATATGGATCTCTCCTTTCCCAGTCCTTCCATCATACATCCCGGAGAGGTCTTTAACCACACTTTCTTCTCTCCTCTCTCTCATGCTAATCCACACAGAGAAACGAAAGTTAAAATGTTTCAGTTAGTTGCTGTTTGTTACATCATTCCTCGATGATCAGGTGCTTAGCACTGCTCAGTTACATAACCCGAATAAGTGAGTAAAACGCTGAAGCAGGTATCAATTCATAACGTCGAAAGCGCAGGTCTTGACCATAGACTGTAAAATAAATCTTGACAAAAACAGCTTTGTAAAGGCTGTTAAATACAGACGAATTAGTCCCTCTTGCTCGAAGACAAATACGTAAGTGTTTACTGCTGAACTGAAGTGAGCCGATACCAAAACAAATTATGTTTGGTGAATAATTAACAACACAAAGTTAGCAAAAAGGCTAGCTCACGTCGCATTGGTGCATTTACAATCGGCGATTTCTTGGATAGTTCGATAATTAACGAGCTAGACTGCCAGATACCTGTTAAGCTAATTACACGTTAGCAGCTGCTTTTAACTAGCTCTAGATGTAAGCTAGCCGTGGCTGCCAGTTGTTAGCTTATTAACACACACACCTTCAGGGTGTCTGAACGCAGACTACAACTGTCTTCCCACCAAAAGGAAATACTCAAAATGGTCCGTGTCGATAGTTTCTCAAAAGTATTTATATATTTCGCTACCTGAGAAGGTTTCCTCTGTCACATCATCCTCAAAGCACTGTTCCCCCTATTTGTCTCCCCGAATACCCGCACCTTTTTGTAACTGCCTTTTACCGCAAAGTACTTACAGCTGTCGCAAAATGGTATTGTTTTGTCTAACGACCATAAGTCTGAAAGCTGTTATGCAGTAGTATGTCAGACGATTGTCTATTTTGCCAGAATTTCACATCTTCCACAGAAAATTTGTTCAAAACACTGTATCTCATTTTCCTCCAGTAGCCATAAACCTTTAAAATCATAGAGTGAATAATACAAAAACTGGCATTTTTTTAACAGAAAGCGTGCGAAATTGTCGCAAATGCTATTGTTGACAATATCTCTTTACATGTACGTTCAGTAGGCTCAAATATAGGGATGCTTCACAGTATATAAACAATTAATGGTGTGTGTGTGTGTGTGTGTGTGTGTGTGTGTGTGTGCGTGTGTGTGTGTGTGTGTGTGTGTGTGTGTGTGTGCACGCGCGCGCGCTTGTGTGCGTTCTTTATTTAAAAAAACACCGCCCGAATACCAGAAACCAGTAATAATGAATGTAGTTAAAAAATAAATGAATAAATAAATAAATAAATTAAAAATAAAAATTGGTAAGTCATAATAATGAGATACGATAGTATCTCATTATTTTGACTTAGTACCATAATCAAAACTTCACATCTTAAAATTATGACTTGGTGTCTTATAATGGGACTTAGCATCTGGAATTGTGTCATTTTTTTCTCATTATTATAAGTTAGCGTCTCAGTAACACCTCAACAGTATGAATAAGAATCTCATAATTATGATTCACCAATTCGTCAAATTAAGTATCTGTTAACGATTAAAATTGGCTTCCAGAGAATTCTGAGGACATGAACACAGAATTTTTTTTTTCATTATTTTAATTACTTGTGGAAGTACCATAAATTAAAATCAGTAAAATGCTGCCGCTTTGTTGTAGACACAACCACAACCTGTGCTTGTCGGTAAGTTCATGGCTTAGTAACGCCCTCTAGCGGTTGACACTTTGCCATCGCCCTCTTCCTCTGTGTGATATGTGGGGTATGGCAGCAGGATAGCAGGAGCAGGTTTAGTCCCAGGCACTGTTGACTCGCGATGGATTGCTAATAACGGTTCTGCGTTTCTTACACCATTCTTTCATCAGGAGTTTCCTGAACTGAAGCCTTAAACTATCAAATTCAAACGCACTTTAACTTAGCTATTAAATGAACAGACGGTAAATATTTCATAATTAGACAGTACCGGCTTTTTGTTTCCATCAGCCATGGCGATTGCTCACGTCGCTACCGAGTACGTTTTTTCCGACTTTTTGTTAAAGGACCCCACGGAGGCGAAGTACAAAGGCGTGCGTCTGGAGCTGGCGATGGACAAGATAGTCACGTTTCTAGCAGTTGGACTGCCGTTATTTCTCATCTCTCTCGCTTTCGCGCAAGAAGTATCAGTCGGTGAGTTTAGAAATGTGTTTCATTATTTGAGTAAATATTAACTCTAATTGTTTAAAGTAAGTGTATGTATGGGGATTATTTGCATCTCTACCGAAAAATACTTTTGCTACCCATCTGATTTGGTAAATGCAGGGGTAATTGAGGTCAATATGACGACAATAAATTGGGGAGAAAAAGAGAGGGGTGTGAATACCGAGGAAGGTGTGGTTTATGTCTCCACCCTTCTAGCTTTCTCACGCTGGACACTGATGCTCTGCTGCTGATGCTGATGATTGGGACTGGTCTGGGCAGACTCCCTTCTTGCACTGAGCCTTACTAACTGGCTCAATTTATGTTGTAGTTACAGTAAATATGGAACAGACAAGCAGAAGGTAACCCCATTGTTTCTTCAGTGTGAAACAAGATCTACAGCGACACCGACAATCACAGCAACATAATCTTCTTAGATCATAATGCGCACAGTCTGCTGTTGTTTACATTATCAGGAAGTAATGCGCCCATACACTTTCAGGCCCAGACTTTTTAACAGGCTATATAAACCTCGAGAGAACTTTGAGTATAGTACCATGACTGATATTTTTGTTTCGTTTATGAAAAAATGTTTTTTTTTTTTTTCAATGATAATCTTAAATTTTACCAAAATTAAAAATGAATCAGATTTTGACTGGGCTGTCAACATCTGTGATTGTGATGGCAAACAAATCTGTTGTTCAGATAACAGCCAAATTAAATTGCACATTATCTCAGTTTTTGACTCTACTGTCAATATATGTGATATTGATGGTAAACAAACCTGCTTTGCTAACATAGCAGCCAAATTAAATCCGACATGATTAATATTATCTCAATCTTTGCAATCACTGTTACATGACAAAATTTACTCTATAAAGTAGTTCAAATAGGGATGCACGATATTGGATTTTTGCTGATATCCAATATGCCGATACAGATACCGATAATCACAAGTTTGTTTGTTTTTTTCACTGTAAAGAAAGCTTAGTCTATCCTGTACTGGAATTTATAGGTTACTCTAATTGTGACGGTCTTATTTGTTTAAGAAACACACATAAAACAAGACAAAAACATTTGATTTTCCCATAAATATAAATGTATTATTTTTTCAAACTCAAGACGTTCAGTATTGAAATACAGAAAAATAATTTCTTTAGATCACATGAACTTTAAATATACAATGCATTTTTAAACATAACCAAGTTGCATTTGATTATTTTAGAGCTACTGTAACAACCTGGTGACAGACACAGAGCTCTGCAGTGCAAATAAACAAAGTGCTACATTTTATTTAAGGAGCTTATTTTTCAGATGGAAAATTATAATAATCCTAACTGAACAGAACGTAGCGGCTGTGCGTATTAGCAGAAATTTTCATATCTGCCGATACTGTTAAATGTGTTTTTAAGCTTTTATCAGCCGATACCGATATTGTGCCGATAACATCGTGCATCCCTAAGTTCAAATCTTGTGATCTAAGCTGTATTAGGGAGAATCCTCTAAACTCGGTTTCTTTCCTATATAAATTTACTGAAAAACAATGTTGTTGTTGAAGTTTGCCTCAAGGTTTTAGTGTGTTATAACAATATAAAACAAAGTATGATGCATGTATGATTTGTAAGCAGATGATTAACCCTAACCTAGATTCTGGGAAGAATGGTGCTTCATGACCCAAACATGCATCCAAAAATTGCTGACTTGATGTAAATTCTGTTTTACCTAATGACACTTTTATTAATGAGGCTTTTTGGGGCACAGAGTGCACCACAAAACTTCTGTTAGACAGGGCTCATTATCCTGTCATATCAATATGACTAATATCTATAGCCTATATGGGTCATTTGTAAATTATGCATGCCTGACTGATCTTTCCATTGTACACCCACCATATAGGAGAAAGCACAAGTGTGTCCACAAAGTATGCCGTAAACAACTCATTAACACATTACTGGGCCATCACTGCAGAGAAGGGACTAACTTATTATAAAGTGTTTGTTTCTTTTTGCTGAATCACCTTAACACCTGTCCTGTCTGTAACTATTCACCCTCTTCATCCAGGCAGTCAGATCAGCTGCTTTGCTCCCACTAACTTCTCTTGGAGACAGGCTGCATATGTGGACTCTTTCTGTTGGGCAGCAGTTCAGCACCAGACTGACACTTCACAACTATGGCTACATAAGGTAAAACACTCCCCATAACATATGTAACAAAGCAGCAGGGCTGACAGTGGGGTTACTCAGGTAAAGGGATGTAATTTTTAGAGTTTATATGAATAACTAAACATTTTTCACTTCATATTCTTTAAGAAGTTGTTCAGTCTAAAGATGACATATTTCTTTTTAAATGGCCACAAATTCCTCACACTGTCACTGTCCAGGATAAAGATTTGTTGACTCATTGTCCCTTCAGTTCTTCCCATACATCCTGCTCTTAGTGGCCATCCTCTTGTACACCCCAGCCCTGTTCTGGCGTTTCACTGCTGCCCCACACATTTCCTCTGACCTCAACTTCATCATGGAGGAGCTGGACCGCTTCTATAATCGCTCTATTAAACTGGCGAAGAACCTGGTGTCTTTGGATAACAAAGATGCATCTGAGGACTGCCAGAGGTAAATACTTTTCTGTTACCAGCCTCTTAATCTACCCAGTAATTGCTCATGCTATTGCTCATTTGATAATAATGGTTGTGGTAACTACATACACTAAAACCAACAGAAAAAAAGAAAAGCTCTTTGTTGAACTTTTAGAAGACATAAATTGTTTTTGTGTTGTGTTGTACTTCTTGTAGATTTTCCTGTTGCTTATTTCTTGACTGAGTATCTTCTCTTTTGCATCCTTCCCCCCTCATGTTGATTGTTGTGTATTTTTTTCTGCTGCAGTGCTTTGGAACTCACTGAAGGTTGTTTTAAATACCCTTTGGTGGAGCAGTATCTCAAGACCAAGCGCTTCTCTCACTCCCTTGTGGTCACGTATCTGTTTTGTCGGGGTTTGACTCTGCTGATCCTCCTGCTGGCCTGCATCTACCTCGGCTACTACATCCGCTTGGCCTCTCTCACTGATGAGTTTCCATGTGACTTGCGTACAGGGGTGCTAAGAAACGACAGCATGGTGCCATCCGCAGTGCAGTGTAAGCTCGTAGCAGTAGGTGTCTTCAGGCTGCTCAGCTACATCAACCTGATAGTGTATGTGTTTCTTGCTCCACTGGTGGTGTATGCTGCTCTGAGGCCAGCTCGACAGAGCTCTTCTTTTCTCCGGCCTTACGAGTTGCTGCCAGGCTTTGGCACTTTGGGTGTTGTCACACCTGTCTACAATGACCTCAGTATCTATCTTCTGTTCTTGCGGGAGAACCTCAGCGAACTCAAGTCATTCAAGTGTTTACAGGTGGGTCACAGCAGCACAGATTATGTGGGTTCAGTTTGTTGTTAAAAATTGTTGTCACTTTTACTCTGAATGTGCAACATTTTTTTTAAAGGTGCTTGAGTTGTTGCAAGAGGCTGGTGAGGAGGGGTTCGACACAATGTGCCTCCTCCAAACTTTGGGTCAGGTGAAGACTGACGTGCTCGACAGCAGGAAGACGTGCCCACTGAAGAACAACAAAGAAGAAACTGAAGCGGAGGCATAATCTCTCTGAGGAGGGGGCCAACATTTGGTCCTCTGATAGAAAGTGTAATGTAAATGAAGTCAGTATATGATGGAGTCAACCTTCAGTATGATTGGTTTTCCTCTACATGCTGCTGCCTTGTTGACAACTGTCATGATGATGGGAATGAAGATTGCTGTGGTGGAGAAAGGAAATTGAACGGTAATGCACTTATCTTTGTCTGAGGTTGAGTTTAGCTACTGGAGTCAAAAAGCTGAGAGAGTGGTGAAACTCCATAGATTGACAAGCAGACATTATACCTCATGGACGTCACATTTTTAATACAACACGATAACCTAAGTAACCAAGTCTAAAACGATAGCTCAAAAAATAACAGTTTTTTTACCTACACCCTGTTGTCCTCTTAAAGTAGGTGGAATCATAAATTCACGTCATTTTTTACGTCAAACCCTCAGGACTTCCCTAAGATGAGTTGAGATCTCTGTAAAGTTGAGTCTGGTTCATAGAGGTGTTGTGAATGTCTAAGGGTTGAACATGTAAAGTTAGAATGAAGCTGAGGCTTTGTAAGGTATTGGATGAGCTGTCAAAACATCTGGGTCTGGGCTGTATTATGTGAAAATTTCTGGGCATATGTGCTTTCAAATCTGTTACTAACACTATGTGCATGTTCAAGTTAAAAGAAGACCCTCTGATGATTCATGTATAGATGAATGAACACTTGGGGGAGAATAATATGTGACTGCCAGTTATTATCAGTTGAGTATTAAAGAATCTTTACATCACCCATTTCTCTGTGGAAGCTTTAATTACTCTAACATCTTTTCAATTGAGTAAATTATGACCATCTATACTTAACATCTTTTCACATGACAGCGCAATGAAACTTAATTTCAAATACATGTTTCATTTATCTCATAAGGAATGGGGAAAAGCGAGTAATTCTGGTTATGAAGTGTCAAACCAGATTGGCCCAGTAGGGATAATACTCTTTCAAGTATTCCCTAACAAGTACTTCCCATTGTATTTTAAAGTGTTTCTCCAATGATTTATCACTTTCCATTCTCAGTCATGTGCAGGATGCAGTTAGGATGAAGTAAACTACATCGCTGTATTGCATTCAAGGTGAATTAAGGTAAATTGGGACAGTTTTTGTAATACCACCCTGTAAGCATATTCATACTTCCTCAATGTGTCTACTTTGTGTAGAGAAATTAATTATTTACTAATATTTTTAAAAATTGTAGCTTAAGCTGTAGTTGACATAACATTATTATTCAGTGATGTGTTTGGTAATCTGGGAAAACAGGTCAGGTATATTAGGACACATGTTATTATTGTGGACCTTTGCCTTAAATTCTATATATTGTTGCAAAAAAAAAAAAAGTATCAAACTGAGTGTTTTTTGCCCTGCCTTCACCACTCCTCTTTGCTCATCAGCTGATGATATTTTCTGCATTCAGCTAGTTTTAAGTTTTCTTCCTTGCAATCTTCTCATAATTTTCCACCCTACTTGTAATAATTTTCACCCTACCTGCACTGTAATAAATCAAGTATGGTTAGAGGTTGAACCATATGAAAAATGCCACCAGTTAACCACCAGTGTTTAAGAGGCAAAACACACTGGCTCCTACATTCAGTTGTTACCAATGCTTTGCCACCACTTTCACACTTTATTCTGAAGTTCTGTTTTGGTTGCAATACAGCCAAGTAAATTATGAGGGTTGTGCTACAAAGTTAATTTTTTTGTCTGCATCTCTGTGAACCGGCGCTGATAGAGATGCCAGTAACTCTAGTGTCTGGATTCAATATTTGAAGTATGAAAATAATGGTTAAATAATTTGGAAAACCAAGAATTTGTCCAGATTTATAGAATATAAAAATACTTTGAACATTTTTTGCCTTATTTTATGAAACTTAGGCATCATACACACTTTTGTATACTTTCTCTTTACAATATTATGAAAATCAAGACAATGCATTTTTTTTTTCTACTTAAAATTTTCAAGGTCAGCTGGTCAGCTCCCACTTTAGTGCCTGTCACAGGTTCCCATGGATGTCACCTTTTTCCATGCATTCCATTGGTCATCTTTTTTCCAATACCCCGCGAGCAGAAACACTTTACTGTTGTCCCAATTGCCTGAATCTGCCCAACGGAATAATCAGTAAGATAAAAGGTCAGAAGCACAAGAAATATCTTCAGAAATTTACCATAAATTAATTCCTTCCTCTGCTTATGTTTGGTAATATAATTTCTGCGCACTGAAACATCACATTATCACGTTTGCTTGTGTTATAAAATGTGTTAATTATGATGTAATGTGTAAATGAGGGCTTTAAAAAGTACCAGCATCACCTCATAAATTATCACAGAGTAAGAAAAAAGCACTCAACTAACCTTTCACAGACTCATGAAATCGTGAGTAACATGTAGATCACTGTTGACGCTCTATGCAACAGATAACAGGGTGGAGTTGTTCGTGCCCGCCTTCCGTGACTCTGCGTTTCTTGAGTATGCGATTGGTTCACATTTCTATAACGTCATCTCCATCAACCAATAGCGTGCGAGAATCGGATCTTCGTTTGGATTTGGTTAATGCTGGGTCAACCCCCGTCCTGAGGTGAACGTTTTGAGAGATTACTTTGTGCAGTTTAGGTCCGTGTCTCAAAGCGGCTGTAAAATCTTGCTTATCCTCGGAAACATCAACCTAGTTGTAGGATGTTTTAGTCGTTAATTTTACCTCAGGTGAGTCTGCGTAGTTTCTGTTTTCATGGTGCAATAATTCTGCTTATGTCGTTTGCTAGCTACATTAGCTTAGCTTAAAAGCTTAGCCTTTGGAGACTGCAGCACCACTTAAAGAGTATCAGAAGCTTCTGATTAGCATCGTTACGTTTCTGTGCTACATGGAGGCAGTGAAAGCACAAGTATATGTTGTCTGACTCTTCTCAGACTTGTCCACTGGGAAAATGTGCTGTAGAATGCAGCTAGTCTGGTTAGCATTCACACACTCAAACAGTTGGAGTGCTCTAAATGGGGACTTTGTCGGTCTGCTGATGGTGGAGAAGGGCAGATTTTAAAGTTAAGTGTCTCACTTTTCAGGTAAGTCGCCCAATCAGTAGCAGATATGTTGGAACCAACGACACGCAAATTCACATCACTAGAAGAGGAGCTGAGCTTCTGGAAAGAGCAGGCACAGAGACATCATCAAAGGTAACAGCATAAAACTATTCTCAGATCTACTTTTACTGATATGTAGAGACTCAAAAGCAGGAGTTTGGCCCAGTGTATGTTATGCATGGCTTTAAGTTTAACCTCTTGTCGTTGTCAGGGCTGAAGAGGCTCAGGAGGAACTGCAGGAATTTCAGCAGATGAGTCGAGACTATGAAGCAGAACTGGAGACAGAGCTGAAACAGTGTGAGAGTCGAAACAAAGAGCTGCTTGTAGACAACAACAGACTCCGCATGGAACTGGAAAACATAAAGGTAGAGCACCTTGAATATAAATAGACCCATGCCCCTGAGGAGCAGGACGCGCATTTGTGCCCCAATTAGTTTGAAGGAATATGATGTTACTGTTCCAGCTAATGTGTTATAGAAACAGTGACATGCATACCCAAACAGACTGTCAGAGTGCCCCCTGCTTAAAGGGAACTGCTTCACAGATATAAGGCAGCTGACTGCTATTTTTGTCCAACTGTCCATGGGGAAAAGAACAGCAATAGAAAAAGTGAATGCAGGATTATTACATTAACTCTCTGAAAGCTTGAAGGTTGTGGGCAGCAAGAGGAAAAAGATAACTCAAGGGTATTTTTTGTGTCATGAAAATAGACTCTTCATTGATACGTCACCACGCTCCTGCAGAGCAGCCATTGTCAATGTCATTTGATTTCATGTCTGTGTGCTGTTTTAGGAGAAATTCGAGGTCCAGCATTCTGATGCGTTTAGGCACATCTCCACCTTAGAAGAAGATCTGGCGCAAACCACAGCAGTGAGAGATCACCTGCAGAAATACATCAGAGAACTGGAGCAATCCAATGATGACCTGGAGAGGACAAAGAGGTCAGTGTCTAAGAGGTCTTATGTAATTATCTCATCGGCTTCATCATCCAATGACAAGATAACTGGCTAACTCTCACTTTAGCGTGCTTGCACACACACACTCTCACTCACACACAGAATTACTGTGGCCAGAAAAAAAAAACACATTCAAAATAAAAGCAGGTTTATAAACCTTGACAACCGTTGCTCTTCTTGTCCCAGGGCTACCATTATGTCACTTGAGGACTTTGAGCAGAGGATGAATCATGTCATCGAGAGGAATGCCTTCCTGGAGAGCGAGTTGGATGAGAAAGAAAACCTGTTGGAGTCCGTTCAGAGGCTCAAAGATGAAGCCAGAGGTAAATATTCAAACATGCTGGTTATTCTGATTCAGCACAACGCTAAATTTGTTCAATTTGTTGACTGTGGAACTGCACAACATGTGTAGTTGCAGAAGAAAATTTCTGTTTTTCAGTATAAATCTAACTTCTAGTTGAGAACACTTGTCAGTTTTCAATGTATACAGGGTTCCCAGGAGAACTGGAAAATGATTGATGAATTTTCCAGTCTTAGAAAACATATGTAAGATGTGGAGAAAAGGTCAAAAGTCCAGAAAACGGTTCAGTTATCCTGGAAAATTATTTATCCTCCCCCAGCTTTGCAAGCAAATGCAAATAGGTAAAGAGTTATGGGCGTGCATGTCGTTAGAATGACATAAGTTTGTTCTATATAAAGACCTTTTTACACTGGAGGATAAAATTTTATTTTGCTTTGTAGTTATATTTTTGACAGTTCATGCTCCGCTTGGCTATTCTGACTGTGATTTTGACTTTTATCATTTTTGAGAAACGCAGATGACAGACGTGTAAACTGAGTTATGCAATAAATTGAGATGAAATAAAGATTTTTTCAGGGATTAAATAAAAAAAATAGAATTCTATTAGAGGAAATGCAGAAGAGAAAGAACATTTTAAATCTATTTTGTCATGCAACTATTATAGTGCTAGGCTGTAATCTGTGGGTGTGTTTGCATTATTTTGTGATACATGTGTCACAATATTTTTTCATATATAGAGTATTGCTATTAACATAGAAACAATCTGGGTAAACTCAAGTCACAACAGTAGAAAAGGACACACTTGTCTCTGTAGCGGCTAAAAGTGCTGCGGAAACGTCCTGAAAAATAATTCCAGGGAAAAAGTGAAAATCCTACAATGTACCTGACAGAAACAAAACAAACAGGGAGGAGATTATTTTCATTCATTTCAAGTGTCTGATATTTACGGTGCTGTGCAGAAAACCATGCCTCTGTATTGATGACATCAGTCACTTGAATCTCTGTCATTTTTCAACCTGTGTGCTTTGTGTGGTTGCTCGTGTCAGACCTTCGCCAGGAGCTGGCTGTGCGTCAGAAGGAGAGGCGGCCATCCAGCAGCTTGGGCAAAGACACTGATCGATCAGATCTGTCATGTCCCTCAGCTGCCAACCCATCCATCCCCATCACACCATCAAAACCCATGAGCTCATTTGTCACACCTCCTGCTTCCAGTATCAGAAGAGGTAAATAGAAAAAAAAAAAAAAACTCAGTTACACTGAAAGTAAGTCAAACTTATCTTTTATCAATAATCAAAATGCTGCTGCTAATATCTGTGTTTGTTTCAGGTGATGGACTAACAGGGACTCCTCTCACTACATCTGCCAGAATATCAGCACTCAACATTGTCGGGGAGCTGCTCAGAAAAGTTGGAGTAAGAGATTTTAAAATGATCCCCTTTTACTTCACGGTGGAAAAACAAGCTCTGCAGATAACTGTGTTGTTACTGGTACATACTCTGACTTTTCATGCATGACCTGATGTTTTTTTGTCTCTTATTAACTCACCCATCAGAATCTTGAGTCAAAGCTGGCATCATGTAGAGACTTTGTGTACGACACTTCAGTCAGCGGACCAGCACTCCCAGCCCCTGGTAGTCCGTCTGGTTTGGATGGAGGCTCTGAGCTCCAGGCTGCAAACATCATTTCTCCCCCTCAGTACGACAGGTGAGTTAATGAACCTGCTTTTTCCTTTCTGCCTTTGTGTCTCTGTTTGTGAAAACTCATAGTGAGGAAAGCCTCTTGAACTTCTGCTCCCTGTTTTTTTTTTTTTTTCAAATATGCCAGGAATAAGCAGTGTTTTGAATTTTGATGTCCTATTTTCTCATGACTTATTGTCCTCTTTGTCTTCCAGTTTAGTGAAGCGGTTAGAGTTTGGACCTGCGCCTCCCAGAGGAGTCTCTCAGGGTGCCCAGTCTCCACAGGGAGGGGTCAAGATTCTGCTATGAGAGGAAAAAAGAAGGCCTCCGTGACTTCATCTCTGTCCGCTCTCCTTCTATTATAACCTCCAGCACTGGGATTTTAAAATGAGCTGTCTTCCTGTGTCACTATGTGCCCTGCTGAACTCTGAACAAGAAGGCTACAGTGCTTGCTCCTTGCCCTACGTAAGCGGTACATGTACTTCTGCTGCCTCAGGCTAGTATCAAACCATATCTATCACATGAAGCATCTCTACAGCTTCAGTAAAAATTGAAGAATGAACAACCTACTGTACACGTGTTCACTTCTGCTGTGTCTGTTACACTGTGATGGTAGCTTCACAAAGATTCACTTCACTTCTGTATCTATAGATTTGGTTGTTGTGAATGAAGCACAAGAGGGCTGATTCAAGCATGGCTGCTCCCACAAAAAGTGTTAGCGTTGGTTCCTGCAGTGCCCACTTATCATACAAATAAAACAAATTATTTTAATGACAGCTGCCTTACAGGGCGCTGATACAGGGACCAAAAACCTGAGGATGAATAGCATTCTTTATGAAGAATGAACCAAAGTTTGGATGAATGGAAATGATCAACTCTGAAAAATTTGGGTTCATTTTTTCCCTCTTTTAAACTTTGAAAATCACAAATTTCACAGACGTTTGATTTTTACAGCTTGAAAAATGTAGCAGAGGACAGCACTTTGACTCTTTGTTGGTTGAACCTGAGTCTGAACTTTCTGTTTGTTTCTGGTGAGACTCAGTTTGCTTTGGATTCTGCAGAAAGTTAAAGACTGTGTGGACCACTTGATGCCATGATTCGACGTTAGCGTATTAGCCATTGCTGCCTTCATCATTCTTTTTACCTCTTTAGTTTGTAGGCCTTGCTTTACTGTGATAGTTTTTCTAAATGAAATGCAGCTAAGCGTTGAGTGCTATAGACCGTCACTCCTTCAGGCAGGTTTGACCTGCTCCTCCTCTTTCCTGAAAAATATCATAGACATGTAAAAACTAGGAATGGAATAATTTTCTGCTTCTGAACCTAAATGATAGCCTGTAATCCTGTAGTTTAATTATCTTATGTTCCTGAAACTTTTATACAGATTTGAGTTGACTGTAGAAATTAGATTGTTACATGTTCACTACTGAATGTATAGAAATAATTCCCTTACAAGTGTGAGACTGCCATACAGGGTTTGTTTAAAGGAGGAACTGAAGAGCAATAACAGATGTAATGAAAGAAACTGAGCACAGTAAAAAAGCATATTTGTGTAAGTATATATTAGAGCCTTTATCGAATACCCTGTCCTGCCTTCTAGTGACTGACTGGTGAATGGGAACAAAAGAGTCGTCAGAGTGAAAGCTGAGCATTTCCCTGAAATGTTTCTGGTTGATCAGTCTCTGCTGTAATCCAGCGTTTAATAAAGCAGATACTGCAGTTTATATCTCAATGTCGTACTGAAACAGCTGTCAGCACTCTTCAAAGTAACTCCTGGTACATATCTGAACTTTCCTGCTTTTTTTTCCCACCATTCAACTTTAAACTGACTGGATTATCTAATTAACAGACTTCTAAGTGTTTGTGCCTAAGTTACTCGACTTTTCTGTTATTCAGCCATTTGTTTTTTTTCCTATCGACTCGGGAGGTGGTGGTGATGTGTTGCTGTGATGATTCCAGTTTGACCTTTGAACTGACCAAGACTGAAACAATAAAAGGAGAACAGGTGTTTTTTTGACATCTTTATTCATTGTGCAGGTGGTTCAAAAATAATAGATAGAAAAGGTGTCATTGTAAACATCCGCTGGTTACATATTTTACTTGATCAAATAACTCTGGTTTGTTTGAGGATGTTTGGGGTATTTTCCAACATGTACAATAAATCTGGACATAAAGGAGGAGGGTGCTGCTAAGTGCTATATGGTTTATTTTTGCTTGTGATTTAGTAATCGAACGTTCTCAGACATTAAACATTCTTACAGTATTTGGCTTGATGAGAAAGGTGCGATACAAAACAGTGACAGAAAATGTTAACAGCTAAATATTTGTAGTTGGAGCAGCAGCACTGACTGGTGGCAGATGGAGGACAGAAATGTCTTTCTACACATTCAGTCTGTTCATCATCAGCAGTGCCGCTCTAAAACACTAACAGCAGTCACAGGCAACAGAACAACAGGCGCTGACTAAAGTTACAGATTCACAGATTTACACAATGATTCTGCTTTAACTTCCTACGTGAGTCGTTGGCAGGTCGGCGGGGTAATTAGAGGCGCCTTTTGTCGTGTACAAAACCTTGAAAAGGATCAGTCATACAGTGCAGTACAAAACAGTATAAGTAGAAAAGTATATGTGTAACAGCAAATCACACATGAACAGAGCCGACAAACTACATTCCTGTTTGACAGAGTCTGGGTTATTTTGTGCAGAGAAAAGGTGCTCTAAGTAAAAAAGAAAGATCAGTAAACGTTTTGAAATGAGAGGCTTTATATATCGGAGAATTATGGGAGGGCTAGATAGTGTAACAGGTCTTGAAGTGATTTTTTTAAAGGGAGTCCTGATACTGGAAAGCTACTCGGATACTTGTAAGATCCTCTAATCAGCAGACTTTGTTCCATTGAAGTCGCTCTGGGAGTCCACCTCCTCCTCTGAGGCATCCTCAACCACCCTTCTGCCTCCACCGATACGCCGAGGTGTGCTGCTAAAGGAGGGCTCATTTCCACGCCTGAAAGGCCACAGAGATAAACACGACAAATATAAAACACAAACAAAATCCACGCAGTGAGAGGAGTGGCTGTGTGAAAGCTTTTGAAGGTTTGAAGTTTTGTTTGAAAACCACTCAGGTGTTGATGAAAGAGAGGATGTTCAGGTTGTGCTTTGATTACAGGTCACGCGCGCTGGTTATCTTTGTAACTCATATGACTCCTGGCTCAGGAGAATGAGTTTGGTTTATGGCAGTTAAACCAAGCACTAAGAAAAATACAGCCACCATTTCTCTCTCAGATTTCACAGGAGAGTCCCTGGATGGTTGATATTTTGGGGATTTCTTGCTTGTGTCTGATGAGCTGTATTTCTCTGAGTCAGGCTAATGAAGAAAACTTGAGCAGCAGGAGTGTGCACAGGAAAATGCAAAGTTCTGGTAAGCTAATCAGAAACGGTGATGGGGTAACTTTTAGGCGCAGAGGTACCTGCTGTGTTACTCCTTGGGTTCAGGGTTGCCTCTGGAATAGAGATGGACACATTGTTGTGCTTGTGCTCAGCAACGCCAACTTACTGAATGCTTCAAGTAAGAGGTTTACAACCCTCTGAAGAGGATTTTATTTATGTTTACATCAGGATTCAAATGTAGGAGTGAACTCTGACATCAGCCATCTTTAAGGGCTGTAAACCTCTGTTTGCTGTAACTCTTACACACACATTCACCAGACTGTCTACCACTCTGTGGTGGTTTTACTGCTGTGTTTGTGTCTGGTTGTAGCTCACAGCAAAAGGTGAAAAGGAAAACTCAAACACGCCCTGTAGCTCAGGGGAAAGACTCTTTGCCCCCGTTCTTTACCTGAGTTTGCTCTTCAGAGAGTTGACCTCCCGGCTCATGGTGTCGTTGGCCTCAGTGGCTTCATCCAGCTCCCGCTGCAGCTTCCTGCGGGCAGCTGTGGCACGTTGAGACTCCTCCTCTGACTCCTCCAGCTGCCTCTTTAGCTGCTTCATGCGAGTGTTCGACTTCTCTGCCTGGTGAGGGTACAAAGCACACAAATACAGAGTTACACAAACAGGACTACAAGTGGTGACCTTATAAAGAATAAATAATAATGTGTGAAGTTGTGCACCTGGTCTTTGTACTGCTCGGCCTGCTTTCTTTCATCTTCCACCTGCATCATCAGGTCCTTGAGCTTCTTGTCCTTCTGGCGCAGGCTCTTGGCGGCTGTCTGCTTATCTCTGAGGAAGAGCAATAAGGTCAGTGACTTACAGTTACAGCTGAGCTCCTCTAGCACACACACTTTCTCTGCATGCAAACCTGTTCTCCTGCTCCAGCTGCTCCTCCAGCTGTGCCACTTTAGCCTCCAAGGCAGTGATGGAGGACTTGAACTTGGACTTGACCTGGTTCTCCATCTCATGCAGCTTGGCCTTCAGCTCCTTGTTCTGGCGCTCCATCATCTGCCGAGCGCTCTCGTTCTTCTGGGAGGTGGTGCGCTCCGTCTGTAGCTCGTTGTTCAGCTGATCCACCTGAAGAGGGAGCATATGCATGGAGAGGAGTGAGGCCTCTGCACTCTTTCATCCCTTCAGTGTGACTCCAGTTTCTGCTGCTGTCTGCTCACCTGCTGTGAACTCTTCCTCAGCCTGTCATTGAGGATCTCCATGTTGCTCTGCTCTTCCTCCAGCTCCTCCTCCAGCTGAGCGATCTTAGCTTCCAGGCGACGTTTTTCCTCTGATAAGGCTGACCTATGAGTAAGAAACATGCCAGGAGCAAATATAAATGTAAAGTTCATTTTTGTTACCATACAAAAACACAAAACAGTCAGATCTCCACGCACTTTCCAGAGGAGTTGCTGGCCAGCTCATCAGACAGCTCGTCTCTTTCAGCCTCTGCCTGCTTACGCGCTCTCTCAGCTGCAGCCAGATCCTGCGAACACGTCAGAGATCATTTAGTCATCTCAAACCTCTGCCATAAATCAAGTTGCCGTCTTGTTCAGAATTAAACGAATAACCTCTTGAAGCTGCATCAGCTCAGCCTCCAGACTCTTGGCCTTCTTTTCGCTCTCCTTTGCTGTAGCCAGAACCTCTTCCCTGGCAGCTCGTGCATCCTCCAACTCCCTCTGGAAATCCTTCATCTGGCCCTGGAGAGAGGATGACAAAATTCAGAGACAGACATAGAGCAAAGAGATGATTTTTTGAGCGTCACATTCATGGGTTACCACATGCAACGCAGCACTGGTAGACTCTGCTCTCACCTGAAGCTTGCGGAGCTGTTTGATGGCCTCATCTCGTCCCTTACTGACCGTCTCGATCTGTCCCTCCAGATCTTTGATGTCTGTCTCCAGCTTCTTCTTAGCTCCTGCTGCCAGAGCTCTCTGCTTACGTTCATCTTCCAGCTCAGTCTCCAGCTCCCGAACCTGCAGAGTAAGCATCATCAGCGTGTGTGACTTTCTCTGATGCTGGATTAGATGACAGGTTTAGATCTTTCAGGTGTGTTTACCTGCTTGATGAGCTGTCTCTTCTTTTCCTCTCCCATCTCATCCCGTCCCTGGAGGTCCCTCTCGAACTGCGCCTTCAGAGCCTGCATGTTGACCTCTAGACGCAGCTTTGCATCTTCAGCTGCCTGCAGCTCGTCCTCTAGCTCCTCCAGCTGGGTCTTCATCTCCTCCACCTGGGCCTCCAGGCCTCGCTTGGACTTCTCCAGCTCGTGAACCTGCCACCATATTTTGCCAGATCACACACATCACCAAACAGAATCAAACCACAACATGGACTTTCTGAGCAAAAACCACGTCTATGACACATGTAGTGAAGCTGGGAATGAAACAATTTTCCAACCCACATTTTTCCCAACATCATCCTTGGAGCTGATCAGGTCTTCCATCTCGATCCTCAGGGCTTTGTTAGCTCTCTCCAGCTCCTCTCTGGAGTCCTGGGCCTCCTCCAGAGCTCTGGCCAGAGACAGAGCCTTCGTCTCCCTCTCTCTGGCCTCGGCTTCAGCCCGATCTCTCTCATCTGCGTATTTACTGGAGATGCTCTTCTCCTCAGCCAGCATCTAGAGATCAGAGAGCACAGGTGCACAGGTGTAACCAGTAATACAAATAATAACAAACATTTATAAAGACAGTGGTGAAACATGTTGTGCTGCTAACTGACCTGATCAAACTTCTTCTGTTTCTTCTCCAGGTTTGACACAATCTGTCTCTGGTTGTCCAGGTCCATCAGTGTGTCCTCGAGCTCCTGCTGCAGACGGTTTTTGGTCTTCTCTAACTTATCGTATGCAGCAGCCTTTTCTTCAAACTGTGTGTTTGCTGCCTCCAGATCTCTCTGCAGACGCTTCTTGCCTTCTTCCAGAAGCTCGATGTTTCCGGCCATTTCCTCCAGCTTCTTCTTTGAATCTGACAACTGACAACAGAAAAATACTCTTTTAAGATTGTGTTCAAGATAAAAAATCAACCTTCTTTCAACCACCAACCTCTAGTTAAACTGCGACTGACCTGGACGTTGAGGGTGGACACGTGTCTCTCCACGTTCCTCCTGGCCTCCATCTCCTCTTCAAGCTGCTCCTGTAGGCTGTTCTTGTCGTCCTCGGCTTGGCGCAGCTTCGTAGAGAGCTGCAGTTTCTGGCGCGTCTCCTCAGCCAGCAGTTCCTGTAGCAGCACATCAGATTAATCTGTGCTTTAACTCTGAACATTATGAGGTGTTTTAATCACCACTGAGAGGTTACAGGCAGACAATATCTGATTTAAAGAACTGAAATATAACTGTGCTGTACGAGTCCAGTTACCTGTGTATCCTGGAGTTGGGAGCTAAGAGTGGACACATCTTTGCTCAGTTTGATGTTCTTTCCCTCTGCTTCATTCAGAAGATTTGTCACACTCTCCAGTTCAACCTTGAGGAAGAAAAAGATCACTGGTGAATATTTTCTTAACAAAGTGATGACTCATTTTCAGCATGTAATGACTCATTTACTGTAATCTTTGAGCAGCGCTCCCCCAGCTCAGCCTTCTGCTTCTCGCTGTCGTTGAAGCGGGACTGTAGATCGGCCACTTGACCCTCCAGCTTCTTCCTCTTGTGCTCCCCGTCTTGTTTGGCCTGGGTGAGTGAGCGGACCTCTATGGTCAGGTCTGAGGTCTCTTTCTCCAGAGCTTGTTTTGCCTTTTCCAGGTTTGACTTCACCTGAACACAGAGGAGAGGAATCATGATTAGTAACATCCACATTTATAGAAAGAAAGAGGAGTCATCCTTTTAGAGGCAACATCAATTTGAATAAAAAAGCTGCTATTGGGAAGACGGTGTGAAAAGTTACAGGCTTACTCGTTTGGCCTGCTCCAGCTGCTCTGTGAGCTCCTCTGTAGCCTGGGTGTGTTTCTGTCTCATCTCGTGAACCTGGGCTTCATGAGTCCGGTTCTCCTCGTCCATGGCTCTCTTCAGAAGTGTCACCTCCTGCTCACGTTTGGCCCTGGACTCATCAACATTTAAGACATTTATGATATTTCACATAAAGTGATCGCCTCTGTCTTACATCCTTATTTGCCAAAAAAATCCAAGAACAAACAAATTTCAACAAATTTATTATTCATGTTTTTGGATGAATTTGAAGTTACCCATACATTCTTAATATGTAGTCACAACCAATCGTCACTGAATGTGTGTTCCTGTAAGTCAGAGGTGCATGGCTGACCTGAGTTCCTGTTGAGTGGCTGTGGTGTCCAAAGTGTCCTCCAGCTCAGATTTAAGGGCCTCCAGCTCCTCCCCAAGATCCCGTTTGATCTTCTCGGCCTTGTTCCTGGCTGCCCGCTCAGAATCCAGGTCCTCCTGCAGATCAGAGATATGTCCCTCCAGCTCTCTGATCTTCTTCAGAGCATTGTTCTTCTGAGCCGTTTCATCTTCTAACCTGAAAGCAGGAGGCAACACGGACACTGTCTGTGAGCATGATGGAAATGATTATCGGGATAAACTGAAGATGTTGTGTTTATACGCTTTATGGATTCAGGTGTATTCATTGTGAATTTGTGATAAGGTCTCAGTTTTATCATTCGTCACTTTACCTGGCCAGTGCGTTCTGTAACTCCTCCTCTTTCTTTGCCAGCTGGGCTTTGAGTTCAGCGATCTGGGCCTGCAGGTCAGCTATCTGCTCTTGCAGGTCATTTGACTCTGCCTCCAACTTACGCTTAGCTTTATCCAGCTCCTGTCGACTTTTCTCCTCCTTTTTCAAGCGGACTATGTGTAAAGCAGAGATAACAATGGGCATAAATGTTTTTTGCGGAACTCAGGATGTTATCTCTTGCATTGAAAATGGATTTGATGGTCCAGAGTACCTTCTAGTTCAGATATCATTGACTCATGTTTGTTTTTCAGCTTGGTGAGGTTCTTTGACTTCTCCTCTTCCTCAGCCAGGTTGGTACTGTAGTCTGAAATCCTCTCCTCCATCAGCTTTCTCTCCTAGACACACACCAACAGATCAGCTTCTTGCTTTTTTTTCCAGACAGTATCTCTGTTCGTCTTTTTTTTTTTTTTTTACCTTGAGTAGTTTGTTGTTGTGGTCCTCCATCACCAGAATGTCATCCTCCAGCTTTTTGATTTTCCCCTCACATGTGACCTTCTCCAGCTGCAGCTTCTGACGGGCATCCTCTTCCTCCTCCAAATGCTCCTCTAGTTCCTTTAACAGGAAAACAGAGGCTTCACCTTCACATATTATCAAAAATATCACAGCTGAGGATGAAAATCAGAAATAATCACATGTATGGACCTGCATCTGCTGTTGCATTTTCTTCTTGTCCAATAATAACGTCTGAGCACGCTCTTCCTCCTCATCCAGCCTTGCTTCCATTTCATGGAGAATCTCCTCCAACTCCTGCTTTTTAGATGCCAGACGAACCCTCATCTCCTCCGCCTCTGCATACAGCTCTGTCTCTGCCTGGAGCTGCTCCTGCAGAGCGTTCCTCTCCTCTAAAACCTGAAGGCGCAACACAAGACAAGATCTTTGGCATTGTTTCACTGTGAAGAAAGATACAAAATGCAAAAATTGTCAAAGATTTTTTTCATTACCTGCGTGTGTTTAAGGGTGACCTCCTTCAGTTCACTTTCATACTTTCCAGCAACTTCTTTGGCCTTCAGCAGTTCTTCCTCCTTCAGGCTCATCTCCTCCTCCTGACGGGTCACTTGCAGCAGAGGCTTGACCTGTGGTTCAGGAGGATGAGAAGCACCAAAAGTTTAAACTGGGATGTTTCTAATTTACAAAGGTATAACATTTCAAACCATGTACAGTAAAAAGTTTGAGGTTGTTTCATTACTATGATGAATAATTCAGTCACCTTTGTGAAGAGCCTCCACCACTGCCAGTTCCTTAGTTTGAGGTAGGCGGCACAGTTCCTCTGGATCACTTTCATGGCTGTGAGTTGCTGCTGTCTCTTGGCAAATGCCCTTTGAAAATATGACAGCGACACCAGTGGACAAAGTGTGAAAAAAAAGCTGAGAGTAAAAAAGTACAGGAGTCATATACAGAATCTAGCAGAGGTATCCCTTTAAAGGTAAAATACTTTGCACTGAGGGGAACCTCATTCAACCTGATTTCTAAGTCAGAAAAAGAAAATAAAAGCTTAAATGAACCCTGATTCTTTAACAGTTAAGCCTTATTGAAATGCTCTCTGAAAAGACAACCAGAATACGCTGTAAAAAGAGAAATAAAGAGACGAAGGAGTTGTGTGTGTTCATACTTTCTGGCCAGGAAGCCTCTGGCCTGAGCCTGGAAAGCGATGATGACCACAGTGATCTTCAGATCTCTCTCCTCCTCCAGCTGAGCCAGCACTCCAGTGCGGAAAAAGATCTTACTCTGTCCGATCCTGTACAGGTTGGGGTCCAAGTCTAGATGTTTGATCTAAACACACAGAGATCTGTTTGAAAGAGGCTCATGCAAACAAAGAAAGACTGCTCGCAAATGTCAAATACTTGTTATCATGGAGGGAAACGATCATCTTAAGTTTTTTACCATGAGGCAACAGGCCTGCTTGCCGTCCATGAAACCTTTGGGGATAGCGTTTGCAGCCAGGATCTCGTAACTACCAGACAGGAAAGAGAGAGGCACATATCAGGCTGTAAATTCTGCATTAGGTCAAACGAAACATGAAAACTTCTCTTTATAAGTATTTACAAGTCCTTTTAACACCCACTCACCGCTGGCGAAACTCCTGGAACACAATCCTGTTGGGAAATCCTTGTCGGCAGATCCTGATTCCCTCAAGCACACCGTTACATCTCAGCTGCTCCAGGACCAGGTGAGCATCCAGCTTCCCCGCCTGAGGAGAACCAGCGTATAGTTAAGGAAATTCACTTGATAATGACTGTTAACACAAAGACACAATGTACATGGCAAATGAAATAAGAGAGATTCTGATTTTATATTTCATTTCAACATCCATATGTAAACTAATTCCCCTCCAAGGCTGCAGACAGTTCGTAGTAATACACGTAGCAAAGACACATCACCAGTTTTCCAGTTATCTTGATGGATTTTTGCGACCTGTTCCTGCCATGTCTGATTTAATCTTGAAAGGTTTATCTGTCAGTGGTGCTAATGATAGCTTGTTTTGCTCACCCTCTTCTCGTGGTTGGGGATAATACATCTGACAAAGTTGGGCTGGGTGTTGTGCAGTGTGGTCATGAGTTTGGCCAGAGACTCCTTGTAGAGCTGCCCCACAGTTCGAAACATCCCCTTCTTGGTCTTGGAGCCGCTCGGCATGGAGCTGTCCGACATCTTGGCTATAGTGTCGAGACCCACCACTCTGTCGGCTGAATAAAACAACACATCATTAAAGTGTTCTTGTAGACTAACATGGCTGTAACTGATCCTTTCTTAGATTATCTTTAAACCAGCAAAGTCTTACAGTCTTTCCAGAGGTCTTGCACAAACTGGCTGGAGGAGTTGTTGAGCAGCCCTGTGACATTGTCATTCAGGGGGTCCATGTTCTTTGTCAACCAGGCTGTAGCGTTGTAGTCCACCTACAAATAACACAGCATCACTTCTGTTTGATCTTCTGTTAAATTTAGCATTTTATAATACATAAGAGCAATAATCACAGGAATATTGCTTTAACTGAAGTTACCAAATTGAAAATGAAGTATTATAATAATAAACTTTAGTCCTGTAACACATGTCTCTTCTTTCTCACCTTCCCAGCATAATGTAAGATGGAAAACTCTGTCTTGTCTTTGAGTTGCTTTGGTTTTGCAAACTTCACATGGCTCCCTTGAGTGTTCATAAGTTTCTCAACAAAAGAGATGTCTGTGGCTTTGGGGAACCAGCACTCTTCATCCAACAGGGCCAGGATGCCTGGAGGGTTGTTCTGCAGAAAATATGCAATAACAAGGAGATTTGAAATGACACACGCACAATGATAATTCTCGAACTATCCACAGCGGGCAGAGTAACTGTGTTTTTAAATTGTAATACATTTTTTATTGAATCAAAGCCACTCACGGGTCTCTCAATAAGCTCGATGCAGGGCTGCAGATCCAGCCCAAAGTCGATGAAGTTCCACTCAATGCCTTCTCTCTGGTACTCCTCCTGCTCCAGGATGAACATGGTGTGGTTGAAGAGCTGCTGCAGCTTCTCATTGGTGTAGTTGATGCACAGCTGCTCAAAGGAATTGTCCTGAAAATTGGAAAAAGGAAATCATAGTTCCTCAATGAAGTGAATGTCTTTTTCCTTTTGTATAAAATAAGCTGTTTACAATATACTGTATCACATTGTGTGTAGTCTAGAGTAACCCTTTTTTAATCGGCTGAATGTGCTTTGTAATTTTGGTGCTTCAAACCATAAACACAAGAGTGTTTGCTTTATTAGTTTAACAGCACTGTACTGGTTTCTGACTAACAAGTGTTCAGTAATTCATACCTCAAAGATCTCAAAGCCAGCGATGTCGAGGATTCCCAGGAAGGACGCTCCTTGCCGTTTGGTCTTATCTAGGGCCTTGTTGACTCGGGCCAGGATCCAGCGGAACAGCCTCTCAAACACAGCTTTAGCCAAAGCCTCAATAGCAAAGTCAGCCTAATGAATCCAAACAAACACACAGCAGATATCTGATGAGAGACCAAAGTAATGAAGTTTGTTTAAACTCTGCAGAGAAAGTTTGGGAAGTTTTTCATTACATGCGGTATTTTGTTTTATTTGTTCCTATGTTTTCACACTGTGCTCTCTCCCTGCAGTACCTGCTCTTTGGTCTGCGCCTTCTGCACCACCTCTCTGCCCACTTTGATACGAGGGGTGAGGATTGCTCGGGTAAAGTCTGTCACATTGATGCCCTGCAGGTGACACACCTTCTGGGCAGCTGGAGAGAGGAAAGGAATAACATGTTGGCTTGGTTTATTTTTTCACTTTTTATTTGTTATGATGAGGGGCTGTGGTCTCTGACCTGTGTTGTCTGGCATGGTGGCCTGCTCCTGGTTCCTCTCTTTTTTAAACTCGATGTTTCCCAGCTGCATGACCGTGGAGCACACCTTTAGGATATCTTTCAGAAAGAGACAGAAATGTAAGAGAAACAACACCGGCCTCTTATTGCATTTAACTCAGAGAAGATCAATGTGATCACTGGTACCAGTTCTCTCTTCCTCTGTGAAGCCCATGATCTTCATGGCCTCCATGGTCTCTTCAAACATCTCATCATCCTGCTGGCCTGGGATCTGAACATGGGCCGCGCTCAGGAAGCGGTAATTAGAGAAGGGCTCCAGAAGAAGCTCCTCTAAAGATATTAAACAAAACAGTTTATAACTCACCACCATAAATCTTCCGTTCTTCGTCTCCAACTTTTGCTTTTATCACTGAATTTTAATGAACAATAAATGCACAGCAGCACTTCATCGTCATGAACCCCGCCCAGCCTCGAACTGCAGAAGTGAAATCTGCACATGATCAGCTGCAGCAACAGTGCAGTGGGATGTAAAATTAACTCATTCATCTGAAGGAAACACTGAGTGTATGAACTCACCGCGCAGTTTGTCCATCGCGCCAGCAATCATGTAGTAGAAGATGTGAAAAGCTCGTTCTGTCTTTGCTTGTCTGATGCAGCGAGACTTCTCCAGCAGGTCTGAGACACGCAGCCGTTAAAGAACACACACACTTGTTGTATAATCAGCATCATTACCTTTCTCCAGCTCCGTGTGAAGATCAGAGTAAAATGTTAAAGTGTGTAGAAAAAAAAGAAAGTACAATGGCTGCTTGGAAGTGGAGTCTGTTTATCCTAAATAATTTTTTAGTCAACAAAACCTGTGTCCAGGATACAAGTTTCAATATTGGCACCAACAATGTAGCCGGTCACATCAAAGTTTATGCGGATGAATTTACCCTGTAAAGAGAATAAAACTTCAATAAATCATTGTAGTAATGTTGTCAGATATACTGAAAAAAAAACATTGAGTCACAAGTTACCGATTGCATGAAACTTACAAATCGGGAGGAGTTGTCATTTTTGATGGTTTTGGCGTTTCCAAAGGCCTCCAGGATGGGATTGGCCTGCAGGAGCTGCTTCTCTAGCTCCCCCTGGTGACAGTAACAGTGAAAAACAGAAACATCAGTTTTATAAACTTCATGTCGGCTGAGTCCACGGTGCAGGAGGTGGTGATTGGTGGGGATAGAGAAGTTTAGGTTGGATTTGGGTCACAAGAAAGTCCTCTGTATGCTATCACTGGTGTATGAAATACTTTTAAATCAAATTCTATATCATGAGTTAGCACAAGTTTTTGAGTCCTGAGTTTTATCAGCTGATTTTCTTTTAATCTATACTGTTACACAGATGAATGAGCTAAAGACTTATGTATCTGTTTTGGCAGGAATTGCAAAAAGCCCTGAATGATTATGTGGCAGGAGTAGGAGTGAGGTTATTCAGGGTCAGACGAGGCACCTGACTAATGTTAAAAGCATAAAGCCTTTGATGAAAGTCTCAGCATTCAGTGTGTCAGCATGTTAAAATGATTTTGATTCATAAACAGGGATGTGGGACGTGATTTTCTTCCAGTATGACTGCAGAGCCCGGTGGGTGGACCTGGGTGATGGTCTGTAAATGAGGCAGACACCCCGTCACTCTGCATCGGGCTAATCCATCTGATCAAAGGGGCCCATGTTAGCCTAGCATCAAGGTCAGGTGCTGTGGGCTTCTACCTTGAATACTCTCTTGCACAGAAACACTCCCTGTAAACGAGCTAAAGCCACAAAGCAGTAAAAGCTGTTTAGTAAGGAAATAAAGAAAGGAGGGATAAAAGAGACGGTAAGAATAACACGGCACATTATCATTTATTTGCTATCCTGTGTTTTTTTCACCAAACTTCATCTTTAATTATTTGCAAATGGTTTCTTTAAGTGATCAAAAGTTAAATCTTTTGTGGAGAAAAAGCAGGAGAGATACAGACCAGCTGAAGAAGTGAAGCTGAGAGTTGGCAGAGCAGAGAGGAAGGTCTTGTTCATTTGAGTCACTAAAAGAAAGAAAGAAAGCAGAGAAATAGAGCCAAGAAATGGAAAGAAGGTGATCCCACGTAAAGAGGATTGTTGAACAGACACCTTTGAAACTTAACACTTCAGGATTTAGCAAATCCAGTTGATTGATGAGTAACACAGTGACTACAGAAGAGAGAAAGAGCAGAGGGGCACAGGGGGAGCCTTCAAGGTCCAACTGAGGGCAAAAACTACACAGTTTTTTAAGAGTCCTCAGGGTGAGTGAGGTCAATTGCAAAGGGAAACCAGCGCTTTCTGGAACCTTCACCGACGTTCAGGGTTTTGAGAAGTTGAAATAGTTTCAGGAGTTTTAGGATCTCTTCGTTCAACCGTTTCCAAAACAGCCAATGCTGCACTAAAGGGACAAATGTGGGATGCTGAGGAGGCTGAGGAGGAGGGGGAGAGAAGAGGAGGAGGGCAGTGTTTGATAGATCAGGACAGAGATGGACATGCTCACACTGTGCTGTGTTCTCTCTGTGAGACCCTTTTACTGCCGGACAGGCTCTGACAGCGTCTCCTCTGGCAGTGAGAGGGTGTTCACGAGAGGATGGACGACACAAAACTCAACATGATTATCCACTTCAAGAGTTTTCTACCACTACACGTCCGTCACTGATCATTCGGCGGGTTTGGAAAGAACTACGATGATGTTCATGCAGTCTAAGTAAGCTCTGGTTGGGTAATCAGCTCTAAGACAGTAAGATCCCAGGATCTTGCCCCTCGGTGTCAGAACGATGATTAAAAAGTTCATTTATGAAACTCAGTGCCACTTGTTTCATGCAGTTTTCTATCCTAAGGAAAGAACACACACAAACACCACACACAAAAACACACTCCAGGTTTCTTCTTTACTCACGTAGGCAAACTGTGATCCTGATTGTTGCTATTTGGAGGAAATGGCGATATGTACAGAATTAAACTGAGCAGTTTCCTACATTTAATGAAGAGTCAGGGAACTGGCTGAGAGATCCAAACTCATTTTTATACAATGCTGTCTTTTTCACACATGTACTTACAGCGCTGCTGTCCTTTTTGCCTTTGTGTGAAGAGGCCACCACAGCCAGATACTGGATGACCTTCTTGGTGTTCTCTGTCTTCCCAGCTCCAGACTCTCCACTGGTGAAGAAGAGACGGAAAGGGATCAAACGATGTGGGGAAGAGATAGTGAAAGAGAATGAAAGGGGAGATGAAGATAAGAAGCACAGGCAGGTAGTCTGTTCACAGCTCAATAAGCCAGTTTAATTGAATAGAAATCATGTGCAGCAGAGATAGCTGCACCAACACCTGACACTAAGCATAATGTTATTGTTCAGTCTGCTTACTACACACTGATCCCTGTGTGCTCAGATCCTCTTAACAGCTACCATAAGCCCTCGCTAGTCAGCAGGAGTATGATTTAAAAATCTGAAACTTAATCCTCGTTGCTTGCATTACAGATTAAAAGAAAGAGTTTAAAACAAATGGGAAACAGCGAGCTCAGATCAAATCAATCGACGCCTCGATAAGGTGGAAAATAACTGGGCAGAGAGACAGGGGTGTATCACATGAAACAAAGCTGGTGTGTGTGAGATTTTACATATTCCAGTTCCTCAAGCTAAAAGACCAGCTAACAGACTGCTGGTTGAAGTAACTTTATATACAGAGAAGAAGCCTGTAATTTGATTTACAAAAAACACTGTACATGACTCACACCCCAAAACAAATCAAAAAGTCAAAGATCCAACATTTTTTCAGAAGAAATTTATATCTTTCACTTTTTCCAAACAGAAGCAGGAAGACATTCCTTCCAGAAAACCATCTTGGATGTTTAGAGAGACAAAGCTGACTGATACCAGAACCAGCAGCCAGCAGTCCAATAAACAGCCTCAGACAGCAGCCCATATTAGGCATGGGATGCTCCATGTGTTAGGATTTGGCAGCTTTGAGTGGAGTCTAATTACTCCATCATGTTCAGGTTAAGTAAGAAAATATGATGACATCCAGGTTCCTGCTCCGGTCAGCTGTTAGCTCTGAGTAAACTCTGAACTGAGTCTTTCTCTTCATAGACGTGGTCAAACAGTCTCTGCCTCTGCAGTCACTGACAGTTTTGAAGGCTAGTTTTGATACATTATTCATGTCGGGAGACAGACCAGAGACAGACCAATTATCGGCCGGGCTGATTATCAGGGGTCGATATTTGGCATTTTGAGGTATATCGGCATCTGCGTTTGTTTTTAAAAATCCGACAGCTGATAAGAAACAAATTTAAAACTGCGTTGTTGTGGCTCTGCTGCAGCCGCTGTGCTGTCTGCAGTCACTACTCAGTCCCCAGCACTGATTCACCCATGGTACCATCTGATAGGTTACAAGCAGAGTCATGGCTCGGGTAACAGCCAATCAGCAGTGCAGTTATTACAGTTATTGCAGTTACATTGAAATTTTGTAAAACTTTGTTTACTGTGGAAAACTTCAGCTATTTATTTTTTTAAGTTTTCATTTAACTTTATAAACATGCTGCTAAGCCTGAGAGCTGTTTGATAAACTCATGCTTAAAGGTATTTGAATGAAGTTAAGCGTTGGAATTTGTATTGTTCAAAATTTTGACACCAATATTTTCACTTTGACTGCAAATTAATATTGGCTTCAAATATCAGTTTCGACCTCCTTGACTACAAATAATCGGTATCATATCGGCCCGGAAAAATCCATATCGGTCTATCTCTAATGCACAGATCAACTTTCCCTAGTTCCGGTACCTGGGCTTTGGGTATTGACTGATACTGGTTCTGAACTGGTAGATACATGTGTTAACCCTTTGATGCCTGTTGTCGCAAATTTGCGACATACCCTATTTGCGACCTAGGTCTTGCTCTAGCTTAAATGACCTTTGTATCTCGTTATTACCTACTGATTCATTTTCTAAAGATCATATCAGATCCACTGTGTCACAATATATTGGTCAGGGGATGAACTCCTCATGTCTATATACATAATATAACTTAGTTATAGCTATTGTGTACTATACTCAAATTTACATTCTTCACCAAATCTAACATCTATAAGAATGCAAAATCACACAAAAAATCTATTTCAATAACTGTTAATTAATTCAGACAGTAAAGGGTTAGATAATAATCTGCATGCACTACTGAGCATATGGAATTACTGAAGTTAATGATTTTCTACGCAACAAAATATTTAAATGTTTACCAGCAAAAAAAATTTAAGAATGAACAGAAATCACAGACTGTGCATCAGAGGTAACATCCCAAATCAAGTAGCTGAGAGCACCAGAAAAAAAGGCATGGAGTCGCCTGGATAGGCACCATGAACTGGCCCCTTCCCACAGATACCGATCCAGCTCTGAGAGGCATCCCTAATTTCTTGTGGGTAATTTTCTTGTTTTTAAATCATTAATACATTAAGATGTTTTTAAAAAAATAGTTGCTCACAGAAATGAGACCAAAATTTAGACCACACAAAACGTTTCATGTGTAGTTGCCTGCAAACGTCTTAGAGTCTCCAGAAACTTCATCAATACATTTCCTCTTTTGACAGAAGTGTTAATTCAAGCTATAGCCAACAAAAGTATAAATAAGGTTAAGGAATCTGAAGTTTTAAATAACATCCTGAATCTTTGCAGCTGTCATGGGTCTAGTTGGTTGCAAAGATTATTGAAACAAGGAAACCAGTGACCCTGAGTTGACATCTCTGAGTGGAATCAGTTGATTCAGAGCTGTTTCCCATCCTCACTAAAGGGTGAAGAAATTCAAAGAATTTAAACACTGCACGGACAACCAGAATTCACTGAGACGAGAAATACAAGACTCTCTCTGAAAACTGAAGAAGTCCAGTTGAACATCTCTGTAACGCAAGCTGTAAATCTGTCTGTGGAGAGGCCCCCACAGCCCTCAGATTGTATAGAGGTTATTTATGTGAAATATTTATAAAACAAATGTTTGAATGAAGGTTTTAGATTCATGTCATGTTCTTATACCTAGCCTGGTTGCATAATGACTTAGTCATACTTTGTAATACAAATAAATCGATGTGTTTGGAAAATTATTTAACACACATTGGTTCTACGTATACATGCTGTTTGCATATTTTAAGTTAAAAAGGATCATTTCAACCACAGCATTCAAAATCCCTAGATCCCTGTAATGCAGTCAGTTTTTAAAGACATTTTAGGGTCAGATCATCGACTCTCACTCAGGAAATGAAAGCTTTGAGGAGTTTTTATCAAGGGTAATTAAAACTCCTTTATGCACCTTTTTATTTACTGGGCCATTGTTTTTTTCAGTAACTGTCGTTATACCACACAGAGGTCAGATCTCCATCAACACATGCAAAGACATGAATTATGATAGTTTTTAACACATTACTACAGTTTTATTAAGGGATGCTGGGGACAGCTGCTCTACATGGGATGCATAAATAACAGCCTTTACTGATCATCTTGTTTGTTGAATTTGTAAGTCTATGTGGAGACATTTCAAGGTCAAAAAGGGGATTCTAAAAAACATTTTAACATTTAACAACAACATTAAAGATACCACTAAGCTTATTTTAAACTTAATGCTACACAGATGCAAGGCCTCTGTGGAGGATAGCCATGTAAACCAAAGCACCAAAAGCACACAGTTGGAGCAATTAAACACATGTGAACATACATGTAGACTGAGAATGTCATGCATGACATTCCATGAAACTTCTCTCCCATATAAGGCTCCTGAATCCTGCAGAGACGAAGAGCAGCCATAGCTCAAAGTGAAATCTAAAGGTGTCTGCGTGAACCTGACTGATGTTCCAGAGGAATAGAGGGTTTGTTTTTCAGCTCTATGATGACGTGTTAACCCCAGAGTGTTGCTTTACACGACTCAGAATATCACTTCATGCTAGTCTTTATCTTCCTGTTTGCATCAGTGGGTACACCAGAATGGTGCACCACCACTTTCCTTTAAAAAGGATAGATAAATACTGCCAAACTTCTCTAGAAGTGTATAAAGACGTCTTAATAGTTGAGGAAATGAGCTGCTGTAATCAAAGAAACGATTGCATCCTGACTTCAGTACTCTAAGCTTAGAGCAGAAAGAGCCCAGAGGGTGGAAGAGCTCTTCATTCATTTCCTTTACTGCAACTTCTGGATGCTGGGCAACAAACATGCTTCTGTTTACGCAAAACTCTGACAGGAAAGACGGAAAACTTGGTGCTAGTATGCTGAACAGCTTCTTGATATCATTCAGTCAGTACAAAGAACAAATGGTGGGATAGATCCCTGCAGGGTGCCACTGAGATGTGCTGTTTTATGCTTCTACTTGTATTTGGTCCAGCTTCACTCATCTGAGTCAGTGCATACAAACCCTCCCTCCTGAAACAAATATCCCTTTGAATAAGTTTTTCATGGATAATTGTTTCAGTAAGAATGGCTGGGGTCAGATATAGAGCACAAGCCAGTGGTATCTGTAATTTGCTTAAAAGAAGCAAAGAAAAATGGTAATAATTAATATAAAAAGGAGACGCAAAAGAGCCACAAAATCAGAGTTAAAACAGGAGTAAGGTCACTGAAACATGGGATGAAAAGTAAACTAATGGTTAATTTGTTTTCAGTGAATTAAATTAAAGTTTATTCTTGTCTACAGACATTTTCTTTCGCCCGATGCTGCCAGAAAGCAGGAGCCTTATCACTGACTGACTGACTGATACCCCAGTCAAAGTTTTCAATAATTAGTTTGAAACAAATAAACAAACAAAATGGAGCCCAAACATTTGGAGAGCTAATCTGGTTCTCCCATCAGGATGCAGGGCACACTTCCTGGCCCAGGGTTAGAGAGGAGGGCAAGGCCACAGCCCTCTGGGAGCGCTCGTCCAGAGTGGCTCCGATTGAATACAAAACAAGAGCAACAATAATCCCAGAGAGCAGCTTTCTGCATTAAGTCTGTGAGTCAGTGACAGCGTCTAAAACCCCCTGACATCTTCTAAATGACTTTTATTTTTTATACGATGAATCTACGAAATGTAAGACCAGAGACATGTTTATGCAAGCATTATGTAACTGTTCTTCCACACATACACAAACACAGCCCTCCTTCTAGTATTAATGTGATGTCCAGGGAAAAGGTCAAGTAAAGGAGACAAAGTGAGAGTTTGAAGATGAGGAGTTTTTGCTTACGTGCAGAGAATGGACTGGTCCTCACGATCTGTTGACACAAAGAAAGTTTACAGTGTTAGGTAATTGAAGTCAGAGATGTGGAGTCAGTGAAGAACGAGGATTTCGTGTTTTTCTTCTGGGGTTTAAATGCACTGTATGCCACTTTTTTGTCACATATGAAAGAAAAGTCCCTCCAGAAAAAAAAAAAAATCTTGACTCCAGACTCCAGATAGGACTTTGTTTAAAGTTTAATGGGGGCAGCGTGATCTGTGACAGGTTCCCACTAAAACCCAACCTTGAAACTCAACTCTGAATGTGCTGAGCAGTGAGTCATCAAAATGTCTCTGGGGAGAATACGGTGAGTCCATGTAAGGCTATTTTGTGACTGCACCCCCTATAAAAACCCCGAGGGAGTGCATCGAGCACTGCTGAAAGGAAAGATAACCTTTGCCATAAAATCTTTCAGTAGATGACTTTCTGAGAGCGAGACACTGATCTAAAAAAAAAAAAAAGACCCAGCACAGCACATTCTCCCTCAGTTATCATCTTCATACAGTAAAACACATCATTCATGTACAGCACTGACCACTTTATCACACCACCCACACACACACACACACACACACACAGTTACAGTGTGAAGTCATCCCTAAACTGTAAACTTATGCTGTTTCTGTGTTTGGACTCAAGCTCCTTTTTCATTCATTTCATTCCTTGCATACACTCACAAATCTGAGCTCGTTCCCCCTCTCTGCACTTCCTAATTAAGGCACATGGAGGTGTGTGTGTGTGTGTGTGTGTGTGTGTGTGTGTGTGTGTGTGTGTGTGTGTGTGTGTGTGTGTGTGTGTGTGTGTGTGTGTGTGAATGTGTGTGTGTGTGTGTGTGGGGGGGGGGGGCTTTCTCAAAAAATCCACACCCAGTTTTACACCAGACACTCAGAGCAGAAACTATTGTTCTTTTTTTACAGCAAAATCAGGTGCGTCTTTGCACCTGTCTGAGGTACCGCTAACACACCCTGAATACAGAAAATCAACACACCATCATCTGCCGTGAGAGGCAGAAACCTCCCTGTGGGAATTTGCACATTTTTATCTCAGAGACATCAAAGACTGAGGCACAATTTTAAAGGAACGGGATCCCAGCCAAGATTGGAAGAAGAATGTTTTTAAAGCTTAGGAGATTTATGTGGATTTGCTGTGGTTATGCCCCACTTCCACTCTAATATGTGAACTGTTGATGCTGTAACACTGGGTGTAGAGCAGCCTCCATCATTAGTCACCGCTCCATGGGAAATCTCACTGAAGCATCAACAGCAACTACTCTCCCCATTCACAAGCTCGTATAATAAGAGCTTACAGAGGGTTTAGAGATGTGTGGATGACGTCTTAACCTTTAAGTTAAGTATTTATACTGCACAGAGACTGAAACACTATATTATGCTTTTGGTTCTTGGATATACATTATTTATCAAAGTGATTCTCCAGGATGGAACAAGTTGGGTCCTATCACAAGGTTTAGGGCAGAAATTACGCCTACAGCAGTGTTTTTGTGCAGCAGAAGCCCAGAGCGCTCGCACCAAACACCCCCTCCCTGCTCCTCTGCCGGTTTCCTCTGCACTCAGACGGGGCCATTTTTTACTTGACCAAGAACACAAATAAACGGACTCCCACCGAAAAAATCTGATATCAGTCTGCATTCACGCTTCACTTTGCTCGCAAAGTGAACGGCAGGTCGTCCTCGCTCTCATAATCACTCATCTTTACGTTGTTATTGCATAATTCGTCCTGGCAGACTACCTGCATTTTTATATATCTGGCACGCTGCGCGCGCGGACTGATACACTAAGCGGTGAGCGCCTCGTAGCCAGCTGTGGCTCTGCAGTGGAGGTAGCCCCGTTTTAGGACACGATGAGAACTAGAGCCTTATTTAGCAGTGGTTTTGTGTCAAAGTAAAGCGCTGAAAATTCTCTAAATAAAGCGTGAATGCAGACCGATATCAGATTTTTTCGGTGGGAGTCTGTTTATTTGTGTATTTGGTCAAGTAAAATATGGCCCCGTCTGAGTGCAGAGGAAACAGGCAGAAGGGGTAATTTCTGCCCTAAACCTTGTGATAGGACCCAACTCGAGGTGTCCCAGTCCGATATTGATTTTGGATATCGGTCCGATATCAGCAAAAAAACAAATACCGGTATCGTATCGGAATGCATCTAAAATCTCTGATATAAGCAGTCCATTCCAGACCCTGCTCCGGCTGTTTTTATTTGATTTATTTGGGTTATTTTCTGGGTCTTCTAATTTATTCTTTATTTTATTCAATTACTAGTATATTCCTATGTTTAATGTTATAATTTCTGTTACCCATTGGTTAATGATAAATGGGTCAATTTTTTCCTCATACCTACTGTTCCTTGTTTGAATATCACTTCATCAAGCCTTTTCTAACATGACAGACATACTACAAAATAAGTAATAAAAGTATCCATGTTTAATGCTGATATCGTATCAGATTAATATTGGTATCGGTCAATACTCAATGCTGCAGTATCAGTATCGTATGGGAAGTGAAAATATAATATCAGGACATTCCTAGACCCAACTTGTTCCATCCAGGAGTATCACTTTAAGGCACCTTAGAGACACAAAAATCCTGTACGCTAACAGAACTTTTTTTAATTTTAATCCCAAAGTCTAGAAAATTCTTCGTAATTATCATCATCATCAACAACTGCAGCAAGTCCACTGAAACATGGAAAATAAAGGCACTGAACCTCATCTGTGTCCACACTTTGCTAATGGTCAGCTCTGTCTAACTGATGAAATGTGTGGATGAAAAACAGGAAGTGATCATATTCCAAAAAGCTATCAACAATCATGATGCAGCTGTTATGACATTACTGGAATTGCAATCTTTTGTCATTTATTAATAAACATCTCAAAGTAAGCGTTAAAGGTTTCCATCAGTATGTCGTCTGTAGGACCCACTTTGGTCATCCTGCTCTTCTCTTTCTTGCACCCACGGATGACAAAGCTGTTGTGAAACACCTCCGGCTGAATTTATTGCTTTTCACATTTTAACCTTTAAAACTGAACTGGTGGTCAAATGGCTTTAGCTTTAGCTGTTTGTTTAGCCTGAAATCAGTCAATGCAGCATTGACTGTTCATTTTCAAGTGCACACAGCTTCGGACGGGGTGGTAATGTCTGATTTTTTTTTTTTTCATGAGCCAGTCTCCGTCTTGCAGCTGTATGGATTCTTCTGCAGGAATGAACAGCAGAAGTGTAACCCAAACACCCTCATAAACACCAAGCAATCCGCCTCTTTCTTGTTTACTTGTGACTCTGTGTTTACACAGTATGACTGCAGCCGAACATACAACAACATCCTGTGTGCCAGTCTTAAAAAGCACCAATGTAAACATATTAAACACAGTTGCATTTTTAAAATTCACTCAATCAGCAGTACCAGAAGCCCAGGGCAGTTTGGGTTATTAAAAACTGTGAGTCAGAAAGAACTGGTCAATTATAATCATCATTCATTGTGGAGTAATCCATTCATCTTTTCTCCAGTGTGTCCCAATGAGAGCAGCTTTATGATCAGTCTGTGGTGTGACGTGTATTTGATGATCATTAATGTCCACTCTCTGCAGTCAGAGGGTTATGATGGTACATTTTTGAGGACCAGATAATCCTACCTCCTTTAAACTCTCAAAAACAGTTGCTTCCTGACTTAACTCTAAGTCCTGTCAAAACATCAAGCTTCACTGGGAAACTAAACAAACCAGAAGATATTAGTGCAATCTTAAACCCATTCAGATACATCTCTATTGCAAAGATAAAAAGTCAATGAGTTTACACTGAAAGTATTTTTTGATTTCATTGAAGAATGAGGAGGAGGAGGAGGAGGAGGGTGGGCTACTGGAACAGGAAATGTTTTACTGCCCTCCACCCATCCCTCAATCCAGATGTCAACTCCTCTGAGAGACCATCCTCACGTCAACATGACGTCCAGTGGGCATGACCCCCTGGAAGCATAAGAAATAGTTTCTATGGGAAAGCAGCCACTCTGAAGTCGTACCAGTCCAGGGTTTTCTAAGAGCCATTTACTGTAAGCACGACTCTGCCAGGGCCAGTGTTGTCACCTATACGAAACACTGACTCTCAAATAGTCCATAAAGTGCTCGTTTAGATTTGATTTATACTAGAGCTGAAACGATTCCACGAATGATCCGAGGTACTCGATTACAAAGAATACTCGAGTAATTTTCTCTGCCTCAAGGAATCGTTTAATTTTAAAAAAGATCAAAGAGTGGTATTTCAAATAGAGCTGAGGCCATATTAAGAGAGTTTTCAGACCCCTCAAGCTACCTCTTATACAAAATAGCAACTAGCAACAAACCTAGCTTCTTTTCTGGAGTTTGGAGACTAATGGGTCATTCTACAAAACGGGTGCCATTTGGGTCCGCAACATCTGATGAGATGTACAAGGCACAAAAAATGTCTCAAAGTGTGTTGACAAATTTTGGAGCTACCAAAGCGAGTGCTCTTATTGACATGCTGTATCAGAAAATTCTATTTCTTAAAGAGAAAAATTTTCATTTGAAAAATAACTGCTCTTTAACTAAACAAAAATATATTTTATCCAATGACTCGATTAATCGATGGGATTTTCAGTAGAATACTCAAATACTAAAATATTCGATAGCTGCAGCCCTAATTTATACCTTGTTGGCACACGTAGAGGAGAACTTGTGACAGGCAGGTGGAGCTCTGAAACAGACTGTGCTGAATAATAAACACAGTTCTGTGTTTCAGAGCATCAGCCAGGCAGGAAGGCTGGTTTGTGGGTTTTATAAACCACTTTGTATTCATGACATGGGTCAGATGCTGTCGGCTGTCATCACAGAGACAGAAGTGAGACTTTTACCCCAACACGATCTCACTGTAAGCTCACAGCTTCAACTGCACGGGCCAAGGTGTTGATTTTTCACGAGTGGTGTCATTGAGTTCAAGTGTCCCTTATTTACTTTATCCAATTCCTTTGGTATTTGGCCCACTCAGCTCCTGTGATATGAGTTTGCAGCCTTTAACAGGATGTACCTTTAATTTGTGGGACACTCAACAAAACAGAAGTGATACTACTCTCCATCACAGGACAGAATAGAGAAAAATCAACGTAGAAGGGCTGGAGAGTTGGAGATAGTCCTACCTTGCATCATGTTCCTGTAGGCGTTATCAGCGATAGAGTAGATGTGAGGGGGGACTTCGTGTCTTTTTTTCCCTTTGTACATGTCGATGATCTTCTCTGAGTAGATGGGCAGCATTTTGTAAGGGTTCACCACCACGCAGAAGAGACCAGAGTACGTCTGAGGAGAAAGATCAAGAGGAAGGAAGGCGTATGTGAAGACTTTCTGCACTTGTCTTTGTTCTTTTCTTTAAAGTGATACTCCGGGATGGAACAAGTTGGGTCCTATCACAAGCTCTGGGCTTCTGCTGCACAAAATCACTGCTGTAGGGGTAATTTCTGCCCTAAACCTTGTGATAGGACCCAACTCGTTCCATCCCGGAGTTTCACTTTAAAGAGAACAGGACATTTGACAACTCATAAAATGTGTTTTCATAATGAAAAGAAAACTGTTCAAATCTAAACCAAAGTTAAATTAATATGCTGCCTCATGTTTGAACAAACAGCTGTGTGGGAATAATGTTTTCACTGTATACTCACATAAATAAGGCCAGAGAAGTACCTCTCTCGGATATTGTGCAACACAGAAGCTTCGTTCAAGCAGGTGAGCTCGGCCATGTCCTCCACCTTGCTGAACTTGGGAGGGTTCATCTTCTGGATGTCATCCTTGTTGACTGTCACCTTCTTGGCGTTGTCAGCCAGCTCCACAAGCACCTCATCACCGTGCTCCTCCTTGACGCTGGCGGCCTCGAAGCCATGCCTCTCTGACGGTATCCATACCAGCTTTTTGGCTGCCCAGTCAGCCTGAGCCATGGGGCTGTTCAGAAAGTCTTTGTCTACGAAGAGGAACTTCTCGTCCTCGCTTGGGGCCTTCTTGGACATCTTTGGTTAGGGTGAAGGGCCAACTGTTGGGAACAAATCATTCACATGTTATAAAAGAGTCAGTGGGAGAGCAGGCAAAAGGCAGAGGGAGGGTGGAAGAAAGGAAGTAAAGAACCCAGGAAAGAGGAAACAGAGAAGGGAAGGAAACAGATGCAGGTTTGATAGAAAGTTAGTTAAGTATCAAAATGACAGTGACATCTTAGAAATTATGAAAGTAAAATGATGCAATGTAATGTTTCAGAGTTACATTTAACAACCACACCTTTATAAAACACATCATACTTCACATTAACTCCTCCTCAAGCTTGTTTCTGTTTTTCTTTGAGGGTAAAAAGACGCAGGTTGCTCAGCTTCATCTAAATACTGCTGTAAGTGATCAGTCTTTGGTCTAAAGGCCAGGTTACTGGAGTGGTCTTCCTGTGATTGTAACTCAAAGGGTTAACATGTTTCATCCATCGGGGAGTTCCAGAGAGCAGCCATTCTCACAGACCTCCACCCCCTCGAAAACCAGCACTTTCACACACCCCACATGGGAGACACACACGACGCCTCCCCCCTCTTTAAAGATGGTCAGATTGAAGCTGTGAAGTTGATATTAATCAACTCAGTCAGAGAGACGAGGATGTTTCATGAAAAACTCTATCTGGAATATCCCAAAACACAAATGTTCACAGGTAGTTACTCAAACTGAAACATTTAATGGGTGCTTAATGGACAGCATCCATTTCTTCCACGTCTTTCCTCTTCCATCTTTCTCTCCCAGTCTCCTGCTAGGAGGCTCCAGTCTCGTGCTGTGATGACCATATAAGGGCCCCTTCTCTGGAGCAGGACTCTTTTCTGTGGACCTAAACAGCAAGGCAAGTGAACTCCCAAACAAAGCCCATATAGGGAATAGTATGTCTCTCACTGGCTTCGTCGTTTACTCCAAAATGATAACAGCTAGGCAGAGCCTGAGGGGGGGCGAGGGGCTTTAACAATCATGCTTCTCATGGGCCCCTATCTGCAACAACTTTTACATGCATTGGACTGTGGCTTGATCATGGAAAAGGTCTGGGACTCAGCTTTGTCTGCAACGAGTGACACCTGCACTTTAAACTACAAACAGGACCAGATACCTGAATCTGTTTCAGCATACAGGTCAGAGATGTAGCTGTGTGGAAGGTATTTCAAAAATGTCATCATGCCCAACAATTTACATAAGATTTGCTAAATTGGTTGAGCGAGTCTAATACCAGGCTTAAACCATATCATGATATGTCAAACTGGATTAGCCTCTGAACCGCTGAGGATAAAGTTTAGTAGTGCATGGATTACAGACACTGAGTCAATCCTGTCCACAGGCTGCTCACCCCCCCTCCCCACAACCCGTCTGTACTCTTTACACTGGCACACAGTGTAATTGAGTGGGAACTATGTAAAACAGCCACTGAGCCTCCTGAGAAAGCCTAAAAATGTTCTCCAGGGAGCAGCCAAACCAAATCACCCAGAGACTAATGAAAGATGTCGCATAAATATTAACTGGAGATGGAGACAGACACTTCCTTATTCAAAAACTGCAAAGCTGGTGGATAAGTGCAGCGAGCCAAGCAGGAGTCCCGAGGAAACGAGGAGGAGGAGGAGGAGACCAGCTGATGCTTTGATGATCAGTGATTTCTGGAGATAAAAGTAAACAGACTCTTCCTGACACTCCCTGTGTTTGAGTGTGTGCAGCCAATCCAGAGACCCTTTAACTCTCCTCACTGCTCTGGTTGTTACCTCTCTAAGGCCTCTTCTCTCTTTCTGTGTTGTCAACACTGCTTTGCTCAGACAGGGTATCTCCAAGAAGTCTGTCTGCACTGGAGTTGACGAGATAACAGGTTGTTAGAAACGGACTGGATACTGAAAGCATGGCCAGGGCTTCAGCCATCACAAGGCTGTTGGTCGACGTGTGCATCTCCTGCCTCAAGACTTGACAAATACTCTATCATAATTACATGAAGAGAATATGAAAAGAAGTAATTTGGTGTAAATCATGCCAGAAAGGAACAACAAGTGCACCACACAAACTGACACTGGCCAGAGTCCACTCAAAGATGTACCATATCCCTCTCAAACTCACTGAAGCCTTCGTTGGTTCCAGTTTTAGCTTCAAACACATCAACTCAAGCAACAATGCTGAATCTCAAATGTGTCAAAAAGTAAAAACCTCGCCTTGAATAATAAATAAACAAGTAGAAATGTCACCCAGGAGACTCAGTGACCTTTCTATTTATGGGTGAAAGTTGGCCTGAGGGGCCTGTGAAGGACTTTACTCATTTCCTCTCTTGGCTGCTTCACAAACATTCTTCCAGTTATCCTCTTGTTTAAGACCTGTCACATTAAGATTCACAAAGTGGTCAGGATTAATTCATAAAAAAGGATTAAACCATAAAGCAGAAAAAAGTCAAGTTGGTGATAAAAATTTCATTTTTTGACAAGGCTTTTTAAGCTCACTCTAAAAGTTGGGCCTGTTTTAGTGCCAGGGAAATTATCACAAAACCCATAGAATGAAAAGAGTTTGACTAAAATAACACCGGTTGTTAAAAATGGTCTACATTTTTTTGTACAGAACAAAAAGAAAAAGGAAAACAGTTCATCTGAAAGTTTCACACATTACTGTAAAGCATCCTCTACATGTTTCATTGGTGTCAGTGGAAACTGTCACATGTGAATTCTTGCTGTAGTGTGTGCATCTTTAGCCTCAACTGTGTGACTGTCGAGCAGCTTTATACAACCATATTTGGGAAACAGGAAACTCCATGGTTAGAGTCATGCCTGCATCTGTTTTAGCCTATTCAGACCAAACTTCCCCTTATTTCCTTTTTGCTGCAGTCAATGCACCATCATTTTCAATGTATTTGAAAAAGGCTCCCTCCCAATAGGACTGAAAAATAACAGCAAAGTATAAACAAACTGACTCCTATTGTTCATGCATTTTTGTTCTTAAGCACAGGGCTGAAGTGGACACTACCTGAATTTTCTAAAGTGGTTATCACAAAAGTTATGCCTATTAAAAACAAAAACAAACCACTGAAAACGACAATATACGCTTTATTTTTTCCACTTTTGTATTTTAGACAGTAAATTAGTTCTGAAGTTCGTTTTCAGTTCGTATTTAACTAATGTAGCCGCCCCAAGCGTACGCTGTTAGACTTAGCAAAGAGTCAAAGGGATACAGTTTGACAGGTGCACCAAAGCATCATTATTTTAAAAACCACCCTCCACAGCAGGATTCATGGCATACTTACATGTTGTTGAGAAATTTGATTTCAGGGGAGTTTGGACTTGAAAAGTCAGGGTCTGGAGCGTCGGGCGATGACGAAGTACTCCACAAAAAGCACAGTCCAAATGACCCCCGTCAGAATCAGAACCTTACCATTTAAACTGCGCACTGCTGCACGAGGGTGGAGCAGCACGAGCTATCCCTCCTCCTCCTCCTCGCGCATCGTCCGGCTGCAGGCTCCGTTAGCATCATGAGCGGGGCAGGAGGCAGAGGACATGCGCAGACAGGTCCGCAGAGTCACGGGGGAGGCATCATGGGAATGATGGGGCGCTGAACGGGAGCACAGAACACAGATGATCAAAAATGTAACTGTTAAAGGAATAATAGAGCCTGTCCGAGAATACAGGTGTGTGTGACAACAGAAGAAACGTGTCAGTTTCCTGTATTTATGCTACTTACCACATAGAAATTTGACTTGGTAGCCTTTTAACTACCTGTTTGAGAATGAAAAGCAATTTTATGTACATTTGTTAAATGACTAAGCTATCAAAATGAGCTAAACCACCAGCCACGTCAAAACTAAATTGTATGAAGAGGCTACAGATAAAATACATGGTAATACTGCATTGTTCGGTCTACTGCTCAATGATTATTGACAATGAATATTTGTTTTTAGGTAACTTTATTTGTGAAGCACATTTCATACAAAAGGGAACTTGGTGCACTTGACATAAAAAAACTCAACAGTTGGTTAAACAATTACAATATTTAACCTTTAAATTAAAAAAGAGATTTAAAAATAAATGTAAAAACATAAAAATATTACAGTAAATAAATAAATATTTCAAACCAAGTACAGAAAATAAACAGGTGAAGAAGGGATACTAAAATAGATCAAAAAATAGTATTGCAGCACTGAATAATGACTAGTTGTCCAAACATTAGCAAACCTTACAATGCAAATGAAAGATAATAAAAGCACTTCAATCATAACTTTATGACATTTACACTCAGGGTTGACATCAGCTCTGTTGGTAGCTTGTTGTGTTGACTTCACATTCGTTCATGCATTCACAATGAAGTGTTAGAATTACAACAAACTTCATGCTTTAATTCAACGCCCCATAGAGCTTTTCAATGACGCAATCTGCTCTGACTCCTCATAAGGCGTGATATCCCCATGCACAGGAATCCCCCTTTACTGTAACAGCTCCAGAGAGATTCCCCAAAACACATATTTCACACGATAAATGTGAGGTCATGAGTGTGTGTTTGTGTGTGCATGAACGTCCCACAGACATGTCTCCTATCATTACACACATCACATTCCACCTCCACAAACATCCCTCCACCTCTCTCTTTCTGTTTCCAGTGTCTTTCTGATGGAACTTCCTATATAAGGACACCAATCTATTAGCTTCAATAAATCAAGATGGCCGGGGCTGTTTTGTGCCAGAGAAGCACACACTGCGTGGTTGTGTGTGGAAACTGATGACAAACCAGGACATTGAGGAGCTCCGGGCTCCCTCTGGTCAACATCACGCAGAAGGGGGTGGTGTTCACGGGGAGAAAACTCTGGTTGAAACCTCAGGGAGTCAGGGTGAGAGACAAGGCAGAGGGAGGGATGAGGAATGAGACAGGGAGGAGGAGGAGGAGAGATGGCGACAAAGCAGCAGATACACTGAGCAGAGAGGTTGCAGTGTGTGCCATATAAGGACAGTGGGGTCTGTATGGAATCTCGGGAGCTTTCTATGTTACTTTCAAAGTCTTGCACAGACGAACATCTCCCAGACCAAGTGACTAAATATGGTGCAGCAGCAATAGCAATGCTCAAACAAATATAGTTGTTTCTTTACGTGAGGTTAGCAATAAAAAGGCATTATGACTTCTGAAGTGACAGTTTACAGGGACACGGTGAGGACATTATCCAAACTTCATATCTCTGTCCTGTGGTATAAAGTTCACTACAAACATACACCATCACTGCACAGAACTAAATGATGCTTTCTGTGATGATCCCCCTCTGGGATAGGATCATACTTTATAACTCATGTCAGAGGAAAGGTCAGATCTGTATTTTTTATGTGATAGGTGGTGATCCATGCTTAGGGAAAGTAGGAGGGGTACTTAAAAAAAAGTGGAAACATTTGGGAACTATGTGCTGACAAGAGGAGTCTTGACTCAACTTTGGCCAAAACATTCATCGTCCCGGGTCGTGTGAGACAGAGTAACTGCTTGTAACTTCTCAGAAAAATGAATAAATGGGTGACAAGATAACAGTGACGAGTAAGAGAGACTTTGCAGTGCATATGCACAAAATTATGAATGTTTAACACATCATTGTTCAGCCAGAAGGATGGAGTTTATCTAAATAAAAAATGTTATCTAAAAGAAAAAGATAGATTGGATCCACATTCAAGAAACAAAACAAACAGAACTCACTTTAACATTCCTCAGAACAGCTAAACAAATGGCTTACATGTGTGCTGTGCTTCATTATGCACAGTACATTTTCAGTCACACATGACCAGCGAAGCACAAATGTGCAACATATAGGATGCTTAATAGTTTCTCTAACCTCATGTCCATAGATGGCCATGTATTGGAGAGAAAATATGTTTATGGATACGTTTGACTCTCGAGGAATGCAATTGGATTCTAATCTGAGCTCAGGGGCAAACATCAGTTCACTGCTCTGCATTTACACTATTTATACAGCTGTCTCTTTTATAACCAACTCATTTATACAGGAGAGGAAAAATGCTGCCCATTAGAAGGTAATCGGACAACTCTACAATCATGTGCCATTGTTCAACTTCCTCTTCTTAAAAAGCTATTTTTAAAGGAACACTCGCACCTGCTGCCAATACTCTGTTCACCCCTTGACCACAGTCTTTAGAGCAGAGGTTTGCTCTGAAGAAATGATATAAAGCCAGACTCCTGATACCTCAGGCCCACATTGGCATAGAACAAGGAGTGGAAAAAGTACTAAAATATTAAACTCAAGCAGTGAAACAGTTACTTTTTTAACATCTTATAGTACATAAATTTAAAGTACTGAATACTTACCTTTAACTTATGACGATGGAAGTGAGAGATGTGAAGACATGCTGTGTGAAGTGATCTCATTGATACTACACCTATCCACGATGAGGCTACTGAATATTTAGCAGCATCTTTTGTCGGGTTTGCACTTTGTACATGGTTATACACCAAGCCAAGGCTGCCTGTGCGAAAATTGCAGACATTTTTTAATATATACATATTTTAAGGAGGTTAATTATGTTTTTTGATCCTGAAATATTTTGAGTAAAGATTTATATCTGGACCTGTTGTGTCTTTGAAGCTTAAATTAGATGTAAAACGTATTTTGACCACAACCAAGACAAATTCACTGGGTAAGATTTGAGTTTCATGCAGTGTAGACATCATCCCATTGGTTGATTGCCATGCATTTGGCTTTTTTGTTTTTGGTGCTTTTTCACTCATTAGATAATGCTTTGTAAAATGTAGTGAAGTAAAATTTTTGTCTGAAAAAAATGAAAGAACTGATTTAAAAAATATCATAAATCTGCAAGTACAGACTAAAGCTTTGTATTTACAGGGAATAAAGTAAATGCATTAAGTTACTTTCCATCCTGCCTGGAACACACATGCACTTAATAACAATGTTCTTTAATAAAATTATAACAATCAATAAATTTCAACTCTGTTCAAAGTTAGGTGCACTTTACAACTTCTTGCAAAAGCTGCTTTGGTTAAAAATGTCAACTTTTCATCTTAACTCTCCCTGCTCCACTAGAGGCTTCAGTAAATCCAGCAAAACACTCCCTGTGCTACATTATTACCTCATTCAATGAACTAATTTGAGCAGTATGATCTCATCTATCAAACTCTGTACAACAAAGAATGGCAGATATAATACGGCCGAGGGGAAAAAGGTAAAAATGACTCCTGAATTCTAAAACAGTTACATATGCATTATGTTACGGAAGGAGATGCATCTTGAAATCAGCATCAGCGATCAGGCTGAGAAACAAGCTGCAATACTCTCACATAATCAGTTCCAGAAACTGAGGGCTGTGAAGTTGTGAGAGATAAGGAAGTCAAGTTTCCTTAAATGGTGAGAAAGGAACTGACATGCAGAAAGTACAGGCTTGTTGTTTGTGTTCCCAGCACAGGTCTGGTCTTTGTATGTAGGCCTGTGTTTTTTGTGTGTCTGTAATGTATGCACATTTTTTGAAGTTCTTTTAAAAAAACATCTTATCTCATCCAACAAAAAAGTTAATTGCAAGCTACTTCGTGGGACCACCCAAAAGTATCTTAATAACCGTTTTATCTACGATAAGTTCAAAGTAGCATTACCAAGCACATCTGAGGCAAGCTTAGAGCAAGGGTGACGACGCAGTGTGGGTGGGTTTGACCAATGAAGCAACACCATGAGATTCAACTTGATCAGGAACAATCGCAGGAAGAGAAGTGAATATTGGTTCCTCATTAAAGCACTACTTTACTATGTTGTGGTTGGAAAAACACCAGTAAAGTTGATCTTTTGTTATTATTATCATTATTAAGAATAATTTCTTTTTTAGCTTTAATGAAAGTTACCTGCAGATACTGTCAATTAAAGTAATTCATTTTAAGTCTGCAAATATTTGAAAAATAACACTAAACTGATAAAATTCAATTGATTATTACTCTACCTAAACCATTCATGAATGCTAAAAGATGCCTCAGTTCTTTGAACAATGCCAAATGTTGGCTAAAAATGCATATTCCATCTGATACATGCAACCTTCCCATGTTTTCCTCATCTTTGGCAAGGTCGCCACCAAGTGGTAGTCAGCATAACAACAGTTCAACAAATCATTTTCGCTCTCATATTTTACTTTATGGTAAAAGAAAGAAAACTTTTATTTCTCAACATTTTAAAGGTAATATAAAAGTATACAAAATATGTACATTCAAAAAGGAACATATCAAGGTAGGAAAACTTCATGTAGAACCACAACGTCTCAAACAAAAAAACATTTTTGAACCTCCCGTGCAATAAACTCTGGGAGTAAAAGAAAACCTGTTGAGGATGCAACGCAAAACTACAAGACGCTGCACACACTGTATGTCAACATTAAAGGAGTTAAAGTGTCTTATCAGTCCATGAGTCAGCCCATCAGCTCTCAGGCCTCCTGTCGAGGTTCTGTGCTGCTAGCAGGAGTAGCACCTGGCATAAAGGCTCCCCTCAGAAACACCTTTCCACTCTGATCACTATTCATAAAATGGGACACCAAGCCATAGAGAAGAGGTCTGAAAAGTAAAATACAATCAAACAAACAGTTTATTACAGTTTATTTTCAAAAGTGCAAGTTCCATTCACATTATTCACCAGTAAAAGTAAATGCTTTGCTGTTATGTTTAAAAATTGTAAGAAATATTTCCTGATCATACTCCCAGAGAGGTAAGTGAATCACTGAACACTGCTTGCTAGCACGCTGCACTGCACTTACATGGACTTGGAGCTTGTGTCCTCTGTGACCTTCAGCTCATTTGCCAAGAACTGTCTGTCCAAAGGAACCTCAGGTTGGCCGGACTCTGAGAAAAACATCATATTGGAGGTTTTAAACTTTGAGCAAAAAATGGAAAAACAACTTTGGGTAAGTTGAGTTGAAAAATATTTGCCTGGATGAGCCTCACAATATTGTAGCAGTAAAAAAAATCTGGCACTTGAGACAGTAATTAGTTCACCCACCTGCTGTCAGGACAGATGCTGTGTATCTGTACTTGTTGAACTCCAGATACTCCCGGATGAGCTCGTTGATGAGCAGATTTTCATGGGACAGCGCTGGACGAGGTTCACGCTGGTCATCCAAGGCACTGAACACCTCTGCCCGGATACGAGCTTTCAGCTGGCCCAGGACACCCCGGAACTCCAATGTTTCTCTCACAGCTACAGCATTTATATTTTAATAGATTAGACACAGACTAGCTTCATAGCTGAAAACATTTGTTTACTTCGCACTGAATATTAAAAACTCTCTTACTGTGACTTAGTAAGCTGTTGCACAGTCATTACTGCACTTCAAATTGAGATACTTGTAAGCATTGATTTCAAATAATGCATTTTTTACATCATTAAAGGCCAAATAGCTAACAGCGCTGTAAACATGATGCTGAAGGAGGTATATATTCACAGATTTCAATTTGCATTACTTGTTTTGAAACAATGCCCTGTTCCAAAAACCACTGGACTTAGGTCAAATCTTGACTAGGTTATCTAAAAGTCTACAGACTTTTTCAAACCTTTATTCTGTTTGTGAAAAAAGAGAAGAATGGGTCATTTCACTACTTCCTTGCTGTTAGAAACACTATGGACCAGGTTCTGATACAGAACCACTAAAACCAATGCTTCCAGAAAGGCTGAAGGTTTTTTAAATCACAGTTTCAGACTTATAAATACTTTATTTTATAGGTAAATTATATATTTTTCTGTATTTTTCACTGCTAGACCATACTGGTCCATACCAGTTTCTGATCTAGAGCCACAATACGACTTTTCATAACTAGACTTAACTGTTCTACATAGGCTATAGAGTCTTTGAAGACAGTTTCGTTTAAATCTTTACTTAGTTTGTGAAAATGCAAGGTAGGGTGATTTAACGGCTGGCTTCACCCCTCAAGATGTTCATTAAACATTGCCTTTTTTATAATGCTGTTGATGAAATCACCTTGTTTGGTTAAATAATATAAAAAAATACAGTTACCTTGATTCAATGTGATAAAAAAACTGTTTTTGGTCGCAAATGTAGACCCAGGTCTCAGGTTTTAAAACTACCCTGTGTCGTTGCCAGCCCAGATCTGAAAAGCCAAAGTGATTTTTTTTTTTTTTACTATATAACTTTTTGGTACCTGGTCCAAAAGAGCAGATGTTTTATGAAACGTTAAACTTAGGGCATGTTTTCAAAATGACTCTTTGCAGTAATTTAGACCGGGCCCTAAAGCCTCTGTGCATAATTGTGGATGGAAACCTGGTCTGATGTGATATCAATAATGAAAGCAGAGGTAATGTCAGTTTTAATTCTTCACTAGTTTGTAGACACTCTTAGATAAGGTAGTCCAGTTAAATCCAGCGTTGAGTCCAACTTACATTGTATTAATGTACGCCGAAGTGAAAACTGCTGAAACAGAACACCTAATACGGTAAAAGTTAACGTCCATACAGTCAAATTTCTGAAAACATCAGCAATTTTGCTAAATACTATGATTATAGAATGGAGACACGCGAAGATGTGTTCACTCGAGGCTCATGCTGGCTCAGACAATCAGTTTGACTTTCAGATAAACGTGGTCGTCTCAAATAATATGTCCGTCATCGTCTCTAGCTTGATTTAAGAATGAAATAAGAGAGAATATGTTGAATTTTTCAGACGCTTACCGCACTTCAGCTCTGTGATGGTCGCCATTGCAACAAGTGTCAACAAACGGTAGTTCACTACCATCCTAATTGTAGACTACAGCCATCTAGTGGCTGCATTGATGAACTACAACGTAATGATTAACCAAAGCCTGACTGTAATATTCACAATTTCAAAATTATTTGTAAACGTGACCATGTTTATCTCCTCTTAGTAATAATTTATAACCAGGTAAAATGTATCTCTAATTTAAAAGATCAAAATGTTTTTCTCACCATTGTTATTAACCAGATTTAATGTAATCAGAGCTACTCACAACTTTACTAATCAAGCTTCCATTTTTCTTGCCAAACATAATAAATATTATACTTTCGTAAAAGGCTGATTGCTCTCCTTTTCATATAACTGTTGAATAAATACTCTTAAATATTATGTAAATTTAATTAACATTAGTTCTCTTTTGTGATATAACTTTGGCAAAAACTTGTTGCAAATGATTTTGGATGGGATTTTAAAGTCAACAGTCATCTGAGGGACATGTTATTTCTTAACATGACATTGATTCAAGCATAACCAAAAAGTGGATTCAGATAAACTTTTATTATCCAGCAAAATGTATGAATCAAGACAGTACATTAATGATAAAAGTTGATGAAAAATAAACAAGCTTGTTATAAAAAGTATAAATATAATACAATCCCTTTAAATTCAAGGACACTTAATACATTTTGTCTTATGACATAAATAAACTTTGGGTTTCTCTGAGAATATATTGTCTAAACCAGTAAGACAAAAAAACAGTAAATGTCTCTTTTCTTTGAAGAGTTCATTCAGTTCATCCTTCGAATTGAGTCTAAAGGTCAACTTGGACTATTTACAGTCTGTTATGTAAACACCGAAAGAACAATACAGTTTCTTTTTTTTTCTTTTAAAACTTTGCATATGTGTGTATGGCCTGAGATGTGCGGTAAGGCAGAGAGACAATCACAGAAACATTTATCACCCTTGTTTTGAAGAGGCATTCTCTTCATTCATTGTGGTTTTCACTACCGGTGTCAGGTTAAATCTGAGGTCTCTATTGACTTTATGTGTTTACTTAGACAGAAATAAACAACAGCCACAACATAGTTGGACAGCTGCTAATGTCTTGCCTCATTTCAACCTCTCCCTCTTTTTTTTCTAAAACTTATAAAAACTTTCAACTGGCTGCTTCAAACTGATATTTTGAAAGCAGTGAAAACCTCACTTCCCTTGTGTTTGCCAGGGTGAACCTTTTAAAGGTTAGTGTGTCAGACTGTTTCCTGTCCCAGTTTCTGAGACAGGAAGGCAAAATAGATTTCTATCAATTTACAATTACGAAACTGCCTCTTGCTTGGTATACAAGGATAAAAATAAGAGTAAACATCAATGTGAAAGCCTGAGACAACATCAGAAAATATGTCATGTGCTTCACACTTACAAAAACTACAAAAATAGTACAGCTCCCATTCAAAAAGAGAATGAAATTTTTAAGATTTGTGCCACTCTTTCATTCCAGCTCCTGACAAAATCCCTTCATGGAATAAACTGGCTCCACTGCTCTATGTACAAAATGTGTAGCTTGATGATTCTCAACCATCCTCCAAAGCTTTCTTCATGCTCATCATCTGAGGTTAAGGAGCGTGTATCTATGTTGAAAATCAACATACTCTGGAGATTCATTGACAATGCCCTTATTGGGAGGTGTTTGAGCTGCCACAAAGCTTGGAATGGTGAGATTCGATGTGTGTTTGAGAGCCACACAAATAAGGTGCGACATCCTTTCAGGCTCTTAGATAAGAAGCACAACGGTGACCTAGACCAGCCCAGCTTCCCGGCACATCCGGTAGAACTGTCCCCGCTGAGTGATGAGGTTAGCTGGTGAGTCCATTTCAGAAATGTGGCCTCTGTCCATGACGATCACTCTGTGGATCGGCAAAAGCAGCAAAAGACTGGTTTAGAATCCAACACTGAAATTATAACCAATCAGCTGTATTCTATAAATGTGAAATGAGACTGCTGGCATTTGATTTACACACGGTTAAACAGAGTTATATGATTTATGACTGCAGAAATGACCTTTTTTAGAAAATGTTTAAGATTTTTTTTTCCCTTCTGAGGGAATAAAACAAAAAAGAAGCCAAATTCTCAGCGGTTTTGGTCAAATGACCTAGAAAAATTGCAGCCGGTGCTCACATTTTATAAGCTGGAGCTGTTAAACCTTTGGTATTTCCTTGATGAATTACTTTAAATGATTACTTTATGATTCATTTATTAGATCCCTGTTAGTAACTTCAAGGCAGATTGAAGTACCTGGTGTAGTCCATGATGGTGTTCAGGCGATGAGCGATGGTCAGGACGGTACAGTCTCCAAACTGAGTGCGGATCGTTGACTGAATGAGCGTGTCTGTCTCCAGGTCCACAGCAGCTGTCGCCTCATCCAAAACCAAGATCTTGGTTTTCCTCAGCAGGGCCCTGGCCAGGCACACCAGCTGTCTCTGACCCAGACTACTCAGACAAAGGTTTGGAGAGAGAAAACAGGAGAGATATGCAATCACATGTTAGATTCTGTCTGCGGACTCCCTGTAATACTATTCCAGAGACTGACATAGTGAAACAATGGAGTGTGTTATGCATTTAAGATGATGATATAAGAGCACTCATGTACCTGAGGTTTTCTCCTCCTTCTGAGCATTCGTGGTTAAGTTTGTCAGGAAGATTAGACACAAAGTTTTTGAGATGAGCAAGCTCCAGTGAACGCCACACCTCCTCATCAGTGTAGGTGTCAAAGGGGTCGAGGTTCATGCGGAGGGAGCCTGAGAACAGCACAGGGTCCTGGGGGAGGGGGCAGCAGATAAACATTATGAAACAGTCCAGATTCATCTCATGATTATCATCTTACAGCGTCTTGTTCTACAGTTTATACAGAGTGCAGCTTTTAAAAACAGTTTATGTGATGAAAGCCAGGGCTGAGTTTCTGTTTTTCTTACTGTCCTACCTGAGGAATGATTGTAATGCGAGATCTGAGGTCATGGAGTCCAATTTCTGCAATGTCGACTCCATCAATGAAGATCTTTCCTTTTGCTGCCTCTAAGATCCTGAAGATTCCCAGGGCAAGTGAGGACTTTCCTGCTCCAGTCCTACCCACAATTCCAACCTGGGAAAGAGGTTTTGAGTCAGAAATTGTGTAAAACAGGCAAACATCCATGATCCAGGATAAAGGTGAGGAAGGACAGCAAAGTGCTTCTGACTCACTCTCTCTCTTTCGTGAATATGCAAGGTAATGCCCTTCAGAGCCAGCTCAAGACCTTTACGATACTGCAGACCGTAGTCCTGGAACTCCAGAGTGCCTCTTTGGGGCCAGGCTGGGGGCAAGGAGCTGCCCTCTATTGTCCAACTGGCCTAAATAAGACAGACGCAGATTGAGTGGAGAACAACAAAGGCCCTCTTTGTTCAACACAGTTAGATTTTGGCCACAGAGGAGTGTTGTGTTTCTGGTGCAATGCATGTTTAAAAATCTACCAAGAAAATACACCGTGTGCTTGTACATATGTGTATTTGAGGGAGTACTGACCTCTTTTTCAGTTTCAGCATACTCGCTGACTCTCTCCACGGAGACAATATTGTTTTCTACATCAGTCCAGGATCTTACAATCCAACTCAGGATCCCAGTCACCTGCAAAATCCAAAGAAATTAGGGTTATGGAAAAGCTGGTTTTGAGCTGCTCTTGAAACACTTGCACTGATACTGCTGGAGAATGTGTGTGTGTGTGTGTGTGTCTTACCTGGAGCGAGTGTGACACAGCCAAACCAACGATGCCGGGGCTCAGGGTGCTTTTTCCCATCACGGAGAGAATGGCAGCAGCTAAGACCACTCCATTGCCCACAAACTCCAGATTGACAGCCAGCCACCTAAAGATATGATGTTGATTTAACTATGGGCAGTGTTACCGAAGCCAAATGTATTTCTGTAACATGTCACATAAAGCAACCAATGTAAGTCATAGCGGTATAATTTACGCACAACTGAGAAAATAAACATGTATATATAAATTAAAGACATAATAATCATATATGGTCTCACCGAGTTGCCACAAATCTAGGGAAGTAGGATGTCTGATTGAAGTCCACCCTCTCGTTGGCCTGCAGAATGAACCTGGACTGATCACCGAAAGCTCGGATCACGCTGGCGCCCTGCACCGTCTCATTGAAGTGGGTGTAGATGGGTGAGCGGCTCACAGCTTCCAGCCTCCGCAGCTGACAGGATGTGGCAACGTAGAAGCTCTGTAGCCCACAGTGGAAAAGTAAAATACCGGCTCAAATGAGTAAAACCAACAGAGGGAACTGAAGGCTTTCCCATAATTCACAGTGAATGTGAGTAACATCTATGTCAGCAGGTGTGGAACAAAACACAAGTGAACAGCAAAATCAGCAGGGTTGGTTTTGGAGCCCCGAGCTTTCCAATAACACAGTGTCATAAATATCAGCTCTAGCTTAGCCACCTTTGAGCTCTCAAAGAAGTAAAGATGAAAGTCATCAGAATGTAACTGCAGAGGAAAACTCTACCTGGACAAAGGCGTAGAGGAACGCCAAAGGCAGGATGATGACAGCAGCAAAGGGTGTAGCCATCAGCACGATGATGCAGACCTCCATGAGCTTGAAGACGTAGCTCAGCATCATCTTCAAGCCGTCGGGGACCATGCAGTCGATGGCATCGATCTCTTTGGCGAAGCGGTTGAGCAGGTTGCCGCTGGGGGTGCACTCGAAGAAAGACATGGGGGAGCGCAGCACGTTGTTCAGCAGGTCCATGTGCAGGTGTCGAGAGGCGATGATGCCACAGATAGAGATGGTGACAGTGGTGCCAAAAATTGCAATACCTGTAGAGAGTGAAGATTCAATATTTTGTGTTTCTTTTGGAAAATATTTATTTAATCTTGCAAAAGTCTCTTGTGTTCAATCTTTTTTTCTTGTCATTTTTTGTTCTTGCTAACTGACCTTGTACAAAGCCAAGAGCCCCAAAAACAGTCAGCTTCAGGTCTGTATCAATCTGGGTGCCGTTGACGACGGGGTCGTCAGCCCACATGCTGAGCCAGTAGTTGTAGGCCAGTGAGGCGCCCTGCTGGAAGGCGTACAGGAAGACGATGGGAATGATGATGGCCAAGCCGATGGTTTTGAAGTACTTCTTGTACATTGCCACCTTCACCTGTTGTTAAAAAAAAAACAACTATAAAAAATAAAGTCAAGGTAAGAAAAGGCTTAGCTTTTCCCTTGATGTCAACGACTTAGTTAAGTTTGTTACTTTAAGTGGCTTGGAGGCAGAAACAATATATAAACAAAGCCCTGACACCCTCAAACTTTTTATGACATACTTATCACAGAGGTGCCATTTAATAAGAAGCTGAAATACTGCAGGCAGAAAAGGGGGCAGCAGGGCTGGTTGGAAATACTCTGTCGGTTTACTACGACCACAAACAGGCCTCTCGCATACAAGCAGTCTGGAGATCCACAGTTGTTTTTGAGATGTTGTTAGAGCAGCTGCTAAGAAGGGATGCAACAAAGGCCCAATATGCAAAAACCACAGATTGGATCCAAAACTACGTCCAGACTCACCCGTCCAGTGCGAGCCTTGTCAGCCTCAGTCAGTTTGCCCAGGTCCTCTGGTATCTGTTCCTGGTCGGTTTCAGACACAGGCTCCATATTTTGCAGGTTGGTATTAGTGGTGTCACCCCTGGGGGGATTTTTAGAGTCCAGAGGTCAGGTGTGTAAAAAATGATGCTTGGGATTCCAAACATCTTCATGGCATTTAGACAATTTACATGTTTGCTCTCATACCCAATGAGCTGCTCCTGTGACAGGTCTCTGGAGAACGGCATGAAGTCCACCATGCTGAGGCGGGCATTAGACCGTCTGGAACCAGCTGCATAAAAAAGACAGGTTTTTCATTTTCAATTCAAATAATTCTCTTTTTTCATCAAATAATAAGTAATTTCTATAAACTTATATTAATTTCTTTTTAAATCTTATGTCAGAACGTCTTTTGTTACCCCTCTGTATGGCGCTCTCCTTTTTCTCAGTGTTGGCGAAGGTGTGGATGAAGTCAGCAAAGGCGCCATGTCGACTGAGGAGCTCTTGGTAGGAGCCACTCTCTGTGATTTCTCCATCTACCAGGACCAGGATATGGTCAGCCTGCGGCAGGAAGCTCATCCCGTGGGTCACCAGGATGCGGGTCTGTAAAGTAAGCCACACAAGTCAGAAAAATAGGATCTAAGCACAATCCAACACCAAATTGAGGCTTTCTTTAACACGTCAGCAAAGTGGTGGTTTCCATATTATGATAACAATAGTGCAGGTCGCATTCCTTTAAGCGGTTTAGGTGTTGTAACACCATGTTTGGGCTCTTTGCCGCTGGGGTGAACAAGGTGAAACACATTTTTCTCATTTTGTCACAAACATCACCTTGTCTCTCAGGACTCCTTTGGGTCCAATGACCTTGTCGAAGATGTGCTGACCCACGTGTGCATCAACGGCTGACAGCGGATCGTCCAGGAGGTAAACGTCGGCCTTCCTGTACACAGCCCTGGCCAGGCTCACTCTCTGCTTCTGACCCCCTGAGAGGTTCAGTCCCTGCATGGACAGAGGTTGTTTCAAGTTATGATCAAACTTGAAGAAACTGAATCAAATGTTAAGACTTTTTCTTTTTTAATACCTTTTCTCCTATTTCTGTGGCGTCTCCAGCAGGCAGGATGTCCAGGTCAGGCATCAGTGCGCAGGCCTCCAGCACTCTGTTGTACCATGACTTCAGTTTTTCACGTCCAAATATGATGTTATCTTGGACTGTGGCGTTCTGTATCCACGCCTGCTGGGGCACATAGGCCACAGATCCCTGTGAGGACAGATGTTGGAGGGAAAAGAGTCAGTATTTATTAAATAAAACCCACATCTGGGAACAAAACTGACATGTTGAACCAAAGCTCAGCACCTTGACAGTGACACGGCCGCTTCTTTTCTCCGTCTCACCGAGCATGGCTGACAACAAAGAAGACTTTCCACTGCCCACATGTCCAACCACAGCAACAAGAGAACCGCGTGGCACGTGGACATTAATCCTGTCAACAAAGAGCCAAACTTTCCTGTAAGCGCTCCTGTGTTTTCAGAGGGGATGTTATTTCTTGTTTTTATACATTTTTTTGCTTAATCATACCTTTTGAGACATGGCTGTCCCTCCGCTGACCAGCTGAAAGTGCCGTTTTCTATTGCCACGTCTTCCCCATCTAAACAGAAGAGAAAGATTGAGGGTAATGAACAAAACCTGCAATAGAAACCAAAGACAGCACATGTTCGGTCCACCTGAGCGACAAACAAAATTCCCCCTTGAAGTCAGTCGTCAGAGCGCAGCCTGGGCGTAATTACAAGTAAATTTGCTTAATCATACAAATTACAGAGCTCTTGCTTTTTCACAAGCTGTCTTAGGAAGTGTTGACAGATTACAGACAGAAGAGTGCAGTATTTTTTTATTCCTCTATGAATCATACGTCTGAATTCATGCTGTGATTTACGTTCAACCACTAAATGGAAACATCCTATAATTACCCTGTCTACCAGTCAGCCCGAGACCCAGGAAGTGACAGTGCACATGATCCATACAAGGCTGTGGTACTCCACAGATATAAACAACAAATCTGGTGGGAAGCTTATATTGATTATGACAGCCTATGATTTGAGGCGGTGTGCACCATGTAACGAAATATGGAATATATAGAATTGAGCGTGCATAATATGAGTTTGTTTATTCTATGTAACAGTTTATGCATAGGTGGGGCTCTCACCAGAACTCAAAGGAGCCTTTGAGACATTGTCCACTTTGAGTTCCTCAGAGCACAGGTACTTTCCCAGACGTCTCAAAGAAACCATAGCCTGAAACAGAGTCAGTGGTTAGCAAAGTGACCTATATCCACCATATGTGACCATGAACATAAACCACAACTGGCACAGGAGATGGGAAAAACGTTGCTTTGCAATCATAAATATTCAATTAGGATGTCACCTACCTGCATCGTCGTGCTTATAGCAAATGGAAGTTGACTTAGCGGGGTCTTCAGGATGTTGATCAGCGCCATCGAGACAAAGACTTTCTGTGCATCCAGGACGTTCCTGTCATCCAGCATCACGTAGACGCCAAACATAGAAAATGCAATCTGGGGGACAAAAATAATGTGCTGAATGTTAGCTTTGTGGCCAAACTGTGGGATTGATGATCTTTAAAGATAGAATTTGCAGGATAAGAGTTAGTATTTTTCTGATTTTCTCTAATTGTCTAAATATCCCATGAAAAGACCAAAAAAACCATCAGTCTGCATCTGTCTCTGTCTGTCTCTGAGAACTTTCTTCCCCACCCTGTCTGTGGCACTCAGCCCAAGGCTCATTTCACCCCACTGAAGTCTTAAGTCTTTCAAAACAGGTTACAAGTATATAATTTCATTTTTTTGTTTCAGATTTTGCCACGCTAGCAAGGCATGGCAGACACGAAATATCTCAACAGCTATTGGAGCGATAAAAATCAGCTTTGGTTAAGCTGGTGGAGGTCTCCAGAGAAGAAATTATTCTTTTTTTTTTTTGGAAGTTCAATAATTTTACTTTTATTACCAGCTTTGCATTTGTAGTTTTTACTGAAACTCTCGACAACTGTTGGCTGGGCTGGTACATACATCAGCATGATAGCTCTAGCATGTCCAATACTTGACATTTCCATCTGATTCCACTTGTTTTTTACCTTCTCAAAGCTTTGATGAAAGCATTCAGCCTATGGGGCAGCGACACCAAGACACAGCCTCAAAATCCACTACTTTTTAAGCTCAGACCATAAAGCTAGCTTAAAGTCAGACAGATAAACTTACCAGGAAAGAGGAGGAGTTGAAGGACGCGATGGAGATGGAATACAGGATCTGTGACTTCTTCAGGGCTTTGAGCTCTTTTTCTCGGTGGCCCAAAACCTGCTCTAGGAAGGCTTTCTCCCAGGCGTAGAACTTCAAGATCTTTATCCCATTCAGAATCTCATTCATCAGTCTGATGCGGCCGTCCATGAACTTCATTTGAATCTCCTGTTGACCGGACAAAGACGACTTCATGTGTAATAAATCATCCCAAGCTTGAACTTTGGCACAGTGGGTGAATACATGTGTTTGTTTGCTGTTGTGTCAGTTGTGGTAGTTTTCCTGCACATCATGGAATTTGTTTTAATTCAGAAAGAATTTATAGCTCGTTACGTTTCAGTATCTTTTTTATGACGGAGAAACAACAAAGGGCAAGGGATGTGGTTACTGTATTCAGAACGAATTTCGATTAAATTGGCATCCAAATTTATAGATCTGTCTGTTGTTTTTCCAAAGAAATGAAAAATTATGTCTTCCTACTGCCCACCCTTTCCTTTCATTGTTTTTCAAGCACGTTATATGGGGCGGACATCAAAAGGACAAGGGAGAATGTATCATGCAGGCCAAACACCCACACAGCTCCTCAGCCACTATCCAAACCAGCTGTGGCATCCCTGACCTAACAGATGTCGGGCTACTGGAGTGAAAGTGTGAAGGATTTCTCTGAAAGCTTCTCACCTGCAGCTTGCTCCTTTTCTTTGCAATGAATCCATTGAGTGGAAAAATGAGGATGACGGTGGCAATCCCTGCCAAAGCCGAGGGGCCGAGATGCTGCGTAAGGAAAGAGGAGAGAACGGTGTCAAGGTCATCTGAGTTTGAGTGTGGCTGAGTATGACTGGGCTGTATTTTACAACCTGACTTACCTGCCAGAGGAAGAAGAGACAAAGAGCAATTTCAATCGGAGCCAGCCAGACAGCGTTGAAGTACACCACAAAGTCCATGAGCTTCTGAGTGTCTGCTGAAACCAGGTTCACAATTTCCCCCACAGTGCACGTCCTCCTGGCAGAGCTGTTTATCACTAAAGACTGGATCAGCAACAGGAAGAGAAAACATTCAAGCTCAGCACAGAGGTATTAAAGACACATCATGTTTTTCTAAAGGTTAACATTAAATACAGGCAGACCTACCTTCCTGTAAACTAAGCCCATAACAGCAGTCTTCACCCTCATTCCCACAGTGAAACACGTGTACATGTACTGATGGTTAAAGAGGGACTGGAGACAGGACAGCAGGAACATCAGAGTGGCGTAGAAGTAGCCTTTCCACAGTGGAGCGTCTTCATCTCTCATGAAGCCAAGAAGAAGACTGTGAAAAAACAGAAGATAAAAACAAAATGTGGATCTGGGTCATTTCTTTCATTTCTATGTATGACTTTCCCTGGAAAGCAGTAAAAGATACGACTCAGATGCAGCTTGGTTTTACCCAGTCAGCATGACTTCTTTACAGTGTTTTTCATCCAAATCAAATGATTTAACTTTCAGTGTGTGCCTGAAACCAGCAGCCTTGGAGTGCTGCAGCGGCTGCTGGCTGACTGGTCCACACAAAGCAGCTCGAGTTGCACAACAGAGCTCAGCTTGTGGCCGGGCTGCCCTCACACTTGGCCAGCGGTGCTCTTATTGTGGTGCGACGACATTTCTGCCATTTAGAGCCTCCTCTCCCTCGCTGCCTGTCCTGCTTACTGGAGCTCAGAGGGCTGCGGTCTCGTCTACTTTTCTTGCTCGCAGCTTCATGACCGTAATTAACACTTCCAATGATTCTGTGCTGTGCATCACAACAACATTCCAGTCTGGCGAGTGGGATGGCGCGGCTGGTGGCAGGTCAGCCATGACCTGTTTTTCACTTCTGCCAGATTCTGGTGTTATTTGGCTGTCTGTGTCACAAATCATTGTCAATAGACCAGTGGGGATAATAGCTGAGGTACGAACCAAGGAGCTGTCTCGATAGTACGTCCCCTTCTATTGGCTTTGCCACAACCTCCCAAACAAACATTTCTTTAAATTACTACATCACAAGGTCCTTACTCTTTTACCTAAATCTCCAAATTAAACTGGACAGTTCCTCCTTTAAATACACAATGAAACCTATATGTATACTGTAGTTTAGGTTGCAATCCATCAAGGTAATTTCAGTCTGAGCTTTGGGGTCAGAAAGCATTGGCTGCATCTTTTTGTAACACAGAGCACGCAATGCTGTTTGGTTTGTGGGTGTCTGAGCAGTGAAACAGTTATATTTGAAAAACCAAACATTAACATTTCTTCCTAAATGACACAATATCTTGCAACAGTCAGCTTTTTGATGACAGATGTGTTTAAAAACAAAGTCCTGCTGCCTGTTTCTATCCCTATGCAGAAAAAGACCACCTGTAAACAAGAATGTTTATAGATTATGTTTGTTTTTTGGGGAGCTGTCGTATCCTCAAGCCTGATGCTCTGAGCTCCAGTATACTATGTTAAATCTAACATTTTCACACATTTAAAATCACAATTCAGATTCATTACAAGATCTCAAGCAGATAAGATGTTTGTGAACTTCTCCTTCAAGTCGTACCTGAGGACCTGGGGTATGGCGAACATGAAGGCATCATGGAATATGATGCACAGGGTGCCAGTCAGAAAGTATGGACCAAACTTGCGTGCGAGGGTCCTGAGCAAGAAGAAACCAGAGCTCTGTTCCTTCTGCAGCTTCCTGAGCAGCTGAGCCTGGTCTGGCAGTCTGCTCCCCAACGCTGCACCTGAGGCCAAGGCCTTCTCCTGCCTGCCAGAGGGAGAGAACGGAGTTAGAGACGAGACATCTGTGTCAGAGATCCCTCAACATGGTGCCGGGGCTGTTTAAGACTCTAATGTGAAACAGGCTGTGAAGGAAAAATGTGTTTTTTTTTTTGTACCATCACTGATGGACTCAGGAATTCGCCAGCAGCAGCAGCAGCAGCAGCAGCAAAAGGCATTGTTCAGTCCCATTTTTATTGGACATGGTGACAGAGCTTCAAAGAGCTGGATCTTGTTAACAAGCTTTGAAATGACACATACAGCACTTGTCTTGGTGTTATGGTACTGAATGTCCTCAGGGGACTCCTTCAGAGCTATTCCCGGCCTCTGCTGATGAGTCGTCCCGAAATTCAATTTACCGCAATCATGGCCGTGTCATGGTCTGTTTAAGTCGTTAATTCAGCCAGCACAATGCCAACGTTTTGCCACATTGTAATAAAACGGATTTGATTTTTTGGCTGTTAGGCTTCGACAATGGCGAGAGCCGCGCAGATCACAAGCGTGAAACAAAACAAGAAGCTGCGCGTGCCTGAGGGAAGAGACGACGAGATGTTTATTTCCTGCACGTGTCTTTTTCCTTTGAAGGGTGGTGATGTGCCTCACTGGCTGAGTGGTTTTTAGTGCCTGCTGAATAATTAAAACATACGGGTTTCTCTTTAAACTGTCGGCTTTGCCACAAGTCAGAAACTCTCCTTCTAACTGTTGTGGTTTGGGCGAAAAATGTTCCAGAAATTAATCTTTGGGCTGAGTTTATTCTTCAATTGTTAGCTAACATTTAGAGGTCTTGTGTACTTATTTCAAGGCTGGTCAGATAGACAAACTACATGGATCATTAAACCTGTCTATTACCAGGCCTGAAACACATCCTCTATAGATTTACACTTTTTTTTTTTAAACAGATGTTCATTGCCCCCAGATGTTGACTGTTTTCTTTTTACTTAACAATTTAAGCTACCATGAGAAATCTTCTTTTTTTTAAATGAAAACAATGAATTACTGTTGGATGGAAGCTGTTGTCCAGCTTGTGAAACTTGTTATTGTTATATTTACTGAGCACTAACATGTTACTGTGAACATGTTACTGTCCAAAATCAGATTTCACAACTTCTTACTTTTGTATTTTGGCACATTCAGCTGTCCAGTCCTCTTGCAGCTCAGAGATGATCTTACTGGATGTGTCTTCCTCCCTCAGAGTCCAAAGGTCTTCAGCTGCCAGCGGGGTGCGATATCCTTTCACAACAAGCCTGAGGAGGGAGCGCAGAGATTACTCACTCACTCCATCGTCAACAAAACACACGTATTATCGTAAACAAGTACAAACTGTTGCTGCAGTGAGTCAGCAGGAGCCTTATAAATGACAGGGTTTGGAAGAACCATCTCACCCGGTGAACCACCAGAAGAGGATCTTCGACAGGAAAGAGGCATCTTTGACGGGACAGGGATTCTGCAACAGATTAAAGACCAGACTCACTCTCATTTTCGCAATAAATCTCTCACAGTTTAAAGGCTTTTGAGTCGTACACAGCTCCACAGGCGGTCGGCTGAATGGTGCACTTGTGAGGAGTGTGTTTAAGGACGCTAATGTGTGTAAACAGTGCTCTACAGTCTGGTGGTCCATTGTGGAGGGCAGAGGCCATGAACTCCCACAAGCACAAGCAATAAATAGAGTTCAGTGTTGGCTCTGGGAGAATGATGACGTTTTGAGGTCGAGCACAGACAGAAGGGAAATGTGTCATCATAAACTCTACAAGTGGGTACACACACACACACAAACACAAACACAGAAAGTTTGCCGTCGCATGCGCACTTTATGGCATCTCTCCGCCCTGCCACCCCCTCACCAGGGTATTTGCGCTCTTCATTACCAGCCCTCTCGCGCTTCATCCCATCACTTCCTCTCTTCCTGTGAGTAACTCTAACCAGAGCGTGGGTCGGAGGGGAGGAGGAGGTAGAGGGAGAAGTGGAGGACACACCAAGAAGCAACCAATGGGTGTGTCGACCATGCCAGAAGCCAGACTGCGGCTTTGCACCCTCGACCTTCTCACCATGGGCCATGGCTTTGGTAGGGAGTTTTCCTGCTGTTTTGATTGTTTGTCACCAGGGAAATGTTACATAACAAGCTGTTTAAATGTTGAAAGACTCATTTTCATTCACCTGTCAGCCGCCCTGAATCAACTCACTATTTTGAGTTTGAAAACTTGTTCATCAGACTTGAGATTGATGCGTTAGCGAAATCCGTATTATGTAATTCCTGTGCTGTTGTTTGGTCACAGACTCTAAGCAGCGTTGATGATGTTATCTGGGCTGATGTAAGTGAGTCTGGTTGAAGATATGCAGGAGTACAATGTCAAAACACACACACTCATTCACACATCCTTAGTAGGTATAAAGCAATGGCGTGAGAGTGTGAGAGGAAGCTGGGTGGTGAATCACATCATCTCCTCCAAAAGGGGAAAGTGTCTTCACAACAAAAGTTGAAAACCACAAGATAGCTGTTGGAGCGTTTTCTTTCCTGGGTACTGAGTAGGAGCGGGTGTTTTTCAGCGGAAGTGGGAGACATTCTCCTCTGCCTACCTTTTCCAGGACGGTTTTCCCCTCTGGAGGCTGGTCAGCAAAACAACACAGGAAGAGCTGCGCCAGTTGGATTGTGAAGTAGGAAAAGAAGGCGAGGTATCGCACAATGTCTGAGGCAATCCCCTGTGGAAAGAGATAGACACAAAAGAAAGCAGTTTTAAGCCTGAACACATCACAGTCTCAAAGGAGTAGCTCCATTTTTCAAGTCAAAATAAAGAAATTGTGTGAGTTAACTTTCTTCTTAAGAGGATGCAAATAATCAGCTTCACTGTCAGTCAGCTGAGTGTTGAACTTTAATCTTGCTCCAAAACATGAGCTCAAAATATGTTTTAAATCTCTTTCAACATCTATTAACAAACCCACAACATCCTGCGGGAAACATTTATCTTTGGCTTTGTGCCCTGCTTCGTAATAAAACTAAATGTTTTTTCCCCCCATGCTCACACATTGTATAGCCGTGGACACAGTTTACACACGGAGATCACAGACACATAAAGTGTATTTTGGACCTTCAAGCTAAATCAGGGTAAAACCCAACGTCTTTAATGGTGTACTTCATATAAATGAAGCAACAGTAAAAACCGCCTCTCTGTCACGCTAACAGCCTGTATCTGTAAATAGAGAGATTGTGGTTTTACAAACCAGAACACTTACATTCAATCAAGGCAGCAGCTGCAATATTAACCACTAAGGGACTTTTGTGAAATGTAGGACTCGTGTGTTATTCTTGACGTACAGAAACTGCGGGTTTTGGCAGGCACATTGTTTACCAGTGGGTCAGTGCCACTGCCACAGCCAGAGTGTTGTTCAGCGGTATGAGTATGAATAAAAGTCAGAGCCATGGTAAACAGTAAAATGACTTTCTATGAAAAGTGTGGAGCACTGCCCAGAAAAGAGATATGAAGGGGCCAAATGGATCCGGCCACACAGTAAAAAACTGGGTCAGGATGGTCGGAGAGTGGGTGGGAGAAATGTAGGTCGAAGGACTAAGAATGGCAAAGGGTCTGCAAACATGAACCCTGTCAACTTGAGCTATTAACATTTCAATGTGAAGCAAACGTTAAGTTTAAAATGTGTGGAGAAAGTGTCCATCAAAGGTCTGTGCAGAAAATCTGAGCTCTGCCGCTACACATCTGAGATATTATCTATTTCATTTAACACAAATCACCAAATTTAACATCAGTCAATGTTCATCAATTGCAAGAGATGTTTTTAACAACTGACCAACAAAAACAAACAGACAACTTTTCCAATGCATCAGAGTTTTAGCTTGAGTTATTGGTTGTTGGTTATTTCTTGCGGTGCTCTTTTTCCGAGCCACTCCTCGCAGAAATTTGCTTGGCTGAGTAAAAACATCATCAATATTTCCCCAATGCCTCTTAATTAAAAAGAAAAAAGAAAGAAAAAAAAAGAGAAAAAAAGAAAAGAATACAGGTCTCCTTAAAATTTTACAAGTCACGTCACATCCTAATTTTTCTATCAGTGACAAATAAAAGCAGAATTTTTTTTTTTTGGGGGGGGGGGGTGATTTTAAGGAGCTTGTGTCCTTTTGTATTTGCTGTTATTTTGAATATTCCATCTCCCAGTTTCAAAGTGATGTAGACCATTTATTTACCTTTTTTTTTTTAATGTCTCCTTTATTTTACTTTCCTCTTGCGTAATCAAGGAAATGGTACTTGGTGGTATTCAGACCTCAAGAGGAACAGATGTACAGACTCCTCATGTCCCAACTGCAGTGGTTAATCAAAATGTGTTAGTACAGTATTGTGGTAAATATATGGTGAGTTTATGGGGTTGTATGAGAGGGAACGATCTGAGTCTGTTTTTTTAATTGCCCTGCATTATGTGCGGATGCATAGATTTCCATCTGGCTGTGTTTACAGCAGTGTAGGCCAATAAACACAGCGCTGACGTTCCTCTGGTCTGACCCTGGGCTGCCATGTCTCACCAGCATTTATCCCAGGGCCATCATTACTCTCCCCCAAGCAGTGTGGGAATGTCACACCGAGGACGATAAAACAGAAATATGGATGTGTGTGTCTGTTTGGATGTTTTTTATAGAAATGCAAATGCGACAGCCCCACGGCAGTGAGCACATAAATAGAAACTTACCCCATACAACAATGATTGCAGTGTCTGACAGGATACACAGGAAGAAAAGGAAAACTTAAACACACACATGCTTGACCAGAATTGGCAGTGTCATCCTCCAACACTTAGTTAACTTTAGGTTACTTTGGTTAAAATAGGGGGATGAAATAGGAACCCTCCGCTGACAAAGGCTGTATCTCAAGCTGTGCAGCTGGAGTCTTGTGTCTAGACGATGGGTTCGACTAAACCTGATTAGATATCTCCTCTACTGTATTTTGACGCGGCAGGTTCACTGAGTTCAGTCTGGACTCACACCTTCGCTTTGGCTCTGAGTGTGTTTCTTCAGTAGGCTAAAGAAAGCAGGGCTAAGAGTGTGGATGCAATGGATTCACAGCACAGTCTGTTTAAACATAGAGGACAATGTGGAAATCATTTCTTTCTGATGTTAAGTTTTATTGTTAATCCAAAGACTGGAGACGTACCTCATCCATGGCCAGCTGGATCTTTGCTCTGAGTGGTACCAGGGAACAGACGACAGCCAAAACCCAGAACAGGAAGAGGAATACAGAGGAGCGACAACCTCTGACTCTTTCAAACTGGATGATGCACAAAGCCAAGATCTAGAAACAGATGCAAAGAGGCAATTAGACTTAATCCAGAATTTATACTTTCAAGGCAAAACTTATTCCCAAACTCACAGGCTCAGAAAACACCAAAGCTAAAATGTTCACTTAATTTTTGTTACTTGAAACTTGGAAAAAATGTTTATAACTCCAAGTTTCTCTTTAGTTAACCTCACTTTGATTCATCCAAAGAAAAATAAGGCACCATCTCCAAATATGAGGGGGTGATGTTGTCAATGGAGCTTGGAGGTTTTTTAATCAAAGCTAGTGCTGATCCTTTGCAGCTGATGGTGGTTTTGAGAAAGACCTTGGGCTCGGGATTTCCCTGGCCACAGCCTGCGCAGATGTGATCTGACTGACTTTCACCCACAGAAAAAAAAAAAAAGAGGCAGGCTGCGTATGATGCATGTTCCTGCCCATGTTACTTAACCTTGTTTTACTGCGTATTTTGGAAAACAAAACAAGATTACACAAAAAAGACTAATTTTGTGTTTAAAAAAGGCAGTCCACCTCAGAGGAGTCACTGAACCGTTATAACAGGTCCCTGTCTGAGTAACTGACCGAGTGAGACGTCACTTTGTCACGTCAGCTCGTCATCAGGTCTGTAGAGAGCAGCTTTAGGTTTCATAATGACAACCACACTGGTTACTTTAGGATGAGCCACAGTGCTGTCCTCCCATAAACTACAGCGGTCTGGTAATTACACAAGATGTGGGAATCAACAGACTTATTTATTCTATGGAAAGACGTGTACACAACTCTGTGAGGTCGAGAGGGGCAACTTAGATAAACAACATTTAGGCTACTCATGCGTTTTCTTAGATAACACACTGCTGAGTCTTTCTTTTGTTCTTCTTGCTTTTTCTTTGTCAGTCCTTTGAACGATGAAGACTTGAAATTAAACCTGTGAGGACTCAATCGCCTCCTGTCCATCTGAATTAAACATTTTCAACATAAATTGCAGAATTAAACTTGGCAACTCAAGCTGTAAAAAAAATGACTCGGTATCACCAAACATCCACGCCACCTGAGGCAGTATAACGTTCACATAGAGATGGAGATGCTTATGTCCTGCTCCCTACCTCAACCCTGTAAAGCCCAACCATCAAAATACATAAACGGAAAATTATTCTCAATTGAGATGTGTATTAACCCTTTTGACGAAATCCACAAAAATATTGCTTTATCATTTTGTTTCAGTCTTTTGTATCTCATTTGAAAAATTGGGCAGTGTCATCAACTTTTTTGGTAAAGTTTTTAGTAAATATGCATTCTTTCAATACAGAATATACTTTAAAAAATTAGTGACAATTAAGATGATGTTACTCTTTTTAAAATTAGAAAAAAAATAAAAATAAAATTGATTTTCCTGAAAAAAAGGTGTGTAGATGGTTTCATGAGAGCAGCCATTAAAAAAAAAAAGCCAAAATATAACTTCAGCTGCCTGTAATGGTGTGATTCTTAAGGGGGTAGAATACATTTTTTAAAGTCTTTACAAAACTTTTTTTTATCATGTTGATGAGATAGTGGTCTTTGAAACTCATACAAAAAATGGTCTGGCATTGTAGGGTTAAGAGGCTCAAACTCATTCTTTATTTTCTAACTCTAATTTGGGCTCCAATAGTGGAAGCACCAGAAGACACTCAAGTCTTTGGGTTGCATATCTGGTTCCTCTCTTATCTGTTTTACCAGCAGTGTGTCAGTGTGCTAGGGACTCTATGTCCTCTCCTGGTACAGAACTTCAAGTCCTGAACTGATGAGGCTGAGGCTGCATCAGCCCCAAACCAAATCTAAAATGTAAAGCTGACCTTGGGTCAGGGAGTGAGGGTAAGAACCTTCCTATTCCTGGCCTTCCGCTCTGACTTTTCATATTGCTGCAAACCATCAGTCCATCTGTTTGTACAAGTCAGTGGGTGGAACTAAGTCTATCGCTAAGCCCCGAATCAAAACCCTACCTTATAATTACATGGGAAGTGTGCAGTGGTGGGGAGGGAAAAGAGCTTTACGTCATGGTATTTCTGATTATAGTCAGCATCATACGTGTACTTTTCATCAATAGCGACCACGGTTTGTTCCTAACTTGGAGTAAAATGGTTCCCATACATTAAGTTGAGGTGAAGGGCAACAAAACAAGTTGGTCAAAGCAACAAGAGCGCAGTGTTCCCACCGGTGCTGGTGGGTGGCTTCAATCTGCATCAGGGAAATTACAACCTTTGTTAAAGATAGGCCTGCTGAATAGATGTAAAGATTGATGTCAGCCCTTAATGGGATTTACTGGCTGTTTGTTGTCTCCCCCCTGCTGTGATAAACGATACCCTGAAAATAACTGACCTTTTTTGAAATGTAGCCTCGCTACAAGAGATGTCTCAGTATACTTTTACCCCAAAAACGTGCTGCTATTTACTCAAGAGTCTGAGAAGACCACAGGTGGGCAAAGCTGTCTGACTTGGAGAAAGTGAGACTGTGCAGGAGCTGTGAGAGGCTGCAGAGAGAAAGAGGGAGCTTTGTGAGGAAAGCTGAACTCAGTCAGCTCTAGAGGCTGACGAGCGAACAACACCAAAGTGAGCGTCTTCTGTGTTGTAATTCTTTCGTCTGCTCAGGATAAACAGAATTTTGATCCTGCCTTGCCACCCATGCTCTGAGCTGCACCCCTTTTCTGTTTGTTCCTACTCGGCAAAGTATCATTTAAAATCTGACGAAAATGAGTGGGATCAATGTTCTGAGAAACATTCCCAGCCTTTCATCAAAACAAGTCACTCTGAAACATTTTCTCTGATTACAAACCAGCCTTTTTCTTCTAAAATGTCTCACAGCCCACCCTATATGCCACCCTAAATCACGTGGTGTTGCTCTAAAGCTCGACTGAGGATGTTTGGTGAAGGAAAGGAGAGCATGGGGACCGAATGAAGAAATCATCAGCACCATCATATGTTTTAAGATTATTATCAGGAGAGTTGTTGCTCCTTACATTAAGATCAATCTGTATGTCATGGATTCTTGTTGATTCATAAACTTCAGCTTTCTTCTCCAAATTCATTTAATTGAGAGTTCTCTATCCTTTGTCTTTTCTTCCTCTCTGCAGAAGCATCACACGTTGCACCTTAAATACAGTTTTGGTTGGAACAATGGTGCTCAAGAAAAATTGGCAACCAAACTGTTGGTCCAGCAGCACACCTGTAGCCTATATACAGACTCAACCTTTCTATGTAATTAGCTCTGACTTAAGCTACAATTGTGTATCATCACCTTTGTATTTGGTGGTTGGGTGCTTTTTAAAGATGAACCAAAAGTTTGGAAGACCTTCAAATGAACTTGTATAAATTGAGGGATTACTCAGGATATGTAGCAACAATAAAAAAATGTCTGTTTGCATTCAAATAAATGTTTGGATTTCTTCCAGTAGCCTCGTGGGTGAGCAACGTTTATCCCCACAGAGTAAAAAGATAACTCAAATGCTGTAGTTTATATCTGATCTGCTGTGAAAAACAGAGTAGGAAAAACACACTGATACACCTCAGCTCCTCTTTTGCTTTTTCAAAATGACTCGTGATCTCTCACGTGCACACACCGATCACATATTTGTTGGATTGAAATGTTCCACGTACGTAGCTGCATTCATTCCACATCAAATAGTGAGTGATGACACGACATATGTCCTCTGCGCTCTGATGACTGATGGTCAAACACAAGCTGTGTTTGCAGGGTGCTGTGATATTTGCTCTGCCTGCAGCACTGTAAATCTACTCCCTGTTGTGCATCTTAGCACCTCGGTGTCTGGCCAACATACTGTATGTAGGCTATATATTCTTTCATTTCTCTGCACTTTGGGATGTGAGCCAGCAGGAAGGCTCAGGAAAAATGGCAGATGTGTTATTGTAGCCACAAATCAGGGGCATAGCAACATAGCATGAACTGTATGAGAGAAGTGGACCTGGTCCTTTTGTGTCCAAATTGAAAACAGAAGTGCATTAACCCTTTAAACGGCATACTGGTTGCAACACCTTATTGCTTTAATAAGCATTTTATCCTTCATTTATACTCTTATTGCTGGTTTTTGCTAATCTTCAGTACTGTTATTTTCATTGTGTAAATTAGTGTCCCATTTAGAGCTAAATCAATTAATTATGCCGTGTAATTTATCTACCTATGGTTGATTAGTCAGTTAAATGGCAACCCTTATGATTTGATATGACTTGTGTGCACTCTCGTGACTAGATGTGATTTATAGGCCAAATGAAGTGGAAGGAACAAGTTTTTTTATACACTGTCTTTTCTGTATTGTTAAGTCTTTTTTAGTGAGCATTTGCTGGGACTACTGAAGGGTTAAAAACTTGTTTGCTCTGATTCCTCTTGAATTCTCTGGGTATTTTGACAACAACTCATTAAATCTGCTTTTCAGCATTAAATTTTCAAACTGCTATTCATGTTCAATACTTCCTATTAATCAGATTTAACATTTGGCGTTTTTGATAAACATTTATGCTACATTACATTTTTTTAAGTCCAGTCCAGAAACTGGCCTGAACTATCACCTGTGTTGATAACAGACCTTTGTCTAATGATTCATAGCTCCAGTCTTTGTTTAATGAATCAGCAGAAGTCATCCTCCCTTGATTAAGTTGTGTAAGTGTCCTAAGTTTAGAAGAGGAGCTTTTAGGTTTTAAAACCCCAAATTTACCCTAAATGTCTGCGGACTGATTCATGTTCAATGTGTTGGACGGTTAAAATAAGTAGGAAAGAGTCTCTTTATTTACCACGGTCATACTGCGTATTATGGGGCTGAGGAGGAAGACCATGTGCTGCTCGATCTCCTGGCTCCTCTCCAGCAGGATGTAGAAGAACTCCACAAAGCCAAACGATGCCAGCAAGAAGCCCAACACCTGAACAGGACGAACAACGCAGACAGATGAAGAAACCACAGAGCAGTATTTTAAATAACAGAGGTTGAGTTGAGAAATGGAGCAGACATTTGTTTTTTAATGTTTTGAACAATGAGCGTAAGCCTGGCCAAAGTCTACGTGATGTCTCACCATCTTGGCGGTGCACAGGCAGGACATCTGAATGCGTCCGCGGTCATGGCAGTAGAGGTGAAGACAGTAGAAAGGGGCCAACAACCACAGGTAGATACAGGGGACCCACACCAGCACCGTGTTCTGGAAACACTGGGTCAGGTCCGGGTTGGCGGTGTACCACGTACGGTTCCAGTCCTGCGAACAAAGAGGAGGTCAAAAGTTCAGATGGAGGCAAAATGATTAAGACTCAGAATCTGAGGTAAAGCTGTGAGATTATATCCATCATCTGAGAGACGGAGCAGGCAAAGGCCAAGTCCAGAGACTTGGTCCAGGTCCCGTGTTTCATCCATGGAGGCAGAGGGGAGAGAAACCGCAGCAGGTAAACAAAAAAATGTGTCCGTGCCCAGAGCTGAGAGCGGGTGAGCTGGAATAATCTGTCTTTTGTTAAAGAGCTGAGTCAGTTTTGGAAAATTTTCGACCACGTCTCTAGCTTGTTACCTAATTTCTGCAGGACAATATACGCTGTCAACATATTAAAAAGTGAGGTCAGGGATTATGCTAATAATAAAACCTGTAAACCTTGCAGACGAGGTGTGTTTGGCAAATGCTGCCAAGGGTTTGTGATTATGTAATAGCCACAGGAGCAGGAGAGTTTGCCTTCCATTAAAAAAAAACAGTTGCCCTCCAGAAGCTAAGTGGCTTGTTGTTGTCTTGCATCCCTTGTTTATCACCTCCCTGGTCTAATGAGGGCAGGGTGTCTGGCTGCGCTAACGACGCTGCCCGGCGGACTCACCACAGGAAGTGGTTTCCAGCATGGTCGAGCAGTCTGGCCCTGCTGCTGCTGGACTTCAGACTGGTATAACAGAGCGAGGCCACAATTGGTGGCAGCAGCAGGATCATTATATAAAAAGTGCCCTCCCACAGCCCTGCTGGTAAACTACTGCAGGATAGATGACCCTCATTGAGAAATATGCTCAAACAGAGAAGCTGGCAAGTCTTTTCAAGAACAGTGATTAAATCAAGTTTACCATAAATCTGTTTGTCCTCTCTGAAACCACGAGGATCTGAATCACGGTCTGACTGAAAGTGACTCAATCATGTCATGCTTGCATTATCTCTTGCAAAAATTCACACACAAAGCTCACCAAACTCAGCGGTTACGGTTACATAATTTGTGAAGAACTTTTGCACCAGCGGTATTCTGGTGAGCTTTATGAGCTCTGATGTACCAAAACCCATCCCAGTGATAAATCTCTTGAGGGGCAGTGAGTAGGAGGCTGCTTTCACAGACCCTTCTGACTCCTGTGGTCAGTGACAGGTAGATGAACTTTTATGCAAGAAATTTCACTTGTGAAACTCTCTTGAAGCATTTTATCTCACATTCTGTTCGCTACCAATCCTGTAACTTTGCCGACAGCTTGGAAGCTGCAAGGTGTCTATTTTAACCTGTCTCCTCACAGTGATGTGAAGGAAGTACAGACATCTGCTATGATGCCAATCCTCTAAATGTGCCGCAAATGCAAGTGCCACATATAGTGCCAAAAAATATGGTGCATGTCTCTTTAAATAGAGCATTAAGTTTGAGACTTCAAACACTATAAATGTGGTGGCCTTTGATCACTTTCCTGGCAGCTTCACCTCGACTTTGCCTGTTACTTAGAATTGCACGATGACTTAACATATAAAAAAGAGAGACACTGAAAATGCAGCCAGTTTCTGAATTAGCCCGTCTCAAATTTGTCCACCCTCAACACTTTACAGGCTCTGTTATTCTGGGTCAGCCGTCTCCTGAGCTGAATTGTGCATGTGCAGCTCTGCATCAGTGCCAAACAAATTCCCACTGCTACCCCAAGGCTGTGACCAATGAGCGAGCTATGACGCTGCTCCAAAAGCATGTGAAAGGTTGATTGCCACACTTAATAACTGAATGTTCAGTGCAGCCAAACAAGACAAACACATCTGTTGAAAGATGATCCTGTGTTTGTGATTGATGCAGTGTAGATCAAACATTGCATTTGTTCTTCAAACTTCCATCACACAGAGAGCCAAACAAGAAGAACCACTGTTTACTTTCACTTTCTCAACAAAGTTTTATGACTAAGTTGAGGTTTTTGCAGGAGAAAAAAAAAGCTGTAATGAGAAACAGAAACAGAGAGAGTTTGAGGGAGAACTGGGCCGGCTGAGAGTGAGCGTTCAATAATGTTGGAATTCCTGCTGGATTGGGGCCATTCTCTTACTTTCGAGTAGGGATTCAGAATGTAGAGGCCTGCTACGATACAAGACTATAAAGCCTTTCCTGCATTTGCAGTTTCCTCAGTGTGACGCACCTCTGCTTTTCAGCATTTCCCAGTGCTGAATCACACGGCAGAGTGACGGTAAATGCAGCACTGATGTGCATCAGAGGTAAAGTCTTTCATTCAGACTCGCTTTAGGTTAGATTTCTAAAGCACTCTCTACAGGCTGCAAATTGAGAAGGTCAGTGTGTACCACTGGGGTTTTCTTCCTCTGCTTCTGAGTGCTGCTAACTTACATTTCCCCCCACCACACACAAACTTAATGCTTCCATCCTATTACTTATTAATACTGAGTGAAACTGCCTGATGCACATCAGGAGCTTGGGTTGTTGACAAAAGAGCAGCATGCTAATGTTGCTGATGCATCACTGAAACACGTCAGTGAAGAGCAGATATGCATTAGCATTCACTCACAGTCTATGCCAGATGGTTAAAATTCAGTGTTTGAAACACAAAAACAAAAGTTTTCAGCAACATTTACATAAACTTGGCTTAAACATGATGAGAAGAAACCTAGCATACTGGCTATGCACTCAAAATGTGTGTCTTTAGATGTGTTTTTCAAATTGATTGTTCTCAGAAAAACAAGGCTCATACATGAACTGTCACATGAACACACATTAAGGTGAAACTGAGAGTTCAGGGTCAGTGAACTCATCACACACTCACCCACAGGGGGTCCAGGCCGCTGAGTCTGCAAAAGGCATCCATCCACTTGCTCGCTCCTTCCTCCCTGATGCTCCACTTGTTGGGGTCGGTCAGCCCTGCTCCTCACCCTGGGTGGCACAGACTCAGCACTAGCACACTGTTTTTCCTGTATGTGTGTGAGAGGCTGTGAGAAAAAGCTCAGTGAGTGTGTCCTTATTAGACTTTTCCTCTCAAGCTAATGTAGGTGTATATTTTGGGTTTAGCCTGCTCCTGGCTGTCTGTCTGCTCTGTGTTTATAAGTCTGTGTGTGTATGTTGGAGTGTGTCTGTGTGACTTTTCCTCCCCTTTAATAAAACATCGTCTCTCAATGAAACTCTGTTTCTGTCTGCCAGGCTGTTTGAACTGCTGCTGCCCTGAGATGTGCCTGTGCCTTTCTGCCTCGCGCTCTGTCTGCCGGCTGTTTATGAGTGTGTCTCCTTGTTGGGTGGGTGGAAATCTCTCCCTCTCTCTCTTTCTCCCTCCCTCTCTCCTCTCTTTGCTCCCACATCTGCTGGATTTCGATCAAAACACCACAGCTACTCCCCTCAATGGGATGACAGTCCCACACCCAGACACACTCCTCCCACTTTCACTAACTGCCCCCTTACCTCCTTTCTAGCTCCTTCTTGCTCCCACATCCCAAACCACCAGTCGTCTGACCATACTGCGTCTGTTTGTTCACATACCTTTAAAACTGAGACCAACAACACTTTAATTAGACAAATTGAAGAATGTTGCTCCCTTTAGCAACCTTGATTGCTGCTGTATTTAATCTGTTCAGTTCTATCACCAGTGGCATGCATAGTTTAAAACATCAGCATGCAGATGTGAAACCTGAATTATAAATGTTTTTTCAGTCCAGATACATGTTTATGATTTGTCTCTTTCAAGTGGAAAATGTAGAGTTACCTCATTGGTGTCAAGTATCACATGCATTGTCAACAGCTGCACAAAAAACATGCTGACACAGCCAAAAAGGAGAACGTATTGGGTTAATTAGTCATCTTATTAGACTAAAACTTGCACCGTTAAGAGGAAAATGTAAAGCCATCATGTCATCATCTTTGTCACTTGACATCACAGGTTATAACAGACTTAACTTTGAAAGTTTTTGAACATTTTGCTTGAAAGAAATAAACAAGGGAGTGTGATGACTTTACCAGTAAGTCCAGTACTGGTTATAATTCAGACCAACAATAACCAGGCATGCTTGTTTTTGACACCCACTGTACAAGCAGAAAAACAAGAGAGCGTGTGCTCAAAGCTCTTTGTTGTCTGCTGGAAAGCATCATCGAATGGCACGACGATGATGGTCACTGGTGAAGACGCAGGGGAAAACACCAGCTCTTCAGCTGCGCAGGAAAGTATGACACCGTCTGAGCACCACCTCCATCATCACCGCAGAGAAGAAGAAACATGGAAAGTTCGGCAGAGAAGCAGACCACCACCAGGTCCAGTGTCTCGCCATGTGCAAATATTAGATTATTATTCTTTGAAGAATGACTCATCACTTTGCGTCTCTGCTGCCGGCTCCTGGAGCAAGTGCTTTTTTATCCAGCACTTCAGCTACATCATGGTACTAAAAGAATTATGTAACTTGACACGTGAATGCACTTGAAAGAGAGCTTTAATTTTTAAAGCTGTGTTCTGGATGTGTTTTGATGCTAAGGCAGGAAGATGGATCCATTATTCTGCTGAAAAGTGTTGGTCAGGAATAAATATTTGGAGCTGATGTGCTGTGAGTGTTCTTTGTTTTGAATTGTGGTCAGAAATTTAGAAATTTGAACCTGACCTTTAACTGTCTGAGGTTTTCTCTCTGCTGGTTTAAACACAGATAAAATGAAGATAAAGTGACAATAAATGATTGTATAAAATCCTGGAATGACCGTCAGTGAAATCTAAACTTCCATGGTCCGTGTTGTGTTATGTCTCGGTGCAGCTTAAGTTCAGTCTCGCTACCACCATGAAATGGTGCGAAACACCTCAAGGAGCGTACCACAGCCAGTGAGGTGGGCGGTGTGTTTAAGTGTGTGTGACTGTAACACGGGCAGCAGTGTTTACTGCACACCTTTGTGTCCCAAATACACACTGTTGGATTTCACGTAACTGACATGCTTGTGTCTCTGTGGTTGGTTGTGTTTGTGCTTTCTAATCAACAGAAGAAAGATGTAAACATCTGTTGCTTGGATGCAGGAGGACATTTTTAGGGGTGTGTGAGAACTTTTCTTGAAAGGGGCCCATGTGCAGCGCCGTCTCCACAGAAATGAGTCTGTTTGTAAATGTCAACCAAACTCAGTGGGTTTTATGATCAGAGGAGGGATAGAGTAATATCTCCCACTGTTGCCTCTGGAGTTAGCTTCAAGCCCGACTTCATCAGCTGATCACCCAGGAGACAGGAGATGTCACAGTTCACGGACTAAAAAGTAGCACAAAAAAGCAGGAATGCACAGCAGTGGACATGCAGTACAGTGCAAAAGCTGAGCAAAAATACAGGTATAGGCCCAGGATGGGTTAACATACACAAACACACACATTGGCCTGTAAATAGGACCCGAAATGAGCCTCGTGCCAGACGACGGCCAGACTGTTTACTCCAATGGGGGGAGGGAAGGCTCCCTGCAAGGCCCCGATGGGAGGCTGGCTCATGAGTAGAGCCACATGTGGTCATGGGGTGTAGTAGTAGTAATGTGGCCCTGGCAGGCAGTGGATGCAGAGGGTGGCTGCGGGGGCGGCAGTGCCCCAGCCAACCCGTGGTGAAGCAGTGGTTAACCAGTCTAGGTCACCTACACTTCCTCTGGCCTCTCCCCAAGGGAGGAAAAACAGTCTAGTCAAAATAATGGTGTCATTTTGGCTTCTTACGTTTGAGCAAGAGGGAACAAATTTAGCAACAGCAAAGCAGAGGGAGGGGCATCGAACAGATTAAGAAACAAGTGAACAAAATATCTCCTCTGTATTTTTTCTCTCTCTTAGCTCTTAAATAACATCTTAAATGAGTGGTGCAGCTCCAGTGCAGCTTGTAAATTCAGATCTGTCGGCCCACGCAAGCAATTATAACGAGGCTCTGTGTTCCGCTTCTCTCTCCTGCTTTTGCCCACAATGCCATCTTAGTTTGTGCCCGCCACTTCACTCTGTCGTCAGGATTAACCTTTGACTCAGACCTACTTCCTGCCTGTCAGCAGGACTGCTGTATTGCACAATTTTTCTAGATATGATGAGAAAGACGCCTGGTTAAACCTATATGCGTGTGTATCCATGTGTGTGTGTGTTTCCTGTGTCTGTAGACTTCAGACCGGTCTCACATGCCTCTGTGAGTGATATGAGCCTGAAAGTATTTACCACCCTGCTGCGCTGGCAGAGAACTCATTCATAAGAAGCCTGAATACTCCCAGCTTGATTCCTCATACACTGTTTAAGTAATAGTCTGATACCATCTCATAAACAAAATAATCTCATCCTAGTGCAACATACCACTCAAAGTCCTCTTCAGTGAAGGAAATAGGTTTTCAGACACTTAGAGCAACTTCTGTGTTTGAAAAAGCATCAAATGTATGAATTTACAGACACATTTAGAAGTTAAAGATGCTATAAGGATGATCTGTTTTAATTGCAGTCCCTTGCCACCTTCTGGCCTAGAGTCTCTGCACACTGTCGTAAACTACTATTAGTGAGGTGTGTGTTTGTTTTGGAATTAAATGGAGATTGGATCAAAACAACTTTTCTTCATTCTTTTTTCTTTTTCCTGGAAACAACATGCCCATATAAGGTCTTTATCGGTACAGTTACACAGCTCTGTGGTTTGAAACACGACATCAAGCAGACGTAGCAGCCGGCTATGTTAGCCCGGTGTTCCGACATGTCTGCAGGCTAACATGAAAACAAGTAAACACTCTCAGTTTGTAAGTAGTTTAGTTGCCATTTGTATTCAGTACAGCTGGCTGTCTGGTGTTCTTAGACAAGTCCCTAATGTGTAACGTTGGTAAATCCTGGTTAGCTATGTCAATCATCTACCAAGCAGAGCTAACGTAACCTCACTTTTCACCTAAAGGCTAATTAGCCTTTAGCTCGGGCTCTATCAAGCTTTTTCTGCCTGACAGTTAGACTCCTGTGTCCACCATCACTACAAAATTAGTCATAGAAATTGTTTTTAGCAAAGAAAAATGCAGATCTCTGTATTTTATCCCTTCTCTCAACTTAACTTCCTCAGCCAGTGTGGTGTTGTCATAGAGACCCAGATGTGCCGTAAATCAATCTGGTCCTGCTTGACTAAGAAGTAGCAATTTAATATAACCTGTAGCCAGTAATATTGGCGCTGATAATCTCATTTTAAAATGTGGATTATGATCAGGCATATATCTACAAGGGAGACTTTTTCAAACTCATCACAGCCCCTCTAAGTTGACAGGGTACACTGGTTATAGCTTAAGTTATATATATATATATATATATATATATATATATATATATATATATATATATATATATATATATATATATATATATATATATATATATATATATTCAAACAAAGCCAGTCCGGTTTAGATCATTACAGTTCGGTAGGGGTTGGATTGGTCGAGCCTGATCCTGTTTGTGTTTCCACAGCCAACCGTGCCCCCTCTTGGTAGGGGGTGTGCAAGCTGGATGCCGATAGCCACGTCAGTTACATAGTAGTGTAACGCCATAGCAAAAAAAAAAACTAACTAGATCTAACTGATGTCCCCCTGAGGCCAGTACGCTAACACTTGGTATCACGTACAACCCTATCTCCAAAACAAGAAAGAAAGAAAGAAAGAAAGAAAGAAAGAAAGAAAGAAAGAAAGAAAGAAAGAAAGAAAGAAAGAAAGAATGAAAGAAAGAGAAAGAACAGAAAGGAAAAAAAAGATTACCATCCATTAAAATGAAACAATCTGCAGCAAAAAACTTTGTTATGAGTCTAAATGTGTCAGCTGAATCAAAACACTGTTGAAGGACTGTATGAATCTTCTTCATTAACATGTGGTGACTGAGGTGAAAAGTCATTTGTTGCTTCAAACAGAGAGAGGTGGATATCTACCTCTCTCTGTTTCCATCTTTTCTGCTTTGGCTAAGCTATGAGGCTGGTGACTTGTGTGTTTGCTGTAAAACTGTGAAGTGTATTCTCAAATATTGAAATACCACATGAAGGACCGACCTCAACAGAAAAACTTTGGCCTTTCCAAACTTCTCTGTGGAAAAACTATGTATTTTTGAACCGTTACATTCGGAGACAGTAGTCACATAACCAGTTGTTTGTTTTTTTTGTTTTGTTTTGTTTTGTTTAAAGTGCGTGTGAGTAATCTAAACCAAACATCTCCAGACCTCAGCTGAAGCTGAGATGATCTTTTTTTCCTCAGACAGCAGATGGCTTCCCAGCATTTTCTTAACAGTCTTGGAAGCAGAAGGTGTCTAAATGAGATTGTGCTCTGATTACCCATCAGAGGAAAACCACAGGGGATGACAGCCTGCTGAAGGAGTAGCAGGGGCTGTGTGGGATTGGTTTGGAGCGCCCACTTTCATTCAAACCATTTAAATCAACACTTCATTGTGAGCATTTGCAACATTTTGAGTGCTTGCTCAGTGCATTGAAACAAGGTGATAATTCTCTTTATGTAAAGCTGAAACTTTCATATTGTTAAAAACAACTGAATTTGATCCCTGCAATAGATAAGAGATGAGGATAAATGTGTTTGCCACTCGGTTTTGAGTTATATGACCTCTTACGACATTAGGACTGTGTAAAAGAGGAATTAAGAACAGTCATCAGTGTGAGTGACTTTTTTTTCCTGACATATATATTTTTATTTTCTACTTCCTCATGGGTTTCATCACAGACTCCAAAACTGACAGACCTGTTTAGCAATGTGTCAGCCATTTGTGTCATGTGTTAATCTCTTCATGAAATGAGTTTATTGACTGTTTCCAGTCCTGAAAGGTTTGTGTGTTGTCTTCATGGTCTACTAAGTTGCAGGGACAAGGGAGGTTGTATAATTTCTAATACAGTTTGTGTATTTTCTCAGTGAATTTATCACTTTTTTAAATTATACCTCTACAAAGTGCTGATTGAAATCAATTATTGTTTTTTCCCCCCTTATATTGCTTATTCCCTTTAGCTAAAGATAGATCATGTTTAAACAATGGACTTCCTCTAAAACACTTCAGCATGTCCCCTAATGGCCCTGTTTGGAGTAACTTTAAAAAACATCAGTCTGACTAAACTACAAGTAAACATGATAGCTTTCTGTACTCTCATAGCTAGAAGCATAATATTACTAAAATGGAAGGAACCAAGGCCACCTTTACATGGACACTGGGCAAGAAAGGTCACGTACTATGTCCAACTGAAAAAAAAGGATATACTGTAAAAAGAGTTTAACTCAGAAGTTCAGTTGAAACTATGAAGGTGGATGTAACTAAATTTTAGGACTTAGTGTGCAAGTGTTTATTCTGGCAATCAATCTTTTGTTTATTTCTTCCCTGAAGTTGTATTTTGGAGGGGTGTTGGGTGGAAAACACGTTTAAATAGTTAATGTAAATGAATTTATGTTATTGCTTTTCTGTTAAAAAACAGACCTTGATCAAACTATGTGCCTCCAGTGGTGAACTGCTCCCTGACAAAATGTTACACCATCAAACAGGAAACACACAGAATTTGTATTTCCTTACTTTTTGGGAGATTCAGATTCAGTTTTTGTTTAGTTAACAATTGTGTTTCAATAACAACAATAAATAGGTTGAGAATTGTATAATCAGCGATCAGTATTGACTCCAAGAAAAAACTAAACATGGCCGATTCAGCAAAATTTTTCACAGTCTGACAATAATGTTGGAGATACTTTTTTAAGAACTAATTTGAAGTTACAGGCCCAGCTTTGGGTCTCTGTGCTTTATGTGTCAGTCAGTGGTTAGTTTTGGTTGGGTCTGACCTGCCTGTGCCTCACAGCTGACCAAGCCACAGTCCAACTGGGTTTGGAGAGCCTCTAAATAGAGTAGAGATGCTGGACGTGAGCCAGTAAACCACAGCATGTCTGGACTCCTGCAGCTGCAGGCAAGAAATAACAGCGTAACAATCGTACTGCTTCATTTCTGGTGTCCTGCCTGGCCTGGTGCCAAATTAAGACATGGTTTGACATCAAGACAAGATGATTTATTTACGCTCACCATCGTTTTAGAAAAACTTTAGTTGTTCTTTCAGTCTTTTGATTCCAACATGTATGGGTAAGTGCAGATTATGTTTCTACAGAATGTGGGTCAATTTAAAATCCATCTATCCATTTTGCTGTAAATTTATCCATCCATTTGTTTCTCTGTTACATTTATCAATCTATTGCTCTGTCCATTCATTTCTAAATCTGTCCATTCATCCATCAGGTCCTGTCAGTCCACTCATCCGTCAATAGATCTATCCATCAGTTCATCATTTATCTGTGCATCCATCCATACATTTAAACAGACATTATCTATCTGTCCATTTGTCAGTTGTTCATCTATCCATGTATCTCCATGTTTAACCGTCTATATTCCATCAGTTCACCTGTTCATCTATCACTTTATCCATCCATCCATCCATCCATCCATCCATCCATCCATCCATCCATCCATCCATCCATCCATCCATCCATCCATCCATCCATACATACATACATCCATCCATCCATCCATCCATCCATCCATCCATGAAACATCCAGCTTCACCCTGCATCTCAGTTTCCCCCATCCCTCCATCTTTGTTTACGTTGTCTGTGCCTTATGATGCATCTGCAGAGGTTTAGAAGCTGCTGTTTAACATGGCAGGCCCTCTGAGTAAACACTGCAAAATTACTTTAACAATGCTTAATAGGATACTGTGGCTTCTCTTTTAACTGGAAACAGACCTGCTACCACCCTAAAATAGCAACGAGTGGAATTCACGGGACCGTCCCCCGTCACTCGTTGGCCAATAACACTGGTGACTGGCTCCCCCCTTAATAGAGCTCGGAGCCAACTCCCACTCACTCTGGCCTCTCGTGACGTATGGAGGCATCAGCTCATCACGAGTCACCACACTGAAGAGGCGAGAAGTGCATCAACAAAAACAACTTTCTGCCTTTTTACTTGGGGACTGTGGACAAACCTCTTCCATAAATAATCCCAAGAAAACTGAGGGGGAGGTTGAGATGGTGGTCATGACATTTGTAATGGAATCCTCCCCTCCCTGCATGCTGTAAAAACATTGTGCTTTCCAAGGTGGAAAACAAATGGGATGAGTACAATGTGGTAGAGTGATGAAGTGATGACCAGTAGATTTTTTTACTCCAACTTTGTTGTTGGAGAATATTTCAGTGTTTGAACTACCACAGAATTTAACCACCACTTTAATGCTGTTGTCCCTCTATTTTTTGATTCCTCTGGGCTTGCTCCCACTCTTTTCAGCACTCTCCTGAGTCTTGGCTGCGTCACAGTAACAGCAATAAACAATTCTGCTATCAAATTTTCATCTATACATCATATTTGTGCTAGGACTCACGTTACAAGTCTTGTGCCCTCAAACCAACCAAACTAGTCAACAGAATTCAAATACATCTGGAGATCTCCGCCTTAATCATCTTCATTTGTATTCAGCATCACACACACACACACCACAGGAAATCACATATCTGCCTACACGGTGTGTACTAAATTCCACAGTAGCACTCATCACTCAGCTTCCTATTACAACGCCATTTGTTTAACAGTATGTATGCACCCACTGGCAACCAACAGTTAGCACTCTGTAAATCAGAGAGTACAAACGCTACTTCCGGAAATCCATACGGGACAGCATAAGTCTGAATAGCAAAGCAAGCAGAGCCACATCCTGTGGTGACCAGCAAATACTGTTTAAATAACAGGTTTCATAAATGAAAGGCTGCTCGGTTTAGCCATCACACCCTGTAAATGGATTGCTTCCCAAAATGTATCTATGCTCCAAAATCAGTATGAATGGGCAAACCCTGCTGCCTCTACCCTCAGAGATCTTCAAAAATATGTAAAGTTTGAACTATTATTCAGAAGTAAACACAGATTTACCTGAAGGGTATCACCTATGTTCGTTTTTTCCACAACAGAAAAAAAGACTTTCCCTATGTAAACTAGCAGATGTGTCCCAGCCTGCCATTGAGTCGAATCTAATTTCTGTTGACAGGGCTGTACTTTTGACTCATTTTCCCAAGCTTGTTTACATGCTTGCTCTAAATAGTCTTGTGTCAGGTGGCCTGCATGCGGCTCCTTTATTGGCTTCCTATCTAAAATAGAGGTTATTATCCGGCTGGTTCATTCAGAAAACTCACTTGGTGTCTTCAGGAGGGTTGTCTGAACCTGCATCAGTTTTCACATCACTGCAATACAGAAAAGATTTAAATGTTATCTCCTGTTCATCTGGTGTTAAAAAAAAATATCATTGCAAAGACAGTGCCAGACAGACAAGGGCCATTTAACTTGTACCAGACGAAGCTAAATACACTCTCCAGTGTCCATGAAAACAGGCGGTTAAGAGTGTGATTAAACTAGGTCTGTATGGTGCACAAAATGGATTTGTGAGAGTAAACAATTCAATAATAGCAGAGAAATCACTCTCCTCTGGTTTTAATCTCGTACCTCCTATAAAAAGGGAAAGGTGGTTTCTTTTCTTTGGAGACTCTGAGAATTCAAATTTTCTCCTTTTTAAAATATTTTATGAGACATCTTGCCTATTCCAGGGGGATACCACCAAACCATAAAATGGTGAGCTTTTTAAACACTGTTACATAACTTTCATTTCTTTCTCAACCTAGTTGGGAACAATTTGGGATGACCGAGTGTTGTTTTCAAGGGGAATACCGTGCAGTTAAAGGGTTTATATTGACAAAGCTGCAGCCCAACCCATATCTGTGAATATCTCCATGGTCTTAAATGAAAAAAAAAGGTAACTTGTTGCTCTAAATGTCAGAAAAACAAACCCTGCAGGCCATCTAAGGACACTTTCATAACTGAATGCTTTGATATGTAAGAGAGTTATCAAATGAATGGAAATGTTTATTTTGTATAAATACATACATATATACATACATACATACATACATACATACATACACAACACAATTTAGGGTTTAGAATTCAAAATGTCACTTTCTTAAAACTATTTTGTAACATCAAACATCTTGAAGAAAAAACAATTCTACTGACGTTTCTCCAAAAAAAAAAAGTTTTTCTTGTTCTCATCCAGCATTTAATAGAATCTTCATATTCTGTTTACTAATATAGAGAATTCTGCTCATCCATACATCACAAACTTAAAAATGTAAAGTCCTCACAACCTTACAATCACACATGAACCCAATTACTAACTAAACCCACAACAGCTACAGGAGCGTTTTGTTAAACAGAGCATTATCTCACAGGACAAAGCTCCTGTCAAATCAAGCCTGTGTCAACAGCCAGGTGGAAGCCCTGCTTAGAAATAGAGGAGGGTGAGTGGCTTGTTTATAATATATGTGAACTGGTTTCTGATGGTGGCAGTTATCATGTAATATTTTTGTTAAATAAATCTGAATTAAATTTGCTGCAGCGATTATATTTACCAGCTTGAAAGGTTTGCAACTCTAATGTAATGTAACTGCTAATGTAACAATTAGTAACGCCATCACCAATTATGGGTATACTTAACCTGATATAATATATCAAATAAACAATAATTTTTTATCAAAATACATTTAAGTACATCAATACACGGCAAAATGAACTGCTCTTCTTTTATTTCCCCTCATACAACAACCCATGAAAGGATAAAAAGGTATCACAGGTGGACCCTATAGTAAGGCTCTAAAATCAGTGAAAATTAGGGAATCATTAACAGAAAAATCCTAAAATAAGTAAACTAATTGAGCTGGGATTTTTTTTTCTAGTCTAGCCATTTCCTTGGACCTGTGGCCCTTGTCCAGTGAAGACCATAACAATTCTACCATAATGATTATTCAAAAAGTGAAAATAAATAATGCTTGAAAACGATTTGATAACGATATAATAAAATACTTAACTTTCAATTACTAGTGTTGGGTAGAAATCACCCAAACATGTAACTGTTAAAAAAAAAAACAGAGATGGGAGCAGGGAAACAACCCTTCAATGACGTCAATGAGCAGCCTGAAGCTACCCAAGGACCCACGCAACTCAGACAGCAGCAACACAACGTAAATCATATGACCACAGAAGTAAAAGCTGGGTAAAAAAAATCACCCAGCATTAGTGTCCCAGGGTTAAGCAGAAATTTTTTAGACATATAGCAGCTTAAATTTAATTTCATTGTTCTGTATATAACAGAACACAGAGAGAACCCATCCAACAAAAATGATCTAGGTCTCTACATTTTGTTAATGCCAAAGGTAAATCAAAACAAAGGCTGAAACAGGGCTCAACTTGACCCCACTTGTAAAACTTTCGACCAAATTCATCATTTTTTCTTTTTCAAAATCGCACACATACATACACATAATCTTGGGTGTCCCGCCACACCAGTCAGGGACCAAATGAGACAAGACCTATCATGTCTCCTCTCAGTGAAAGCAGACATTGTTGACTCACTGTAGTCTAGAAGTGCTTTGCCTGGATCCCACCACAGCTATGCACTGTCTGACCAGAGCCTTGGAGCAAGGGTGTGCAGACACACACTTCCATAGATGCATGCAAACATTACACAAACACAGTCAGAGACACATACATACAGGTTTATAGACACATACATGCTAGTCTCGCTCTTTCTCCATCTGTGTGGTTTCCCCTTCACTTCACTCATCAGTCACAACACAGACCAGACCAAGCAAACGTTCACTCCTCTGGGCCTTACCTTCTTCACTTGCCCTTCCAAATTGTAAGCCCCACTGTTGGTTACTTCATATATTTGTTATCTCAGAGGGGATATTTGCTCTTTGGGTTAGACTTTGCACCTGTCAGACAGCTCTGCAAATCCTTTCAGGATTCAGTGCTCTCACCACAAATGTGTGCCATACCCTCCCCTGTGTGCCCGCAGCCACTAAACCTGGGCCTCTGGTCCCACACTGAGGTGGACTACAGCATCTGGTACTATATACATAACCATAGATATCATATGATGTTCGGGTGTTTACTCACACACACACACACACACACACACACACACACACACACACACACACACACACACACACACACACACACACACACACACACACACACACACACACACACACACACACACACACACACACACACACACACACACACACACACACACAACCTTTTTGGTTTCAATCAATTACAGCTTACACAAGAGCCAATAAACAGCTGTTCAAATGAGCCAAGAAAGCCATTAAAACACCATTCCTATGCAGGAATAACTCTACCTGCTCCTCGGTTTTATGTCCGTAAGTTTCAGTTTCATGGTCAAAGCTCATGGGCCTACAAGAGCAGGAGAAAGAGGCTGATGTTTAGGTATATCCCACGTTAAGTATGCAAAGACAAAGTTAATAAAGTCAGCTGTGGTAAGGAATCCATTCAGATAAAATATATAGCCACAAACTTTGAATCATTCATTGTTGAGTATTGAGCAGCAGCTTAATCATCTCAATGTGCAAGCAGGCAGACACATTAGCAACATGCTTAATATAGGGCAAAAGGTGATGAAATGTGTGGAGTATTTTGGAGCACAAACTAATTAGGGGAGAACCGGGTAAGTTGAGCCTGTGGGTAAATCGACCCACCCCCTGTCTCTGGGAAACGGTACGAATCAGTGGTCACATGACTCTGGATTTAGTTAACCCGCCTCATTTCAAGCTCTCTGTGGTGAACAGAGACACAAGTTGAAGTGTTAAATAACTTTTATCCTCCAAAAATCATTTTTTGCACGTCAAAGTAAATTTGTGACATATCACAAATAATGACAATAAACTCAAAATAATTTTAACTATATTTAAAAACATACATCAAATGACTCGCTGAACTATCAATGTTTAAAACCATGTGAATCAGGTAGCTACGTATTAGCCTGAATTGCTTGGCTAGGTTGTTTTTAACAAAATGGTGACTGTGGGGTAAAGTGAGCCAAACTGCTTGGGGTAAATTAACCCAGTGATTTAACTTACCCTACAATGAGGCACTAAAGTGTCAGAGGTAAAACGTGTTGAAGTGTAGTTATACATAATGATTTTTTTTTTTTTTTTAAATATGTGTAACATTGTAGACAAGCTAGAATGCCGAGGAAATACAGCAGGAAGACAAACTGGGGCTCAACACCCCTTGAGGAGATGCAGAGAGGAGCAACCGAAGTCCAGGGTGGAAAATCCCTAAGAAAAGTGGCCACAGAGAGAAATACTGACAGGTCAACCTTACGAAGATTCCTAAAAAAGAAAGAGGGAGGGGAAGTGACAGCTACACAGGGACAGCAAACACAAAGAGGGTCTTCACAGAGGAGATGGAGGAAGACTCTGAAAACCATGTGAAAAAACTGTCCGACCAGTTCCATGGCCTCACGGCAAAAAAATCCTGTGATCTAGCCAATGAAATGGCAGAAAAAAACAATATCCCTGTCCCGAGAGCTGGAAAGCTAACCGTTCAGCCATTGAGCAGGTAGTGTAGAAGAGATCACAATTCAACTCAGGTGAACAGTTGGTCTTGTAGCTAAGATTCTTAATAATGTCCCTATTCTTTTAGGTTGAGATTAGTTCATCAACTTCAAGGAACACTACCAAAAAAGTCAAAAGGTCAACTTACCCCCATGTGGTTCAATTTACCCTTTGAGGTGGAGCAATTTACCCCTTATAGGGGGCAAGTTGAGCCACAAAGACCTTTTTTTTTTGACAGGTTATATTTCCATGACCAATCATTATGGATGTGTTCTAATTATTTCCATTGATGAGAGACATCATGAAATTAATGTACATGTGTTGATTTCACTTCAATTTCATTTCCACTTGCCCACTGGTCAAACAATGTAAAAAGTGGCTCAGTTTACCCTGCTCTACCCTACTTCTCAAAGGCAATGGTCACAACATGTAGAGTAAGTTGATTGTTACAAAACTTCATCAGGTATCTAGGTAAATGGTCGATATTTTACTGTTTGTGTTTTTTTGTCTGGTGAAACACTTGTAAAAAAAAAAGTTCATCATATCAACTGTACATGCGATAAAAATAATTTGATGTCCCAAATATTTAAAGGAAGGTTTTAAAATTGAGTTGAGCAATGGAGGTAACCCTGGATACTTAATTTCCCATACTCCTACACAATGTATCATCATTAAGGTTGTTTTCTTTGACCTTAAAAAGCCCAATATAACACCATGAGAAACATCTGTTTTCAACTTAAAAGCCCCTGTGAGGAGTAGCCCCATCTTCATGTGTTCAGTCAGTGGATAGACAATAAAACTGCAGCAAAGTTCAGCTTATCAGGATAAGAATTTTTAAAGGAATTTTTCCCACTGGGGAAAAAAAATCAATAGCGCTAATTCTTTGTGAAATAAATAATTTATAAAATGACTTAAAACATTGAAAAAATGTGAGGCCCCTTTTGCTTCTGGGGCTCCTGTTCGATCACTCAAGCCTCACATACACCTTTGACCTCCTCACGGAGAGGACAAAAGCAACCTTAACTTACTGATGTGCAGTTGCACATGCACAGCCACCCACATTCAGGCAGACAGACAGATAGGGAAACACATAACCGGTGTCTCACCACAAACACACACATACAGACAAACTGACACACCCCACCATTCACTGTCCTGGCCTTGTTTACTCATGACCATCACAGCTCTGCAGCCGTCAACCCCATCATTCCACAGATTCCTGTGTCCCACCACTATTTTATGAGCTTTGCTGAAACACTTGTGTTTTCCTTTCTACTCTATAAAACGGGAGTCTTAAAGGCGTTACAAAATGATGACTAATATAAGGAGAGTGATGAATAAAGGAGAGGCCGGTTCAAACAGATGTTATAGTCCAATATATGTGAACTGTAATTGAGCTGCAAACTGTCTTGTTTGGCTCTTGTGTGTGTGTGTGTGTGTGTGTGTGTGTGTGTGTGTGTGTGTGTGTGTGTGTGTGTGTGTGTGTGTGTGTGTGTGTGTGGGGGTACTTTGATGACACAGATTCGACTGAACCTACTGTGTGTGAAAACTGCATTTACAAAGTACAGCTCCCCTGGCAGAACTTTTGACTGTGCAACACTGCCATCTGTAGACCAGCAGGAAGCGTTTTGTTTGCTCCTACACTCTCCCACCTCTTTGTTGATCGCTCTATTGCCAGGTTTGGTCTTACGTAACAAACTTACACAAAATGCACTCTTGTGATTTGTTTGACACAAAAACGCAAAGAGAGTCTGGCCAAACGGTAATTCTGTATTTACTTTATTTTTTTTTTAAATGCTCGGTTTTATCCCACAAACCAAAAAAATTTAGGTCAGGTGGACCATGTGAACTCTAAATTGCCTGCTAAGTGTGGGTTTGTTTGTGTTGTGTCATAGAAAAGTGATAGACTTGTAATCTGTCCAGCACAAAACTCTGCAAAGCAGCCGTAAAGATGACATGGATGATTATGTATAAATATATACGTGTGAATGTGTTTGTGAATGGTTTTTTGTCTCTATGTGTTAACCCTGAGATAGACAGGCAACCTGACCGGGGTGCACCTGGCCTCTCACCAGATGACAGGACAGGCTCATGCTCTCTGTGACCCTGAATGGTGTTGATAATGATACTGGATAAATGTAAAATTATGGAGGCACCATAGTTTGTGGCTGCTTTTCCACCTCAGAGCCTGGACAGATTGTTATCTTCGACTAAAAATATTTCCCGAGTTAATCAAAACATTTTGCAGCTCAACAGAAAATGTGTTATGCAACAGGACAATGACCCTGGGCACAGAATTAAATCATCAACAGAAGAAAGTACGCCTGAGCCCAAGCCAGAGCCCTGACCTTTGAAATGCTGTGGCATGACCTCAAAAAGTGTTTCACACCAGACATCCCAAGAATATCGCTAAACTGAAACAGTTATGTAAGGAAGGATTGTCCAGAATTCCTCCTGACTGTTGTGCAGGTCTGATCTGCAACTACAGGAAATGTTTGGTTGAGGTTACTGCTGCCAAAGGAGGGTCAACGATTTATTAAATCTAAGGGTCACATTCTTTTTTTCACCCTGCACTGTGAATGTTTACAAGATGTTCAGAAAAAAACATATAAACATACAAGTGTTTGTGTGGTATTAACTTGAGCAGACTGTTTGATGTGACTTGGATGTAGATAAGAACAGATTTTATGACCAACTAATGCATAAATCCAGGTTTTTATAAAGTCTTTCTGCCTGCATAGATGCTTTCACATAGCTCAGCTCCACAAATAGTGAGAACCTGCATCATAGTAGGAAACACAAATATTAGATAAAAAGTGATCATTTTCTGGACAGTGCTGTAACATCTCCAGGACTTCCGTATTAGGTATCTGTTATATCATGCATCTCTGGCATTTTTTTTGTACATTTATAAGAAAAAAATCACAGAGAAGTAACAGTAGGTGCCTGTATGTTTCAGGGAACTATCTTTGCGTAATAACCGAGTCCAGTTTTGATGGGGAGCCGGTTTGGCCATGAGTGACAGCGAGCGATGGGCGGTGCTGTGGCAGCAGCCTCATTACGACACAAAGCTGCGCCGCTTCCACCTTCCAAAACTTTCAATGACAATTTTCTGACGATAGCACACATCTTCTCCACCACAGGTTTCCACAGCTCCCAGTGACTGCCATGCAAAGGGCTGCACACACAGCTTTACACAGCGGGTGTAATCCTGCTGTTCCCGCCGTGATTCGTCAGTGTTTGAGATGCAGAGGTAAGCACCAGACAGGTCAGCCCTGAACTCATGCAACAAGCTAATAGCTAGTCTGCAAAATGCTAAAAACACTTCTCTTACCGAGAAGAGGTGTACGCGTAGATATTCCCTCACCGTAAAACACTTAATCTATTTAAATGGCTATTCGATCTTTTATCATATCACCAAATAAGATGCGAGAAACAAGCTGGCAGGACATCATGTGTCATAACAGAATTAGCTGTTAGCTGCTAGCACTCTGTTATGAAACGACAGGATTTCGTAGGTACCACAAACTATCTTAACGTAGGTCAATAAACACAGGTTAAAATTGTATTGTCATGCTTTTGCTATTAACTACCGCTCATTAGTTGTGTTCAGTCCCCATATCACTGCAGCTTTAATGCAAAAATATACATTTTTACTACTTTTAAGTTTACCAGGAGCTTATGAATAGACATGGATCGTTTGGAGCCCATATGACTTGCATTTTATTTTGAGCATGATTATGTGTTTGTTATTGAGTTTACAACTAACCTGTCACTACCCTTCGATCACTACACGTAACAGCGCCCCTGCAGCTGAACTCACGCGCTTACAGTGTGATCCCGCCCCCACGCGACAGTGAGGAGAAGGAGATGTTGGACCGGATCCTGCGGGTGGACCATGCTGGTGAATACGGGGCCAACCGGATCTACGCCGGACAGATGGCAGTGTTGGGTCGATCTCGAACTGGACCTCTCATTCAGGTAAGAGTCAGAGTGGAACATAACTTGTGTGACAGACAGACATCTGTTTTTTTTTTAAATAATAATAAAAAAAAAAAACAATTGTCATAACTTTAAATCAGTTTTGGTCTCAGTGATATACACACGATGCAGGTAGTTTTGTTTAGTTGCTAAATTGTGGCAATTTAATTTAAAAAAAAAGGGTGGTACATGATTACTTAGCATGAGATCGAATCGATGGTTTTTTAATTTATTTTTTTTTATTTACAGGAAATGTGGGATCAAGAAAAGAAGCACCTTGAAAAATTCAATGAAATTCTGGCAGAGAACAGAGTGCGCCCGACAGCACTCCTACCCCTCTGGAACATTGCTGGGTTTGTGTTAGGTTAGTACATTTAGTAAACACAGAGCAGAGTTAAGTTACCAGAAGATTAATCCTTGGTTGAGTTTCAAATTTTGACCTGTTTCATTTGTAATGTAGCTAAATTTTAACTTCATATTATGTTGTCTACAAAAAAAATGCTAGATCACGTAAATGTTGCATTGGCCAATATATTCTAAGTCACTTTAGGTATTGGGAAAAAGAGAGTTTTGGGGCCGCAAGTTTCCTGTTGTGTGCAACAGATTTTAACAATATGTGATGAAGATTTGCTTTTATATCATGTGTCAGAAACTGTGATTTCCTTTTTATATATCTACATCAGGTGCATCCAGTGCATTACTGGGAAAAGAGGGGGCAATGGCCTGCACTGTGGCAGTGGAGGAGAGTATTTCAGAACATTACAACAGCCAAATAAGAGCACTAATGGAGAAGGACCCTGAGAGATACACTGAACTCTTACAAGTGAGTTTTCACTGCTCGTGGAACACTATGCTTTATACATTACTGTGATGGTTTTATGATGAATTTATATGACTCCTCTCTCTTTGTGATTAGGGATGGGAACTGAATTAGGTGCTTCTAAAGGCACTGACCGAATTCTATCTGTAGTCCCAAGTACCAATTCACATTAAATCAAAAGGTACCATGTTTAGGTTCCTAAACACAGTCTTGTGACTGTGAGAGAGTGGAAGAGTATGCGATTTGGACATGAACACAGCATTGTACATTTATAGATTGAAGCATAAATATGTTAAATTGAAAAAACTTGAGATTTTACCATTAAAAATATTACCACATAAACACACTGAAAAGGTACCCATCCCTATTTGTGATCTGTGAGGATGCATGTTATTATGAGCTTTAGGGCCTTAACTAGATAGCTAGTAGCATGTGTAGCTAGCAAAGGTTAATGATTTTGAAAAATTTAAATAGTCGATAAAAAAAAAAAAATCAAATAGTCCATGCAAGGAAAAAGGGTGGAGATTGTTATGTACTGGAGGCTGAAGCATATAACAATAATCCCATTTTTGCCATGCTCGGGCTCTGATGTGTCAATATGATAGAAAAAGTAGATCAAACGAGGCAGGAAGTTGTGAAGAGAAACAACTTAAAAGGGGCATGTAGCTTTCAAAATAAATCAAACCATGTCCAGATCAGATCGTATTTAGCTTGACTACAACAATAAACTGACATATTGAGTGGAGCCAGACCAGGAGTCAACAGGTTTGAGGTTTTACAGCCGGAACAAGAATGATCAGAGGCTCATTAATGGACTGGGAAGTACAAGAGCTCCTTCGAGAAAATAAACAAGAATGAGGTGCAGTGCAAACTCTGCCAGTCAAAGCTATTTGAGAGTGAGGTATGCAGCAGCAGAGAGTCCAGCGTTGTCTGCAGATCAACAGTCAATGGAAACCTTTGTCACCTGAAGAAGTAATTTTAATGGTAGACGGGCAAAGCAAGAACCAGCTCTCTCCCTCTTTGTCAAAGTCTAATGATGGCAGGTTTATGTATGTGGGTATGGAGCAGCAGCAGAGGGTCTTCAGATTATTTTCAAATTGTTACCAGCAAATATCAAATAGCGCTTTAGCTTGCCCATCCCTATTTGTAACTGGGTCTCACAGGTCACACTTATTGCCTTTGCAGTTCCTGTCTTTTTTAGGCTTTGCCTATTGGAAACAATCATTAACCTTATCTCTTTTAAACCCGGACAGTTGCAACACATAAGAGTGGTTGACAGGACATGATTTTTAATAAAGAATCCATAATGAACTCAGACTTAAGCTTAGCTGTGCGGATGTCTTAAAAGAGCGTAGATCAAGGAAACCTTGAATATATTTGTTGCTGAGATAAAATTATTTTAGTGCAACAAAAAGCCCATAGCGATCAAAATTGAATTTAATATGTGATTTTCCAGGTTATAAAGGAGTTCAGAGATGATGAGATGGAACATCATGATACAGGATTAGAACATGATGCAGAATCAGTAAGTATATTTCATAATCAAATAATCATGTTTATCCTAAAGTGTCTTGTGTTTTCACTAAATTTTTTTTCCAATAACTCTTTATTAAACTTGACTTAATTTAAAATTAGAAAATGGTTTTTTTCTAAATGTTATTTGTTAGTGTAGCTGTCTTTTTATTTTTATGAGTTACCTGAGATTACTGAATTTCTTTCTTTCTTTCTTTCTTTCTTTCTTTCTTTCTTTCTTTCTTTCTTTCTTTCTTTCTTTCTTTCTTTCTTTCAGGTACCTGGATACTGGTTGCTTAAAAATGTAATACAGCTTGGGTGCAAAGCGGCAATATATGTTTCACAACGTGTTTAATATTTCTTTAGAATAAATACAAAGATTCCCATTTGTTTATTTTGATATTGACGACTCATTTTGTGAAAATGAGTCATGAATAATTTATAAGGACAAAGTGTAAATTGTTATCTGCAGTGTTCTTCTGCACTTGATTGACTTTTGCCAGGTTCAGATTGTACAAAGATTCTGTTACCAACAGATTCCCTCTGCTGACATTTGAGGAAAATAAAATGCATGGCCATGAAATATTAAGTTAAGGGTTTTGAGTCAATAATGTGGGGCCATGAGATAGTTATTGTCATCATCTCCATGAACAGGCTGTTCAGTGTTACTTCAGTTGCTTTCGAAACAATAATCTTGGTTGTGGACTACTCTTACCTATGTGCAAAGTAAATGTACAACACTTACACACAACTGTTTTTGTCTGTTGACTCTGAAATGCTGTATTTAGTTAATGACGTGTCCTGCACATCCTCCAACATATGTTCAGTGCGCTTTGGTGCAAGCACATCTCATCTCATCTGTAGCCACATTTTTCTTAAATTTCTCTGGAGGGACTCTGTGCTTCACTGAACAACCTTTGCCTGTGTTTTATACATGAACTGTTGGGGTCTGTGAAGGTGATGCATTATGAATTAAATTCTATATCTGTACACTGTTGTTGTACTTCATATCCTTTGTTATTTGGGGGTTTAGGTAATGTGTTTGAGTTACAGGTCAGTGGTAACTTGTAACTTTCTGGCCACCTTTACTACAGGTGTATTACATTCAACAACAGGGCAGAACTCATAAAACCAAACAATTTGTGTTTTTTGAACAAATGTAACATTTTATTTTTTATCAAAAGTGATGTCCTGAGTTGTTAGCTGATGAAGCTGAGCATTTAGAGCTATTTCAGATTAAGGTTAGGTACTTGTTTGTCACCAGCATTGCTATGAATTATAAATAAGGATTAAGTAACAAAAATGGAAGAGAATCAATAAATGAGCCTTGTGGTACCCCACAAGTAATTTAGCTGGGGATGACAATGGGTTAGAAATACAGACCAAAGAAATTTCTACCAAAAAAAAAAATAATTAAACATCGGGCCAAAGATATTGACCCACCGTTCATGTCAATTTATCAAAATGTCGTGACTCACAGGCCAAACTTCAGTTTGAAGGGTTTAAAGTGTTTGATTCTTCTGCTGTGAGGAGGATAAGTGATGCTGGTGGAAATGTGAGTGGAAAAACTACTATAAGAGCAAGAATACAAAGAAATAATGGATATATATTTGTCACCCGTGACTTGTATAACTCTGCCTGTATTTTATCAAAATAATCGCATTCTCACATTATTATGCTTGTTCTTATAAGGATTGTAAAAATCTTGGAAAAAAAACAAAACAAAACATAACATGTATTAAGGACATGGGGTAACTTGCACACTGACATCATACCTTTCAACAAACCAAACAGTTTCTCATGATGTAGTTCATAGATCAGAGTGAGAAATGACTTGTCATCCAGGCCTAACTGCTAAGCGCCCTCAAAACAGCTGCTCTGGGTACATTAGGTCACTCAGAAGAAGGGATTGACAGGAGGCTTGTCCAGGGGCCCCTAATCTATTAGCCCTTTCAGCAGCTTGAGCAAAATGTTCATTCCCGTCCTCAGGTGTCATATCAGGTTGTGCTTACTGTACATACAGTCCTGTTTGAAGGACATTTTACATGAGATGTAGCCTTTTCATGTGCCAGACACAAGATGGAACAATAATTTATGATGAGGTACAATCTGACGTGACACGACTCTTTAGTGGTAAGGAGTGTAGGAGTCACTTTTAACCTGGACTCTGTCCAAAGTTAAACCTAATGTAAAAATCATGCATAATGTGTAGAACACCTTTTGTTTTGTGTACTGCCAGCGCTAATATAGCATGCCTCCATTTTTAATAAGACTGAAATCAATTAGTAAGTTTATCTTCTGTGTGAAGTTTGTAATATATCAGATGTTTCGCTCTGAATATATTAATTAAAGAGACACATGTCACACTTAGACTTTAAGATTAAAATGTTAAATTATCTTAAGGTCTTGCAGATAAAGTCACCAAAAAATATTAATGTTTTGTGTTTAACAGGTTGAAATATTACACAAGAGAAATGGACAATAGCAATATTTCAAAAGCTGTATTTTATTGATTTACTATATTGTTTCAATTAATTCAGGAAATATCACATGATATCCATAAAGTACTGGGTTCAATGACTGAAAAATATTCAAGCCTTCTTTTTTTTTCTCACAACCCAGGTGTTCTTTGGATTTTCAGGGAAAATTATGTAGAAAACCAGTTTTTCAATTTTTCTTCATGAAGGAAACGGCAAACTGATCCTGAACTCCTTCATTCGTTGTGGCACTACTCTGAAACGCCTACTTTTTAACACCTGGCCTATCAACTCTACAGCCCTTTGAAACTAGAACTGATTTTGACTGGCCCAACCAGATCAAGGCTATTTCACTCCCAAGGAAATTTTAAAGAGAAAGTATTATGATTTCTGTTTTTGTGCAGATTTTAAAACTGCTACATGTTAATGTGTTTTCAAAATCCCTAAAGCTGTCTTTAAAATGTTTCCAACAGTCTATTCAAAAAAAAAAAAAAGAAAAAGAAATGAGATCCTCATTGAAAAAAAGATCAGATAAGGAGCTGGTTCATGAGGAGGGCCTCAAATACCCAAGTCTGTTGATAGCGCTGCTCCTGACAGAGCTCGAGAATGCTGTCCAATCAGAGGGAAGGGGGGTTGTGGAACAGGGACCCTTAAAGAGACAGCACCTTAAACATTGTGCTTCATATGGAGGCAAAGAAAGTGAAAACAAAACAAAACAAAACAAAAAACTTCATTGTGGGATACATACTGATTTTTTTGGGCTGTAAATCATGTAAAGCAACGATGAGGGTACCAGAGAGACAGGAGTATGAAGAATACAAAAGCCCGCTTTAAAATTAAACATTTACTGGATTAAACATGGGCAGAAAAAAGCTTCACATTTTATCAGCGGCTTCAATATAAGCCTCATTGAAGCACCTTCTAAACAACATATGAAATATGGGATGATGAGAAAGTGAAAATGCAAAGTTATCAGCAGCACTTCTTGTCGACTGATTTTTTTCTTTGCGTGTTTTCAGTTTCAGTTGGAGCTAGTTATATGGTGTTAAATAGTTGATTACATCTGTATTATCCATAACAGTCTATTTTTTTCACACTGGATTGACAGAAGGTTGGATTAACAGGATGAACTGGTTGAGAGAACAAGATGAACACTTACACGAGGGTCACTGGGCTTTCAGTTACCATTTACAACAGGACTGGACTACCTGTGGGACTCTTGACTTTAGTTGAAACTATGTTTTGGTTTGGGCTTCAGTCAGCAAGATCCCTTATGTATTGGCTACAATAAATATGTGATCTTTCAGTGCCTTGTCTATAAATTGTGGCTTCAAATTCAAACTAGAGGAGATATATGTGCAATGTCTATGTGAGAATACAGTTATTAACAACCAACAAACAAATATACAAATAAATAAAACCCAGAATGCAAAATATCTTTACCTTTAACATTTTTTAAATTGTGAATCGCTCTCAATGGAGACATGTTGACGCTCACTGCAAAAGCTGACAGTAATGGGATGATGAGAATTTAAAGAAAGAGTTTTTAGCTGGCTATGACACAATCTAAAATTTAAAGTGATGCCTCATAAAAGCAAATGATCTCATCTGCAACGGGTCAAAAAAATTGAGCAGGACTGTGAAGAAACATCATTTTCTATTGCTTAACCTATAAAAACAACATTTTATTTTTATTTATTTCTTACTTAGCAAAAGCAAATATTCAGAGGGGAATGCTACATTTAACATTTAACATTTTATGGCTGCTCCAGTTTCAATCCATTCATTAACTAAATCACTGACCAATAAGACATTTAAGCGCTCTGTTATCCAAGGGGGGTTTCAAAAGTCTTACTTAGGTATGTTTCTTGTCAAAAATTAATTTCTGATTGAAATTAAAAATCATACATAAGTAAGACTTTCATTCCTGCTTGTCCTATAAATCGTCACCTCCAAAACATCACTATTTGTTGACAGATGATCCCCTGTAGGTGAACGGTTTCACTGGTTCACAAGCTGTGATCTATTTTACCAGGCATGAGGTCAGAGGAGTTATTTTAGCTGGGCGGACCCAACCTCAGGGGTTAATGTGCCTGATGACATCATCCTGTAAAAATAGATTCAATAAGTTAAGTAAATGTTTACGTGAAATAACTGTGACCTCCACATATTTGTTATGATGGTGGACATTATGCGCATATATTATACTGTTTCTGTGTCATGGGTATAATATTATTTGAATATGATTTCCTAAACCCTTTTTCTATAAGACTATCATTTTATAGTAAATTACATTATTCCACTTATTACAGTCTTGTAAGTCAAAAATGTATTGATGATTTAATTTATTGATCACTGTAAGTGTCCTTGTTTTATTGTCACATAATAAACAGAGTCATAAGAGGTCAACATAGAGGTTTACATAAGCAACATGAGACAGCTGGCAGCTTTGCCAATCAAAGGGAGGTCATCACACAATATCTTTGACCAGGATTAAAAGTGCTGACAGTTTGATGACAAGAAGATTAAAAAAAAACAAACAAACAGAAAACAGAACAAATTCACAGTTTCATGTGTAGAACCATTTTGGATGATGAAAACACAAGTGAATTAAATGGGAGTGATTAAACAGTCTGAATACCGGTGCTAATATCTGTGTAGCTTTCTAAACAAGTTGGCTTTGTCTTGTGTGGAGACACTTTTGAGTATTTTTCATTTTCAGTGAATTAGAAAAGTTCCTTCCACAGCCATATGCAGCCATCAGCCGTTCATGTGATCTGTTTAGGTTCTTTTCTCAGATTCACATCCAAAGGAATCTGCTGACACACTGACGAAGATATTGGCAAAAAAAACTGAGGCAATAAAACAAAACGGGGACCATGAATAATTGGGGTCGTAAATTTTCTGACGCACAAATATTACAAATCCTCATGAGTCATAAAAACTTTCGGATACAGATTGTAGTGCTTCTTGGCTTGAATATGTGCGGACTGTCATTCAGCTGCAGGCTGATGATTAATGGCAGCTAATAAGTAGCACAAGGCCCATCTGTAGAATTGACTCGTAAGAGAGCCCGGAGAAGATTTTGTTGCACTAAAATATTACCATAAAACATTACTGTGATAGTTTTAAAGAATTATTGTTCACCTTATTTCTGACAACTCAGTAACAAAATTCTTGGTAAACATTTTAATTCTCAAAAAGCACATCTCCTGCTGAGGGGTGAGAAATTAGCAGGGGTTTAGTAAACTAATTTGTTCTGTAAAATTAAGTCATTGTTGCTGCAAGTTTTGACAAATGGGTAACTTCAGGGAGGATTTCTTTTAAGGAAGATCAACACTGGAGGAAAAAAGTACTGTTTTTTCTCTGAGCTAATGAAAAATCTGCAGTTGTTTGTATTTCTAATTAATTAAGGATTATTGTCATTTGAACTAATTACCTCTGCCAAGGAAGTTATGTCTTGGGGAGAGTTTGTCAATCTGTCTGTTTGTCTGTGAACAACATAACTCAAAGAGTGAAAAACAGATCTGGATGAAAGTTTCAGGAAATGTTCAAAATGGGATAGGGAAGATGTGATTAAACTTTGGAGGTGATCCAAATCACCGTCTGAATCCAGGGCTTTTTTAAAAGGATTCTTTATTTTTGAAATATAAGGCCTTTTCCACCATATGTGTACATAACTCCATGATAATGATCAGATTGCTTTGCAAAACAATACAAGACAAGGTCACCATAATTTTTGACAGATGTAAAAGTACCATCCACATCCTGGCAATATTTTGGATACTAAGAAGCGGCACACACTTTAACTCTTAAAATCTTGCAAACATCTATTTCTTGCATTGATTGAGCCTTCCTTATCCCCTGTCCTCAGTTTTCTGAACCATGCCTTTACTCATTTTATGACTGCGATTCTTCTATTTTATAAAGTTGATTGTAATAGACTTGCTTTGTATCCAGTTGTGATATGCCTTTGCATGGCTCCAACTTGAGTTCTGGGAACATAATTTCATGCTGTATTTTTCAGATGATCTCATCCTACTTGGCTGCCAGGGGCCATAAAGCTAACACAGATGCAAACTGTCATGTCGCCATAAATTTTATGTACATGTCATGTGCATGCTTATTAGAGAATTCAGTACCTTGACCCTTTAATGAGGGGTTCCAAGAAATGAGGGGCCAGTAACTTGAAGTGACTCACTTGAGCTTTTAATACACTCCTAGTTATCCGGGTCAACTGTTCACATTCAGGAGCATGGACTGAACATCAGCTACACTCACACAGGCAACTCTATAGATAGTAAACAGTAAACATTTTTACCGGTCTTTGGTATGACTATACATAAAAATACCTTTAGCTTGATGTCATTGTATGCCGATGATTACTGTACAATATTCTTTGAAAATCTGTTTATGTAAATCCATTTTTAATTTTCCTTGGCTTAAGAAATCAGAGTTATCGCAAACCTTGTAGTAACATGACAGTCATACATGCAGTTTCATGTGCACTTCACTACCTCGTAAATCATTTTGATGATTGAGGTGTGTTTGGCCTGACAGAGCTGTGATCACGTGTCCAGGTCTTCCCAGTTTGGACAACAGCACATGATGCAAAGCGCTGACATCACCTCAGCTGGAGTCTTCAGTTTACAGTGTGCCTCAGTGTGCCACATATCCATTACTTTGAGGGAGGAAAAAAACAAAAAGTCAGCTCTAAATTATTCAAAATAAGTTCTTAAATAACAGTATCTTTGTACCTGAACATCCTTACCCTTCAAAAACAGTTGCTAATGAGCAGCACATTAGCCTTTTGTTGAAGCCATGTTTGCTTTGCATCAAACCACAGCTGTGCCGACCTGAAAACTCAAAAATTCACTACAGAGGACTTCCTGTTACCACATATCTCAGTTTAAAGCAAACTTTAGGAACATGAACAGTTCTTTTGGGTCTTAATATATTTTTCTCTAGCACCAAGGTCACATTAGCATGTACTTTCATTTATCAGAGGGGACTGGTGCAACTGTTTCCACTCTGGGTGGTGTGTTAGTTGTATCGTAGATCAGGTGTTAAGACTTTGATGGGGAGCCCTCATGGAGTGTGAGCTGAGCATGGCATGACTTCATCACCAGTATCCATCACTGCACTGACAGGCTTGCTGGTTCAACATTGTTTCAATGCCTTGTGTCTGTTCCACTGTGTCTTTAACCCCAAGACACTTCAAGCTGTTTACTAAAATGTTTGCACAGGCCGGCCCCTGCTGATCCTTGAAAACAATCCTTTATTTGACCAAAAAGACACAATATCTCTTCACCTGGCCCATTTAAAGATACGGCTGTACAAATAGAATATTTGCAGAAGAAAAGAGCCGTATTGAATGCTGTGACTTCAGGCCTGCAGAACCGTTGTAATGTTTCTATGCCGCCACATAAACCCGAATCCTTCCAAACCTCCCGAATCCAACACCTTGTATCCCCGCCATTCATGCCTCCTCAATCTATCACGCTGATGCATTGGCAGCTCGCAGAAGGTCACCATGCAAGGCTTCTTAACCCCTTGTTGCAAGGGTTGGTTTTTCCCACCCCACCTGCTCGTAGTAGCACATTACAGTGGCCAAGCACTTTACACCGATCCCACTAAGACCCCTGTCTGTCATCCTTGCTGATTAAGTGGAAAGCGCTACATTGTAGCTCTGGCCAGGTCTCATATCTCTTGCCTGAGGCTTGTTTTCATGTGGCTTGTAAAGATGCCACTCTTACCTCCTATTAATCATGGGCCTCTTTCCCTGCTATGTCCTCACTTGCTGACAACACAGATTCAGAGTGATGCTGTTGCAGATTGTCAAATTACACGCAACATGACAGGGGGAGCTGCTAGGCATGCTTTTGGTATTCTTATTATTCTAATTGTAAGTGTTTTTGTTGCATTTTTGGTTCGTATTGGTATTTTGATTTGTGTTAAATTAGAACACACTTTGGTTTGGATGCTTGTGTGGTTTGACTTCAAAGATGTGAACTGCGAGCTTCGTGATGCTGGCAGAAGAATTCCTCACACAACCACACACTCCGGCTCCATGTTCTTTGAAGCAAACAGCAGTTCAAGCTCCCGGTCTGGCCCTCAGTTTCTGAGGCCGGTGATGACACATATGCTCAGCAGACAAAGTGTCAAGACCACCCGGGCTTTAGGTGTCCTGACCTTGGTGCTTAGGTTTGACATATAACAACACAAGGGGAGAATGAATCCCTGTTATGCTGCATAAGGGTTCAAAGTGTTGCCTGTTTGAAGGTGAAGTTCAACACATTACCCGTCTGGCTAATGGCTTTGTTTTTTCTTTATGTTAAAGCAAAGAGAAAGATTGGATGGGTGTGTGTACTCTGTATCCTGCTCTGTAATCGATGAGAAGTTGAAGGAGTTGAATCTCTGAAAATGTCGAACACAAATTTACTGAGAAAAATGTATCATTCTGTCCAATCCCATATCAAAGAAGAACAAAATAGCAGCAATGCCATCTCTCTGTTCGTGACATTCTGGTGAAATGATGATAGATTTACAGCGGCTTCTTTCGTTTTTCAGCTATTTGAGGTATCTGCTAAACAGATTGTTGCATTGATTTCTGGGAAGACAGATGGTGGTGCGTCTGCTTCAAGACAACAGAAGGAATGAAGAATTGTTAAGCTCGGTAGATCAAATTCAATATAGTAATGACCTTAGGGTACATTTTTATTGCACTTAGGTGCATACGATCTCAAAGACATTTTTTCAGTAGCTTTGTTTTCTTTCTGGCTTCAGTTAAAAGTATCCAAAGCCGCATGAAATGCTTGAAGATGATACAAAAATACCGTAATTGTCTGCCAAAGCAATGAGAAAAACCTTGTGAATCCGTCTGTTGTGTTTGTGGGGTGTTAAAATGGTTGGGTGCATAATTATTTCTTTCAGCATTCCCTTAGCATCTTGGTTTTCTCTTTCCAAAAGACAAATTTGGCTTCAATGCTCCAACACTTACTTTTTGCCACCTATTTCACATGCAACTTTGATCTAATCATAAAGTTTTGTGCGCCTTTAAAATGATGTTATTGTAACATCACAAGCTTCATATTTTAAGTTTGACAGTGGTGTGTGTGTGTGTGTGTGTGTGTTTGCTCCTGTCAGACCAGTGGTGCTATCTGATAATGTGTCTCGGAGAGAAACTCTGAAAACATGGTTGTTGTTGTTGCCATGATGTTATTAGTGCAGTCAACCAACAAGCACTGACTTCGAGAGGTGGGTAGCTTTTCCAGTATTTTAAACATGGATATATTGTAGCAATAGTGGATGTCAAAACTCAACATGTGCACATTTTCAAACCACTACATCTTCACAGGTTGTAAAGAATTCCTGACTCTGGACACTGATCAAGTTGCTCATGCTGATTGCTAATCAGGTCATCACATGAGGATCGCTCAACTAGTCCACGGCAGGTTGGAGGACCGGGCCTCAAACACCAAGGTGTGCCCACGGCTCCACCCCTGACAGACCTCCGGAGAGTTGGCCAATCACAGGGAAAGGGGCTCGAGGAGTGGGAGCCTTAAAGAGACAGTGGCTCAAACAAAGTTTTTCAGACAGAGGATGAAATAAGAGTTATCTTGAACACCAGTTTGTGAGAAGTAGAGATTTCTTTGATCTTTTAATCATGCAATGCTACTGTGGGAGAACCAGAGGAAAACTATCAAGCCTTAGAAATGCACAACATCCAACTGCAACTCTTGTTGCAAAATCTGAATATATTTTTCATTAGCAATGGGGCTTTCACGGAACCAGACTTTTGTATATCAAGTATCAAAGTACCATTCTGGATGGTGCCTTTGAGCTGACCATTGAAGCTGGACAGTCCCTTTCTTCTTTAGAGCAGAGATAGTTAGTGTTCAAAGGTCTTCCTCTTTGTATGGTACAGTATTTAACCCAAATTTGTGATTGCGCCAACAAAATTTTCAGCCCATGCTGTCATTCCCACAACAGAGTCTTGTCTGTTTTTTAACATGCAGTGTGGAAGATTGCGGTCATCTAGCCTTGTTTTTTTTTATAAAGAGATTTCTTTTTCTGGCAAGTGGCTGGGTTTTCATTTTTCTTGTGGTTTTTAAGGTCTCCGCTTTGGAATGGACGTTTTTTAATGATTACATACTTATAATTTCATTGTCACTTTCAAATTTAAAGAGTTTTTCAATGCACCACAAAAAACAATCAATTCTTGTACGGCTTTTATAAACTAGACATGTGATTAATGCTTCTGACAATTATGCTTTGATATTTGCTTTGTAAACTTTATAGAATAAGTTTTATTTATTAAAGTAATTATAACTTGGATATACATTCATTGTTTTCATTCCATTTGATATTGATGAATAAGGAATATGTTTTGATCATCTTAATTTGACTTCAATGCTTGCATTAAATGTCTCCACAGATGACATTTTTGAAAATTAGAAAATAAATTTTAGTTGGTCAAATCATTTTTCATTCATTTCTCAATTTACTTCCTTGTGAGCATGTGCAAACTGTTAATTTTATGGAACATGCACAGCGTGTGTGATGCTACAGCCAACTAGAGTGTCCAACATCTCAGAGTGCCCACTTAGTCTCTGAACATGTGGGAACCTTAAGGTGCTATTCATTCCCATGACAGCGAGTGTTTGAGGTGTGTGCTCCAGTGACCTCAGGGTCACATGCCATGTCTAGAGGCCATGCAGTTATGCTGACCGTGTAGATGTTTAGATCAAAACATGGACGATCAGACATGGATGGAGGGGGAAAGGTGAAGAGAAATTGGGGGGAGGTGAGCTTGTTCTTGATTCACGGTCAGATGAGAGAGGGCTAGTTGGTGGGTGTGAGCAAAGATTTCAAATATGTTGAAGAGACACGTATGTTATCTTTTCTCCCCGCCGCTTTCCATCAAGCACCTCCCCTCGCACGGTGTTGTCAGCAGTTTATCCCAGGCCCTGGCAGGAGCTGCAAGGGTGAATGGGGGGAAATCTGATCCATATGGTGGCACTATAAAGCTCACCGCTGATTTTCAGACTTCATCAAAACCTGGTCAAGGCTTGATCACTCCTCATGACTGGCATCCTCCTCTCACACCTGGTCTCTCCGCTCTGAGCTCTCAATTCTCCCCAACAGCAGTAGTTATTGGACTGACCCCAGGCTCTATCAGCAACAAGCCTCAAAGATATTACCTTTGGTTAAGGTAAGTGAATTTCCAGGTTGTTACATTCAAGGGTAAAGAGATGATGGAGAGGATTTAGATAAAGTGAACAGTGCTATCTATCTATCTATCTATCTATCTATCTATCTATCTATCTATCTATCTATCTATCTATCTATCTATCTATCTATCTATCTATCTATCTATCTATCTATCTATCTATCTATCTATCTATCTATCTATCTATCTATCTATCTATCTATCTATCTATCTATCTATCTATCGTTTATGATTTCTTAGACATGAAGTTACTGGGCCAGGCAGTTTTCTTGCTTTTGCTCGTGGGAACCTGGTGTCAGAACAACCGTAATGCTAAAGGCGGTGCAAAGACCACAAAGAAGTCTGGTGGGAATCAAGGAGGTGATGTCGTCCAGCCCTCCCCTGTGGTTGATTTGACTTCTGGAAGTGCTGAAAACACGAGAGGTACTGGAGGCTCAGCTGAAGCACAACGTGAAGGTACTTCAGGAGCTCAAGCAGCTGGACAGCAGACGGATGATATGAGGCTTCACTTCCTAAAGAACACCCAGGTTACGTGTAATGATGGAACTGCAGCTGGGTGAGAATTTCACGATGCTATATTTCATTTTCTCTAATAGTCTCTGGATGAAGTGAAGCTGTTTCCCCTTGGTTCCAAATTTTCTTTGTTGGGTTATTGTGACATGGTATAAGTCGGTCCATACACGGATTTGTATTTTAACCGCCTCCTGTTTATTTGTGGTTCTACAGGTTTTACCTAAAGGAGTTCAGAGGAAGCCGCCGATGGCTGTTATTTCTGGAAGGTGAGTATTTAAAACCTCAACTGGTTAATTTAGTCCCCAAAGGTCAGCTTGTTTTGACATGATGCCCCCATAGGAATTTTGATGGGGATGTCATCTTCTGTTTATCTCCTTTTCTGGATGCTTCCTGTCACTGTAATAGACTTTGAATGGGAGGAAATTGTGTGGATTGTCTTCCAGCACAGCTTCAATGTGTTTTCTGAGAACATAGGACAGGTGTGCATATAAAGACAGTAAAAATATTTAGCAGGATAAGATTGTATTCTTTAACACGGCTTTGATTAATGACTTGATTACACTGAACACCTTTAGAGACTTGAAAAATACTTTTTGCCTTGACATACAACTCTAATTGGAGATTTTTTTCCCCAAACTGACAGCTAGTCAACAATCAGGTACAAATAAAAGACACTGTATATTTTGACTGGCTCCAATCATGTACGATGGTAAGTAGACCAGGTTACAGGTGCATTCCTTTCTCTCCATTCCTCACGCTCCTCTGTGATGGGCTAACAAGGGTCCCCCCTGAAGTGCCTGATGTGAACGTCTAAGATTAGTCTCCATTATTTTTAGGTGGCTGGTGCTGTTACAGCAAAGAGACCTGTGATGCCAGATACCAAAATATACCCCGACTAATGAGCTCATCAGGTTGGCCCCAAACAAAAAGAGGTAGGTTAGGCGGCCATGATTAACACGTGCATGCTACGTGTTGGAGCTGATAAACTCACTTGTTAGATGTAAACTTGACACAGAAGCTCATCTGTCTGATCTCTGACTGCTTGGTTAACAGGAACTGGAATTTTGTCCTCTCAAGCAGAAGAAAACCCACACTGGCATAATGCAAACATTGTGTAAGTTCTTGTTTGTCCTCTTTAGGTATTTGGAAGACAGGTGTCTTCATTTCCAATACCACAATAAAGAATACAGTTTAGGACATAGTAGCATAAAAACTGGCAGGTTTGTTTGCTTCAATTTTAACTTTAACCACTAAGGTCAAACAGTTGCAGTCTGATTTTTTATGTTTCTTTAAGCTCTGTTTTGCTTTTTTACAAGCTGAGAGACATATCTGGCTCTTTAGCTGCTCACTGCTCCCTGAGCTCAATGAACTAACTCTGTCTGCACAGAGGCATCGTAAAGCTCTTTGTCAGAAAGGAAACTGCTTGTGTGTCTGAGGATGGTTGGTGAAAGTGCTGGAACAGTGAAATTGAAATTTCAGACCTTAAAACCCATAACACCAGCACTCCCATCAGACTACTTTCTAAAAGAAAAAATAGAATGTGACAGTATTAAGTTTATGAGTATAAAATGCATCCTTTTCTACATCTGACACATTGACACAGAGTTTTGCAACTTCAGCACTCCTTGTTCTGATACCATCAGTGGCCTATAATGCACAAGTCTGCAATTTCCAAATATACAACATAAGACACCCACCGCAGTCTGAGTTAGTGTAACAAATGAGATTGTCTCTTTCTCTGCAGATTCATCCCGTACTGTTCCAGTGATGTATGGAGTGGCATTGGGCCTGCTCCAACTCCTCCTCCCAGGCAACGACAGGGCAGAGAAAAAGAAAGAGAGAGAACCATCAATGCAAGTAAGATTCTCCTTCAATGTTTACAAAGCTTATTTCACTTTTGGTGAGTCGGGGGAGTATGCTACCATTACTGTCTGTTTTATTCAATCATACAAAATGTGTGTATTTTACTTGTCAGCAAATTATACCTTCATGGGGTCGCTGATCATCCAGGAGGTCATCAAAGACCTCATTCCAAAGGGAATCAAGCAGGCCAAAGTCATCATGCTGTCTGGCACGAGGTGAGTTTTTATCAGCTCTGCTTCTGTTTCTGGCGCTGTGACATGCTGACTTCAGCTTTTGGACTGGAGCCAACGTCCTTTCTTCCCTCTGGACCACCTCCATGCCTAGCATTACACAAGGGAGGCTTTATTTTGGGTGCAACCTGATGTCAACAGTAAAGACATTTACAGCCAGCTGTTAACAATGGCATAATGTCTATTGATGGTTTACATTTCTCCCAGGTTAGCAACTGGCTCATTTGGACTTCCTCTAGTCCCAAAGTGGATGCAGTGACTTCAAAACAGAATCACTGTTTGACTTTTAGGCATCTTTATCCTGTTTCCTGCTTCATTTGAGGTTTTTTTATGTCTCTGTTATTCTAAAGTATTTAGTAACAGAACTTTAGGTAGATTTCTGGGGGTCAACTGGGGCTCAGTCGAACCAGTGGTCCCTCATTTGGAGGGTTGGAGGTTTTATTCTAGGACACTTTACCCCCGTGTGGCTGAGCCTACAGGCTGTGGATAGAGTACTTCATAATGATGGGGACGTTACAAAGCAGTCCCTGCTTTCAGTCACTGATGTGCTGTGAATGGGTGAATGCAGATGACATTAAAAAGAACCCTTAGTGGTTCAGGGACTATAGGAAACACAATTCAAATACAGTTTAATATTGTCCAGTTGTTAGCATGAATGTCCATTATAAATATGCCACTCTCAAAGCAAAGCTGTCTGGCTTTTCTTGTGTCCTTGTAGCGCGGGGGGTACAGGTGTGTTGCTGAACCTTGACAGGGTGGCCAATCAGCTGGCACAACTCGGGGCAGAGACTCAAGTCCGTGGACTTGTGGACTCAGGTTGGTTTCTAGAGAGTCAACAGCAGAGGTCTCCCAATTGCCCTGAGACTGTTTCCTGCTCGCCTGAGGATGCTATCAAGATTGGACTCAGGTAAAGTATGTTATTTGTTGCAAGGTTGAATTAAAACTTAAAACTTAGCTGTCTTTGGCTAAGATGTGTGGTTAGAAGTTCTTTAACTTGTTCTTCTGTTTAAAGAGCCCGAACAATTACTCTGTTTGTACTAAAGTGACCATGATTTTTTTCTCAGGCTGTGGAATGGGGTTGTGCCTGATCAATGTCGGCAGCTCTACAAGAGAGGGGAGGAGTGGCAGTGCTTCTTTGGCCACAAATTGTACACTACTATGTCCTGTGAGTACAAGCCAGTGTCTTTATTGTTTGTGATACTGGAATCAACATACTATGAAAACCCTTAAAAATGTATTTACCTCCTCTGTTTCTAGTCACTTTATTCACGTCAGTCCAATATTCCTTATCAGAACACCAATTGCCTTTTTTGATAGTTACACTCTTTATCAAGTGATGCTTGTCTTAAAAATATTTTGAAAGGAGCCATGTGACTGAACCAAAACAGGAGAGTAGTTGTGGCAAAATGATGAAGTTCATTACTGTGACTGTGGATCTGTGGTGGAGTTGGCTCTCTCTGCTGTGAGAAGAAGAATAAGAATAGTGGTCTCAGGACAGGAAAAGAGCAATCTCAGTATGACAACTTTAACTTTGTGGCTTTTGGTCCCATTTTAGATTTCGTGAATTGTGATTCAGAAAAAAAGGTGACTTCTTCCTGAATCACTAGGTCATGACAGATTCAGCTCAACTGGCAATCACATTCTGCTCAAGACTGCAACCCTGAGTGGTTTAGCAAGAATTCACTTTTTCTTACATGTTTTCTCTTTGCAGAATAGTTATCAAACTCTCTTTAATGTTTCATTGTCATGCTGATGATTCTCATGTTTACCTATCAATGATAATTTCAGTGATGAAACCATCAGTTTTCTAGCATCATGGCTTTCAGCATCTCTCTCCCTCTAGAATTGTCTTCTTGGCAGGATGATAGCAATACTCTCCTCCTGAGTCCTGAGCTGGTCCAAAATGTTGCAGCCTGCATACTTAACAGAACTCCAAAAGTAGATTGCATTAAAGTTTTTCTCAGTCGCTTTGGTACATTTCTCAAATCATCCTTGATATTTGTAAAACAGTAAGTGCATTTCTCAAAACAGTTTGTAAAAATAGCAAAACACCACAGATAACCTGCAAAAGCCAGTATCTTTCTCAAAATTCTCAGTTCATCTCTCAAAAGTAAATTTCCCAGAATGACGAGTCATCGTGTCATTATGTATGGATAGGACAGCCGAAGTGCTTAGTCATGTTGTCAATATAAGTTTACTCTGAAAGGATGTTCTGATGTAAACTGTGCCTAAAGTTTTGATGACAGTTAATATCAATTTTATGTTATATCTCAGTGTGTGGGTGGGAGATTGATTGTAAGAGAATGGACAAAAATTCACATTTTTGCTTTCACTGTTTGTGTTGTAATTTGTTGATTAACCCCATCATAGGGATACAGAAAGGAAAAAAATGTGCCTCATAGCACAAAGAAAAAAAAATCAAAGGTAGAAATGTGGGAATTACAGTGCAGTACAGTCTTCCTTGTGTTCCTGTATGCCACAAATTCTCATTCACATTACAACAAAGATCTTCTCTGTCCACAAAAAGTCTGAATGATTGAGGACACCGTTTTTCTACCAGCTTTTGGCTGCAACCTTCAACCAACCTGGGCCTTTGTAAGCTTATGATTGAGAACATGGTACACAAGTTTGGTAGATCTTTATTGTCCTTTTACATGAAATTTGTTGCCACTGTCTGTACAGAGGAAAGTACACAGACATACTTACCAGTTAATGGTTCATGAGATTAACCTTTGAGCTATTTCAGAAAACTGGTTGAACATTGGTTGATCTGATGCGTCACACATTTCCATTTTTTAGAGAAAGTAAAGACTGATCAGAGAGCAATTTACCAATCCAGACAGATTTAGAAAAAGAGTCTAATGGGATTGTGTGGAAATATGCTTGACATATTATGATAACCTGTTCAACCTTTTTGCATGTAAAGACTTATGAGATGAACCAATGAGTAAATGTCGTGAGGTGTTAGACTGTTCAACAGAGACCCACGGTAATCCATTATGATCAACATGACACAAACAATTGATAACGTAGGAAACAGCAGAGAATTGTACATAATTATTTGCAGGGATGTCCCAAAACATCAGAAATGAGAAACTGCTTTTTGATGAGCACAAGTGACACAATGATGTGAAAATTGTTTACCTCTTTAGTCATAAACGGCATTGCAGCTACAAGTATTTGTTATCTGTTTTTACATTATGCTACTTCATGATGTTATTTATATCATGATTTACCGGCTCTGCAGGGCGTGACAGATGAGTGCAACCATTGAGTCTGGTTTTATCTGAAGTTTTTACCCATTTAAAGGAAGTTTTGTTCCAAGTGTTTGCTCCTTGATCACACTGATAATCAAACTGATTAGATCGAGTCAAATATTCTTCCATTTTCTTCCTGCAGCTCCTCTCTTTGTTGTGCAGTGGCTGTTTGATGAGGAGCAGCTCAGAGTGGAAAACATCTACATGGGAGGACAGAGTCTGTCAGAGGAGCAGTGGCAGTACATACGAAACCTGGGCAGGCTGCTCAAAACCTCGCTGAGAGATGTCACGTAGGTTTCAAAAACTTTTTCAAAGAGTTGCTTTGAATCAAACATGATCTAACTGTTTCTTTGTGTTGTTGTTTCTAGGGCTGTTTTTGCTCCTTCCTGTCTCTCCCACACACTGATTACGAGGAGGTGAGAATGATATCTGACTGTTTAGGTCTTATGGTAATTTATACCTTATCTATATCCTTTAATACCTGCCCCTACATATTGTTACCCCCGGGACACAGTCATTATTTTCTGCTCAAATTGACCTTTATGTGTCACTGCAGCTGGGTTTACAAAATCAAGTTATTCGTTTAGGTTGAAGATGTATTGTTATTGTTATTTTTATTTGAGCTGAGCTAAATGTCTGCAACAGTTTTGGGTCATTTTAAAGTAGTATTCCTGCTCTTTTTCCACCAGATGCACCGCAATGATATGTCAAAACTGTCAGGAGGAGAAGCAGATATCAAGTTATTAATGTTGGTTAATGATGCTCCACAGATTAAAGTTATGCTTGTAGTGATAGCTAGCCAAAAATATTTACTCTTCAAACCAAAGCAGCTAACTAAAGCTTGGCTGACCCAGCAGACTTGCTGCTTGGTGGCATAATACTTGGCCTCAACTATTAACTTGATGTGTTGTTTAATGTTCAAACAGATATTTCTTTGACAAATCAGTGTATTTTTTTCTTTTAATATTTCAAATAAAACAATTCCATGTAGTTGTTTTGGTAAGTGTAGCTCATATTGTCAATTTTTAAAATTTTTAAACTCAGACTTAAACCCTTTCTTAGATTTCAGTTTTTATAATGTGGACTAAATTTACCAAACTGTGTCTTCATATTCCACGTTGACACTTGACAATTACAGAGTCTTTTGTTTATTTTAGGCTTCTTTTTTCCTGATGTTTTCCTCTTTATCTATATTTTTCTTTATTTATCTCACTTCTGTTTCTTCACGATCTCAGTAACTGGAAAACTTTCCAAGTTAAAGGAAACTCGCTGCCACGTGCCTTGCACTGCTGGGACAGATATCTGGAGGCAACTCGCAACAACAGAACTCCAGCCAAAGGTTGTCCTTTCCACCTGCTGGACTCCTGCCAGTGGCCCCAGTGTAACCCAACTTGCCCAGCCTTGGTGGACCAGGCCACACAGCAAGAGCTCACCCTGATCCAGATGCTGGTAGCCATGGGTCTCGACCTCCAGAGACTGGGCCTGGATCCCCAGGGAGGGGAGGATGCTCTGGCCAGCTTGGGCAGCAATGGAGGCTAAGTGTTTAAGTGTTTAGCTACTGAAGAGGAAACAAGCTAAAGGATAAATGTGGAGAGATGTGATGACGTTTTGATATAACCACAAAAATAGGACAGAAATATTGTAACTGTGTCTCGTGCTGCTCAGTACTCCATCATGCTTATTTCTGTATAACTGATAACTTGACTGATGGGTGTGTTCTTGTATTTGAGTCACAGTGGTTTAGCTGTCCCTCTACTGGCTGCTGAAAGAGAATTATAATTGTATTGGTGAAAACCCTGTTTTTAGCAGAAACACTACGCCTCATACCAGACACGGTAATCCTGATCACGCTACATTACAATCAAAGTCCAGAACATGGCTCTAGAGTTAGATGCTGTACTTACAGAGTGACATTTGCACTCTATGTACTGTATTTGTCAGAGCAGTGATTAACATTCAGTTAAGGGTTACAGTCATTGCTTTCCCATTTTAGGGGATCATGATATTTTTGAGTTTTCAGATCCTGATTTTTTTAATAGTAACAAAGGAATAAAAGCATTCAAAAACTGTACTCGAGCTAGGTTGAAAATAATTTTGCGCACACTATTCTGCTGACGTGTGATATTGTTAGTCGTGCTCCTGGTGCCATGCTAACTTATACAAATATATATAGATATATATGAAATAAATAATATATAATATATTTTATGTGCATGTGAGAGAAAAGTTTGATCATGTTGTCTTTGGTGTTGGCCAGAAGGAGTTTGCTTTTTTGAAATGTGAAGTGCAATAAAATAAAAATCCTGAAAAGATGACACAGCCTTGTGTGTAACCAGTGAAATATGCTGATCTGTAATAGACTATGGCTTTTAACAGCTGTACTGGGTTCAACATTAAAAAGTATTTTATTGAAATTCATTTCTGTTTTCAAAGTTATTCATTATCAAAGTCGTTTTATATTTATTTTATTCAGGTTATTTTATCATTAGTTTTTGTGTGGCTATTGTCTATTAGTTCCAGGTCAAACTGAGTATCAGTAAAAGCTTGCTGGAGGGAACTGTCAATCTGGAGAGCAGGTACAACTTGTTGGCAATAAGCTTCTCCAGAACTGCAGGAACCTATAATCATTTCTGAATGTACTAAACTTTTGATCTCTTTGCATGTTAAAAATATGCACATCTAACTCTGGGATGAGTTAAGTGCATGCAAAAATTCTGAAATACTTTTCAAAAGCAATTCAGACATATTCTGCAGATAAGCTATAATATTATACAAACATATTCAAAACAAACAAGGTGATGGATAAATGTTTGTTGCACCAACAATGGAAGCTGAAGATCGAAATGGACCTCTCTTACTGCAAGGCTACATTTGTTTTCTGTTATATATGGACAGAGCACCTTTTAGTTTCCGACAAATTCACAAATTCATTATTGAATATGTGTAATTAGTCATCCACAGCCATTGGTGGCGCTGTTTGTTCATACAGGTCACTCCCCCTGCAAAAAAACAAACAAACAAAAAAAACAACTTTATTGAAATGATCAACGAACACAAAGGCTAACGTGTTAACGAGTTTTTAATAAATAAACTAAGGTTATAACATTCACAAAGGCTGAAATTGTTACAGTTTATTTGGCCAATTTACAGCACTATGCTAGAACGTATTAACTTTGATAAAACACTGTAAAATATTTAAGCACTCCATTCACATTGCTGTTTTATTGTAGTCATTAACCTTTCTTTATCCGTTTTGACAGATGTAAATTCAATATGTTTTGGAAATAGTCTTTCTTGATGTGAGGTATTCCCTCTGTCAGGATGAAATTTAAAAGACGATGAAAACAGTTGCTTTAAGACATTTCGAAAACAATACCTGGATTCTTTTTAGATGTATAATTTTTCTTTTTTTTTTTTTTTTTTTTTTAAATCATGTGCATCTGGAAAGTGTAGTATTTTCTTCTATTCATCAAGCTATGATGATTGTGTGTTGATTATATCTACTTGAAACAGTCTTGGATTTTTTCCCATAATGCATTGCATTTCTTTTCTACTTCCTCTTTCCGCCATATTGCAGAACCGGTAAGGTGTCTTCATTTACTGCTAACTTCAATCTATGAAATATCTAAACCATCGTCGCGTTAAATGTTTCATTTTTATGATAACTTTGAAGCAGGGGTTCACAGTTACAGTTTGGGCCCGTTATCGTCTTGATTTGTTCGACGATTTAATAGTATTTGAGTCTCAAATGTTCCATCCAACAGACCTGCTCGGCCCTGAGGTCCGATGCTGTTTAAGCGCCCTCTGAACTTTTAGCTTCACGACTCAAATAAACCTTTATTTAACGCCACACGTGCCGGTTTATGTTGTGCTGCAATTACTTTCTGATATCCCTGTGTGTTTGTTAAATCAATAGGCGACGTTGGTACAGTTGTTTAAGCTTACAGAGACGTCCGTTAGCTCAGTCGGCTAGGCTGTGTGAGGACGCTCCATAAAGACCATGCTTTGGTTCGTGACCGCCTGATACTATTCCAGCGTAACTGGACTGCTGCTGATAATTACTGTGTCCTCTTAGATTACCTGGACCAGTGGTACAAAATGTTGCAGGAAATACAGTGATGTAGTTAGCTCTATTGCTACAACGTAGCCTACCGTAAAATGCTATGGGCTAGCAGGTCTTTGAAAGGCTGACATGCCCAATGATTATGTCTTTATCTGTGAGAAAGGGTTGTGGAGTTTCATTACGATCACATTTTGACGAAGAGAAATATGATCGTGAATGTGCATAGTCATTGTGTATTCAGATAACGTAGTGTAACATTACTGTAGCTGTTTCTGTAATGAACCATTTGATATCCAGTCAGACATTACGTCTGTAGACTTTGTGTCTTCTACGAGATGTTAATGTAATGTTGTCTTTTTGTCCGCAGGCATCATGGTGCGCATGAACGTTCTCGCAGATGCTCTGAAAAGCATCAACAATGCAGAGAAGCGTGGGAAACGCCAGGTCCTCATCAGACCCTGCTCCAAGGTGATTGTGCGCTTCCTTACCGTCATGATGAAGCACGGTGAGTGTTGGAGAGGATCTCTCATCTCTTCTTTGTGACAGTCGAACCACCATAAGAGAAACTGAGACATAATGTTGTAGTGTACGTGAATGAAAACATTCTAAGGTTGCTTAAAAAATATGAGGTGCATTCTTTTGATAAACAGTGTTGCTCTTGCTCCCTTCTTTACAGGTTACATTGGTGAGTTTGAGATCATTGACGACCACAGAGCCGGAAAAATTGTTGTCAATCTCACAGGCAGACTGAACAAGGTAAATATTATTCATATGTTGAGCTGCTTTTGATAATGTATATAAAAAATGTTGGAATTTGTGGCGTTGGTTTTGCGACTAACTCAGTTGCATGAGATCTTTTGTCAACTAAAAGTTGCCCAGCATCTTGTCTGATACACTTTTCTTACAACCTGTATTCTTTGATCATTATTTTTATTCAGAAGTTTTAAGGGCTCTAGGTGAAGTAAATTTAAGGTGATACAACTGCATTTTCACGATACATTTTGATTTTATACGACTGAAGAAAAAATAAAGATTATGATAAATTTACTGCTATTGCTTGCTCTGTGTCAATGTGAAGGCTCAAACAAAGTCTTTGTATTATTTTTACAGTGTGGCGTGATTAGTCCACGTTTTGACCTCCAGCTCAAGGACCTGGAGAAGTGGCAGAACAACCTGCTGCCCTCAAGACAGTTTGGGTGAGAATCATGTTCTACTTTCCGGTCAATGTTGTTTTGAACAAATCAGAGTGAGAATTTGTTTTTGTTAGTTCATGTTGTCTTTTAGCTTGTTCTTTATCATTTCCTGCCAGAGCTGTTCTCTTTGTTGTCCCATGTTGTTGCTGTGGAATAGTAGTTTCTTGTTTTAGTTTAGAAAGGAGATTGGGAAAGAACACAAGGTGGAGGTAGTTCGATTTTACAGGAAAGTTCATGTCAATTGATGCTTATAGAATCGATGTGAGCTTATCCTTTCATGTGGATCTGTATTTTAGTACAGAGAAGTACAATGAGTAGCGGAGCAGCGATAAAGAACAGACACGTAGACCTCTTTGATCTGAATGGTAGTTCTCTCAGATGGATGTCTAATATTTTATTGAATATAACGAATTGCTGCAACTTTCTAATAAATTTTATCGAGTGACTTATTTTCTATTTGTTTAGATTTTGACTGACTGTAGTAAAAGGTTAAATAAATCATGTCAGTCAAAAAATCAAGCACAATGTATAAAACGTATGAAGTTTTCCAGAGAGAGATGTGGCAGGTTAACGGTTTCCATTTTCTAGACCAGGATTCTGCCTAAATGCATCATGGTACGAGATGTCTGTCATCTGCTCTGGTTTACATCTGAGGAACAATGCAAATTAGAATCATGGCTCTAGGCCAGCTCATGGTGGGTGGTTGTGTTACTGCTGAGACAGAACATTTCAAAGTATTTCAAGCCTTGAACAGTATGAACTCTTTTATCCAACTTGTCAAGTATTAAATGAACAAGTCTGTACAGAAAAGCATGAAGTCCTTTTGTGATCTGCACCTATCGAAGTTGAGAGTATCACTCAGTTTGTAGGGACAGCACACACTGGTCCTGTGTGGCAGGTCTTGCTGTTGTCAGCCTTTGAAGCCCTGGTCTCTTTTTTGGCTCTCTGCTTGAAAAATGACATGCCCACATTGAAATGAGCATATCTGCATCTAAAACGCCTATTTGAATCATTCTGGTGTCCTAATAAAGGGAACACTTATGAAATTAGTTTAGAGGTGTCAGTATTGGTATTAATGTCACCGGCTCAGAGTGATAATTCAGGTATTTTTTGTCTTATGTTGAGGAGTGACTTCAAAGCCCCCAACTGGGGGACCTCAGGGCTAAAAGGGTTATAGGCTAATCAGGGCAGTGGTGGTGCGTAGTAGGTTTGTTGATCACTGCTTTATTGTAACCCAAATCCTCCCATGTCTTTGTCTCCATATCTGTTCGCAGCGAGGATGCTACTAGTTTTTTTAGAGACTTGCTGCATGAAGTTTGGCTCTTACTGCCACCAGTTGTCTTAACCTTGCGCTGTACCATAACCCTAGTTGCAGACTGACTGACAGTAGTGGAAAAGGAAACAGTGCCAGCTGGTCCATAATGTCTATCTGTTCTGCTTGTTGTAAGCTTAAAACCACTGCACGAAGCAGTAGGGCTGGGACGATTTGCTATTCTTGGGATTTGATTCTGTTACAGTTTAAATTCTGATTTTCCAATATTTATGTTTTTTATTTTGATATTTTAACAACGGACTGTGAGAAAAAGTTAAGTGATGATGACAACGTTCACAGAATATATCAGGTGCCATATTTTCCCATAAAATGCACATCACATGAGTCAGTGAAACATTTCACCCTCTGCTGGAGAAAAGTGGTAGCAAGTACACTTCATTTTAGATGAAGACACCATAATTTAGCTCCTCTGAATCCTTGTTGGTAATTCATTGTATTGAAGGGCAAACCAAAGGTTTGAAAAAAAAAAAAAGATAATGATTCAAAGACAAAAACAAGAGTTCAGGGATTTTCTGTGACACAATATGCAGATTAAGATTCAACATTTTTTTAAAGCATACAGTTTTGAATGCCCAGGAGTACAGATTTGACCTCTTAGAGATATCCATTGTTGAAGTTACTGGTTTAGTATAGCAGCTCTAAGTTCTGGTCCTGAGACGTTCCTTTTCTGAATCACAGAATCAAAAAAGAAATAATATAAAGTGTTATTTGTTGGGGAATACATTTCTGCAGGTGTTCTCCTTAGTATGAAAGAGGGAGACAGCAGTCTTTGCCAAATTTTTGTTCCACCTCAAGCCCCTGTCAGCACCAATGGGTGTTTTTTTTATGGGGAATTGTTTTCAGAGGACCTGGTGAACTTGTCATTGTTTCACAGCATAAGTATCGCATAGTTATTTCTTAATCAGTCCAGAAAATCAGTAAAGATGGAGCCAAAACTTCTCTCCAGAATGAAAAGTGGAAAGTTTTTTTTTGAATATTCTTTACAAGCAAGGGAAACCTGGTAAACACTGTGCCTGAAAATTAAAATGTAAGTCGTACTGTTGTGTTAGTAAGTTTGTAAGTCTTTCCCTCTCCTCCTGCTCTCTCAGCTTCTGTGCTATATTTGTGTGTGTGTTGTGTTTGTGTGTGTGTTTGTGTGTGTGTGTGTGTGTGTGTGTGTGTGTGTGTGTGTGTGTGTGTGTGTGTGTGTGTGTGTGTGTGTGTGTGTGTGTGTGTGTGTGTGTGTAGCTCAGTGGTAGAGTTGTTATCAGTCAAACTTAAGGTTGGAGATTTGATCCAAGATCCCGCTCTCCACGAGCTGCTTGGTCTTTGGCACTGAACCTGACTCCTCGTCAGTGCTGCTGCTGCATTTACTGGTGAATGGAGTTAGTTAATACAGGAGCTTTACATAGCAGCCTCTGCCTTTAGTGTGACTCTGATGTAGTGAATGGGAAGTGCAATGTAAAAAGAGGAAAACGCTCAGGAAAACCTGTCACTGTTTATGTAGACTGATAACAACAGTCATGCTGCTTGAAGCAGGTAACATTTTGCAGCTAACGGGTGAACAATGTAAATCTGATGTGCTTTGACCAAAAGTAATAAAAAAAATCTGGCCACATAAACATTTTTGTCCCCGTCTAAAACCTAAACATTTTTTTTAAAACCTAAGAAAATTCAACATTGTAAAAGGATTGAGCAGAGTTTAGTGATGATGTCAAAACATGAAAACGGTTTCTTCTTTATTATGTTGTAGAGTGGCTGTGTTTGCTCATTTAGTGAGCAATACCAGTAATTTAGTGAAGATTCTTCTGAAAAAATATATTGAACATTACCAATGACTCCTGCTCTGCAGATTAAAAAACATGGGATTTTCTGTTGCACTCTATGATCACTGTTTGGCTCTGATTGTGCCTGTGAAAGTCATTTGACCTGTATACTGAAGTGCTGGTTTGTTTTCCACAGATACATTGTGCTGACCACCTCAGCTGGCATCATGGACCACGAAGAGGCCAGGAGGAAACACACGGGAGGCAAAATCCTTGGATTCTTTTTCTAAAATGTAAAGAACTGCAAATAAAACCACCAGGAGAAAAGCTGCTGGTCCGGTGTCTCATTTCATGGCTGCAGTCGTGTGCATGGAAGGGGCTTGGTCACTTTGGTTCTGGTGTCTCAAAAACTAACTTCAAAATCCCCCCACAGCTCATACTGCCCTGAGCTCCAACACCTGGTTCATGTGCACAGATTTCCTGTGGTAAATAACAGGACCAAATAATGTAGTCCAATCAGAAAACACCGAGCTGCATCAACATAGCAAAAAGTGTCAAAATAAACCCACGTTTTAGAAAAATGACCCAGAACTGAGGCAACATTTTTATCATAAATTTGGAATGAAAAATAATATCAAATAAAAACATTAGTTAGGTTACAATATTGTCATTTATTTAACAAGAGCATCTGGCCCTCACAGTGTCTGCTTGGCCCTTAGACAAATTTAGTTGATGACCTCTGTAGTAGAAAAACAGTAACGAGTGTAACAGTGAACCGGACTGATAAAGCAGGCTTACCTGAGTTAAGCCATGAGGTGTTCTCAAAATGATGCTGTAGTTACCAGTGAAAAGTGTATAGAAGGAAAACTGAGTTAAAGTCTGAACCATGTCAAATGGTAAATATAGTGGTTACATGTCTATTCAAAGATTAAAGCACACACTTTAAGAAACTCCTGATTAATTGAAGACTAACATTTATGGTCATTGTCTTGATTCAAGCATAACAAGACAGAATGAGGCATGTTTTTGTCATCTGTGAATGACTAGAGGTCATGATAGCCATGCAGTCAACTTGCTGAAGGGAAAAGGGTCAATAAGAAGCATTATAAACCAACAAGAGGTGCAGTTATGAGTCAAGAACAGGCCTTAGAGGATTTATTACATTAGCACTACCTGACCTGATATCGAAGGCAGACAGACCCCTGGTTAACACCCACGCTGTAGTTTATGTGATTAGCAGAAAGAGTGATCAGACACTTTTCCTGCTACACATTAGAAAGTCTGTTTAAAGAGCTGGCTTCCTGCCTCTGAAATCCTCTTACCAGTCTGGCCTTTTCTGGGGTCCTCTGTGTATCTTGTCTTGTTCCCAACCTCTTTGGAGTCTGGCTGCTGACCTCATCTTAGACCCAGAAGAGGAGAGGTAACAGCCTGCTAATGCAACAGCTCTGTCCAAGTACTCCTCATGGGTCTGAGTCCAGCCTGCCTGCCTATCTCTGTCACAGCTCTTAAGCGCTGACTTGAAACAAACTCTCCAGCTGTTGCTTTAACAGATCAGTGAAAGCAGCCAGAGCGCAGACTTCAGAGGAGCTTTCATGCTCTGTTAGCAGTGAGTGTTAAGACATGGGTGATGCTCCGAATGAGTCAAATGTTCAGATGGCTTGTAACAGTTTGATGCTTCATAAAGTTTTTAAGTTTAGCTTCCTGACTTTGCAGTTTGAAGGAGTCAGTGGCTCACGCTTCCAGAGGAGCTGATTGATTTGATGAAAGGCTCTGATCAGTGAGTCAAAATCTCACTTAAACCTTGGCGGACGGATGCTCCTCTTCACACACACACACAGGCACAGAAACACTTATTGAAGAGAGCTGTCTTTAAACTCTCTAATACCTTTAAAAACCAACTCATCAAGTGCTCTGCTTGTCACACTCCAGGGGAAAGACTCTCCCCATGGGAGACATTTCTAAAAATCTTCAAAAACTCTTTTTCCCTGAGCGTTGGATGGTGGCATTTACTTACCCTTTCACAGGATTTAAAAGGCAATATTGTTTTTTCTTTTTGCAGCTCATCAGTGATGTTCTTTTTAATAATCTGAAATTACAGATATTAAATTAAATGCCAAAAGAATTTGACTTTCAGGTGAATCTCTATGTAATTACCAAAGAGATTTAAGAAAGTTTGAGAAGTGACGTTACTTTAGGTACAGAGGTAATTATTATCGAACATAGAGCTGGATTCATCAAATAAAAGTTTTACATCCTCAAGCCCTTTCAGTTTGAACAGTGGACCGAGAGGCATCGAAACCATGAAAGTACTGACATATTTCACAGAGTGCACAAATCTGACTCTGCAAAATTAAATAAATTCAAATCAAATGAAGTTGGACAGAGCAGTGTTGCGTACGGCCGTAAGAGGCACAATGAGGTCCTCTGCAGTGGTCAGGAGATGATGAAGCCCCAAAGGTCTTTCTTAAACAGAAGAAGGATTTAAGAATCACAACACTACAGGTTATAGAAATGCTCCCTGCATGTGTCCCTAATCTATCCAGACCTCTCAGAATTTTGCCACAGTGACAAAGTGTTTGAAGTCAGCCTGCTAGTGTACATCTGGGGATCAGGGTTCACTGCCTGGCATGTTCCTCCAGTCTTCAGCGTCTGTCAGCTGGACCCCTGAAGGGTTTGAAGCAGGGCTGTGGAGGAGAAGAGGAACTGTGCCACTCTGAAAAACAAACAGAATACATTAATAACCAAACAAAAAGTGTGCAGAGTGGCCTGCTTTGACTGAGAGCCGGAGGCAGGGGGAGTGGGAGAGGTGGGTTGGGGTTTTGCTGAACTTTTGCTCAACGTGTTGGAAAACAACAGGCTTCGGTGTTTGATATTTTTAAAGCAAATAATATGAAAAGAAAACTAAAATAACGCTTGTGTTCTGTGGCCCGTGAGATAATTTGAGTTTAGCTGCAACAATTATGAGATTTTTAAACGTCCCTTCTGTCCAACACAAACACAGCAGAAAAAGATTTCTGTATTTATGCCCCAGCACTGTGAAACTCTGCTTTTCCATTTCAAAACAAAAAATGCTCTCTGTTTTTCTGAAGCTAAAATGAACACCATTTTTCTAATCCAAATTTTAATTTGAGTAAATGTTCTGCATAATTATTGTTTGTGAAAATGGATCATTTGTGTTTTCAAAGTCTATTTTCAAACTTTTAGCTGATTTTATTGATTCTTAAATTTAGGTTGCTCTTCACTACATTTAATCTGACTTTAAATCATCTTACCTTACTCTTTATTCTTTTATCAGCTGCTGTCATTTTTCTATCACTCTTTTCCTTGTGACGTTATCAGGAAAAGGTGCCATACAATTGAAGCTGTATTGTGCTGGATTCACACCTGAAGAAATCATGGCAACAACTTAAAAGCATGATGTGCTATTGACCTCCAAATCATTTGATTAATTCAACATTATTCAAGGATTAATTAAAAATGTGAAGCAGGATTTTTACTCTAGGGGAAGAAAAGCTTTTCACTTATGAAACAACTTTTAATTGGAGCCAAAACTGTTGAGCTCCTTTCTTGAAAGCTGAACTAAATATTACCAAGTCAGGAAAGTACATGCTTCTCAAAAAGATTGAAAATGAGCAAAACTCAGTTGATTTTTCTTTTTCTAAAAAGTTTTCTTCCTTTTAACAGGTCCTTGTTTTTTGGTGATCTAGAGTCAACAGTTTTAGACAGAATGTGGATTCTCAAAACCCTTGGGAATAAAATTTAGCTGAAAATCTACAGGTGCCTACTTTGATGCAGCTCCTTTTAATTGCAAGTTGTATTACTCTCTGCTTCTGACAGTTTTATTATTGAAGCATTAACAAGGTTTAAAAAATACCTGCTATTTTCCAAATACCTTGTGCAAATTTTACTAGCGAGATAATTGAGAGAAATTTCCCTTTGTGCTTCTTGTTGATCAAAATGATTTCATAGTATTTTTATACCTGTCTCTCTTTGTGAATGTGAAACTATAGGAAACTGTGAAAATGACTCATCTCTCTGTGTTCTTTCTCTGTGTGATGTGAGAGGTGATGAAGCATCAGAAAAGCAACTCCAAGCTGCAAATTCCTGGTGTGGAGAAAGCATTTTACAGCTGACAGCGAAGTCCAAGTGCAAACATAACACCCTTCACCACAGACATCCCACAGACTGACCACTGGAGTCTGGAAACTTATTAGCTGCTTGTTAGCATTGCATCAGTTTTCATAAAGCCTCTTTGTGCCTCTGTGCTGTGGATGGTTTCATGTTGGTCAGCTTGTTGGGTCTATAGCAGAGGCTCTCTGGTTAAAGTTCCTCCTGCGAGCACTAGGGGGCAGTAGAAATATGTCTCATCCTCGATAATCCTCCTCTGGTCCTGGTCCTCATACTGCATTCAGGCCAGGCTGGTTGGCAAGCACCAAGACTAATTATGATTGATTCAGAGATAACAGAATTAATATTGAAAAAGCAGTAAAAGTATGAAACGTGGATCCAGTCAAAAGAGAGAAAAATTCTTTATGCTCAGCTCTGCATTGTCTTCTGCTGCCATGAACCACTTAGTGGGTCACGGTGAAATGAGGGAGAAAAACAAAGGCGATTAAAAAAGTGAGAGGGGATGTGCTGAAGATGAACTGAGGCAATTTTCTGTTCTTACATTTTTATATTAAACATGCCTCAGTATCAAGATTCAAACTGAAAAAGCTTTGTCTGTGGATATTATGTCTATCTCCTTGGACTTTAAAGGAAATGTGAGAGGAAACAAAGGAGCTCGTTTGGTTGTTTTTCAGCTCGAGTTTGTGATAAAAGGAGAGGAATTATTTTAACTTTGATCTGTGTAATCTACCCGTCACAATAAATCTGAATTTATGTGGAAAGAAAAGAACCCGACTCCACAATCAAAAGCAGACGATACTGTTTGCATCAGCACAAACAACATAAAGTGATTTCAGTTTATAAGGTTACAAAGTCCCGGGCAGGCCTGCTTCTTGTTCCAGAGCAAACACATCCTGTTTATGTTACCATGCTGCTGTTGCACAAGATCTTATTATGAATTGCACATCTATATTCAGCCATGTGATTTATGTGTGCACCCAACACAGCCCAGACAGATGCCATATCTTCAAAGACCCGTGGAAAGACTGGAATAAATGGTGACCAGCAGAGAAGAAGATATGAAAATGTATCTTTTGTATAGAGAAAGAGAATTGTTCCCTCAAATACAAATGAATCCTCGCATCCCAAGGTGAAATAGCGGCTGTGCATTGTCATATGGTCATTTCACTGATACACTTATCTCATGTTATTCCCTCTGTGCCCTATCTCTGTCTGTATGCCTTATTTACTAGGACAAACCAGGGAGGCAGCAGCCGTGGGTGGGAAGGGTGAATGTGTGCTGGAGTTTTCATGTTGTAGAAGAGTCTGGTGTGCATATGATGAATTAGATAGTTAGGAGGCTGTGAATTTATGGCTATGAATGCAGCCATCCATTCTGTCCTGCAGTCTCTGGCTGTCCTCAAGGGCATCATGCTCCTCTGGGTCCCATCTTGGGTGGTTGGCTGGGAATCCCACAGCTGCTGCTGCTGCAACAGTGGGAGCACTTGGTTTGTGCAGGTAACCAGTAGCAGCCACCCCCTGCTCTGCTCACGCTTTGTTAAGCAACTGTAAATTAGCAGACAATGAACACACAAGCTGTTAATGTACATATAATAACAGGGAGGCCGAGAGGTGCCAGCGAAAAGGTGCCGTTATTAATTAGGCCTCTCATTTGTCCGCTATAGATCACCTTGAGCGTAACAGAGCCGTTTGTCCTCTTATGTGCATGATGTACAGTTTGCCCTGCAGTAAATCACAGCATTAGAAGTGATTACTGTTTAAGCTTTAATAATAAATGAGTGAGTATGTAACGCTGCTTAAGGAACACTCATCATATCACATCACACTGTGTTGAGGGCCCCACCAGGACTTGAAACCACACAGAAAAGCAACTTAGTCATCTGTAGCTTTTTTAGGAAGTCTAACACCCTGTTCACCAGGATGTTGTTAGGAGGTTTTTCCATTTACTGATTTCACAGATTTGACTGGTTTCAAAATAGCAGACCATCTGATAACATCAGGGAAACAATAAATTATGTGTTGATACAAGGCTATAATTGTTATTGGTGTCTCTAATATAGGGCACAATATGTTGGACTCTTTGTAAAATGAAGACACTCTTTCCACTCTAGTCTGAGCATTTATGTCTTCCTTTAATGTCATGAATATTTTTTTCTCTTTCATAAGATGATGACCATGATATATGTACGTTTTTTTACTAGATCTGACTGTGTCAAACCAATAATCCCACCGCACGGGATGTGCTTGACCGGCGAAACAGTGTCATACTCAGCTCCAACACAATCTTTGTACTTTTGTGACTTGTTTATTGGCCTTCAGCAACTCCACACATGCTCTCCATAGGCATTTAAACAGTGAAAGATCGTGCCGTCAGCAACAGGTAATCAACTAGAAAACACAAAGTAAACAACTAAGTATGATGTTAAAAGGTACAAGCATTCTTATACGTTTTATCCCAAGTTACATCAAGTTATAATTTTTTATTGGAAATAATAACTCACCAGCTCGGCTTCACCGGTTAACACGAGGCACAACAAAAGAGACCAACCATCATCCAAACACAAGTTGGAACACTGCACCCAGAGGGCGTGGCAAACATACATATCTTGAAAATAGGAAAACTCCACACAATATAAATGTCTAATGCTCTTCTAGTGGTCGTCAGTTTTGATCTTCCAAACATTAGACTATAAGAACTGATGAATGAATGATATCAGACAAAGCCTGAGTCTAATTAATCAAGCAAACTTTATTTAAAACATTCAATTCACACATAATTTCAAATACACTTAACAAATAAAGATTTTTAAACCTTTTATAATCAACAAAAAACCCAACACCAAGACAGGATAATGTGCTAATACAGTGATCTCATTTAAGTCAACAGGTCTCAGGTTAGTGTTTTCAATCAGTGTTGACAATAGGGGTAAGAATGAAAGTTTCAAATCAGGCAGTTTGAGTGGGGCTATTCTGAAATTAACACTGACATCATAACAGTGATTCTAATAATAAAACTAAATGTTATTAGATGTAGCAGCCGGAGTCTGGCAGGCCGTCTACAGCAGTGATCCAGAGGAACCTAAGCCACAAGCTCGGGACTCAGAGAAAGATCAAAGGTTACTGACTTGAACCTTCTGGTGCGAGGTGGTGACTGCAGTGGGCAGCCATATAAGCCATTTTCTACTGAATCTAATGGTCTCTATAGTGGAGCTGCTTATCAGTTTGGTATGTGCTCTCTGCTGCTCCACTCCTTTGAGCTTCATTCAGTGTTCAGTAGTTGTAACTGCAAGTAAATTTTCTTCAGGATGACCAACAGACACACTTGTGAACTCCTGTTGACACATGTCAATCCTATTCCAAGAGAACACTAGAGTTAATAAAAAACGTGATGATATACAGTAAAATCTAAGTAGAAGTGTTATTCTATATAGGGATTATTTGTTTATCAACAACGCCGGATGCACGCGCTACTTGGGTGCAGAAGCACTGCTGAGTATAATGGTTTGTCAACTGACATGGAGGAGTTAACCACCAAAAAACACATTTTTTAACCAAATATCAGCACTCATACGGATAGTAAACAGCTTCCAGGTTTGGGAAATGCCTTGCGTGGACAGAAGAGATCAGCAAGGGGACAGATATTAGGTGGACAGATGTTTTCAGCGGAGAAACCCAGCATGTACGCAGAGAGCAATTTAAACACACAACTGTCACTCGATGCACATGAATGCATTATCTGTGGACACTTACCAGACTGTGACGGACCAGGACGTTAACGTGTGTCAATAAAGCAGAAACCCTCCACAACCAAAAAAGGCAAATAGACTGCTGAGTCTGAGACCTGGTTCAGGATAAAAGAACCAGAAAATCACGTCCTGAGTTAATTATTTACCCGCAGCCATCGCTGGTGTTTCAGTATAAAGTGTGACCCTGTTAACTGGTGACTCTCTGTCGTTAATCACTGAAACTGTTGGCTGAGAGTCACCAGCTAGCATGGTCGCTATTAACTCCAAAACACCAGTTGCTCTGTGACGGTCAAAACTTGATAGACGTTACCTCTGTTGTATAGTATCGTTTCTAAAAACTGACCACAGAACAACTGTACATTTTTATGCTGATAACTAAGTGTTTGAAAACACTAACTCGTCTGAATAAATGGAGCTAAATGTTGCTTCTGCAATCAAGTAGTAGCATGTAGTTCACTGGAGTGGACATAGAATAGAAAATACTTTATTTATTTATCCCTGAGGGGAAATTCAGGAGTCACAGCAGCATTTAAGAAAACAAAAGTAAGAAAGTGTATAGAAAGTGCAAAAAGGTCCATAAGAAAATAGATGACGACAGCTCGTCCACCACTCTCCAGCCCAGCCAGTCTCCACCTCCACAGGGTCCAGGACTGAGCCTCCCCAGCAGTCCGCTCAGTCTCTGTCTCCTGGATCCTGTCTGCTCACAGCAGGCAAAGCTCCTCCAATGTGGCGCCGGCGTCCAATGTCAGCTCCATCAGCCACGTCCGTGAACAGCACGATGCCACTGGGCTAGCACGGCTAGCTCGTCCATTCCCCCGGAGATTGATTCCACGTTTCCAACAACCATGGATGGAAGGACAGGTCCACGTCGTCACCTCCCAGCTCACACCCGAGAACCAGCACGTTGTCCTCACCTCCTCCTCCTCACCTTGAGGGAAATCATCAAGCCCTACACTAGTTAGCATTGACATGCTACAGGCTGCTAACAGCTAATTTCATATGTAAACAATGTGGCTATGGTTACATGTAGGATTTCCAGACAAACACAGGAGAAAAAGTAGTAAAAATATCACTGAAGCCACAAAAAGTTTGGTGTCCATGACCAACAAATGAACCATACAAAGTAATGATCCACTACAAATACAAAAATGACGAAAAAGTGACGAAAAAAATTACAAGAAATGGACAAAGAAGATAGAGCTGCTGCAACAGGCAGCTACTTGGGTAGCGCCTAGCAAAGGAGAGACATGGACATGGACATGTCCATAACTTTATGTAAAAAAAAAAAAAAAATCAAATATTTGTTAAAATTTAAACCTGATTTTTTAAATGCCCTAAGAAGAAAAGAAAAACTTCTGGAAAAAAAATCTTGACATTTTCCTTCTTCATAATTCATGCATTAGAGGGTTAATGGGACATTGGTGGTTTAAGTCAGAAGTGTTGTACATGTAGCTAATAGCTTATATTAGCCCACATAACATGCATGCCTACTATGTCAATTTAAACCTTTGTGATTTGAGTAGAAGCTTCAAACACTGATATTTGTTTTGATTTTTTTTTATGTATGGTGTCTCTCTAGAAACTTAATAATGGAGGGTTGTATAAACAGAGTTTGATCCTCTCTCCTTGCCGATATTTTCTAAATGTTTTCTTTTTATTTACAAAAAAGAAAGGGTTAGACAAAGCTGAAGTTCAATCTGATTCTGCTGACATTGTGGGTAACCTTGAAACACTCCTGGGTGACCCTGAATTTGAAACAGAATTATAGCAGCCCATTCAACAATTCTTGCTCCTCTATCTGAACTAAGGAGGTCGACTGGCTGATCAGAAGCATGTCCTCAGACATGATGTGCAGGCTCGTCTCTTTTGTCTGTCATACTGTCTGATAAGACCATCTGCCTCGACCTTTGCCTTGAAAGCTTTTCTAACTTGAGAAATACATTACAACATTTCCACCTCAGCTTTTCAAAGTACTCCCCTCTTGACTTTCTTGCAGACACAAAAGGTGATAGTCTGGTGGATGGTGACATGTATTTGGAATAATGAGCTTTTAAAAACTACCACAACTCAGGCACAGCATCAAATATAACCTCTGTGTATTATTATATCACCAGTTATTACATTCAAAACTCATTGATTAGAAGAATTTTATTTTTCTTCAGTACAAAATCTGGTTGAGGTGCGTTGAGAGAGCTGTTTCCTGCTTCCTTCTGCAAGTCGTCTCCCTCTATTTGCATCACACACTTGATGGACATTTTCTGTGCAGTCAGTGCTGCAGGCTCCCATCTGCCAATAACCCAGTCAGTTCATTATGTGCAGGTGGTGAATCATCGTCTTTTAGGTTGTGTATTCTCTGAATCTCTAAGCTAAAGCTTTTTTTCTGTTGTGCCCTCTAAACACAAGCTTTTTTGTTCCTGAAGATTATGATTACCCCTTGAGATACAATGGAGTCTTATGAATGCCAAGGATTTTTACTAGGTTGATGGGTTCAACATCCCTACCAGCAATTTAAGGATTCTGGGTCATTAGAAAACGAAATCAGTAAAATATTATCTTCAAAGGTGATATTAGTAGAAATCCTGTTTTTAAGCCTGACATTACTACTTTTTCACTTATTTCTCATTTTTCCACTCTTTGTCCTGTGGCTATGCTTCTTGCTGTTTATGCATTGAAGTATTTTTTTTTTTAAAGAAACAAAACATTCATTGGTTCTTTTGGCAAAATGACTCACTCAGCTGGAGTTTCGTGTGTTGTTCAAGGACATTTTGACTTCAGACTGTCAGCTGATGGAGTTACATGAACCAAACCTCATGTGAACTGACTTATTCTCTAACCACACGTCCAGTCACAGCTCTGCTCACAGGTCTATTCGTGGTGAGTTTCATTCAGCCAGGATGCTTTTTGTTATTTGGCCTCAGCACTAATGTCAAATCCTTCACTACACCCCAAACCTTGTGAAATGACATCACTTCCTTATTACATCATCAGGTCTTTGCGGGCACAGAAAGCACATAGATGTCACCATCCAGTAAAGCCGATGGACACTTTGACTTTGACTTTGTGTTTGATGGAAGTGAAGAACACTGCTGCTCTGAGGGCCTGTGTGACAAGACGTGTCCATGAACATGCACAAGAACAACTGGAAGGATATTATTGTTCTGGGGCGTATGTGAATGCTTGTGCTTTTGTGTGTTTTCATGTTAGTGCATGCTAATGTTTATGCCTTTGTGTGTGTTTGACAAAGGGAGATTGGTAGCAGCTGTAGGAGCTGGGGGCCCCAGAGCTCGAGAACACATCAGGCCCAGCTGGAAGCCTCTGAGCGAAGTTGGGATGTGTTGACAGCTCCCTGGGGCACAAGAGAGCAGAGGTGGCCTTTCCTCTCATCTCCAGCTTATCTGCATGTATCTGAAGATGGCACAGCTCATCACAACAGGCTCCGCTGTAATTAACACTTGTCAAGGGTTTTCTGAAGGGTAGGTGTGTCTGGAAGGTTTGTATTTGCAAGAAAATGTCATTATGAATTAATTCACTTCAGTGCAGTACAAATATACAGCCTTCTCAGTTCTTTATTACATGTTATTTATGCTTTGCTGCTGCATTCAGGTCCTCAACTTTATGAATGTTTTTTTTATATATCATGATTCGTCATGGTTTATAAAAAAAATCTTTTGACTTGTATGCTTTGGACCCAGCTGATTAGAGTTCTGCAGGCAGAGGAACAATGCACGAGTCCATAAATAGAGCAAAACAGTGTGTATTTCTGATGCTGTTTAAATTTGGCATACTCCCACACTAACATCAGTGTTTGGATAGGGCCAAGTTTTACCAAATATGTGGTTGAATAGCCTGCCTGCAGTGGAAAGCCTGGCTTCTGTGGCCATGCTCTCAATAAAGGGGCTGAAATGACCTCATACCACTGCAGGTGAAGACCTGTTTCCTCCCCGCTAATAAATCCAACGAAGAAGAAAAACGCAACACAGTAAACAAAGAACAACTATGGGAGACATCCAGCAATCAATCATCCAGCTGTTGCACGGTAAGTGTCGATTCTTTTGACCAATCTATAGACTGCAGTGTTGTAGCTCCACCTTCAGGGATCAGTTCGGTTTAGTCTGGCACCCCAAAGGAGGCGTGCCAAAAAGTGCAATGGCTCATCTCAGTTATTTGGGGGTCTGTCCTAGGATTAATCAGTGGAAACGCCATTAAATGCATACTTCTGTGCTGAGACATATCAAACTGAACTGCTTGGTGGAAACGGGGCTGAACACTAAAGCCACGTTTCCACCAAGGAGTCTGGTTAGATCAATACAGTTTGGTACGGGTTGGCTCAGATAAACCTGGTCCCATTTGCGTTTCCACAGCCAACCGTGCCCCTTCGTGGTAGGCAGCGTGTAATCCAGATGCCGATAGCCGCATCAGTAACATAATAGCGTGACGCCATAGAAGCGCGACACAGTGTTTCCCGCTAATACATCCAACGAAGAAGAAAAACGCGACACAGTAAACAAAGAGCAATGATGGAAGACATCCAGCATTTTGTTTTCTGTGATTAGCATGTGGCTCTTTGATACAAAGTGCAATCAAGCTTTGTTTCAGAGAAGTCTGTGTGCTGCCAGGAGAAATGCAGCCGCTGTCACACGTATCGACCAATCAATGGTCTGTAGTGTTGTAGCTCCACCTTCTGGGATCGGATTGGTTTAGTCTGGCACCCCTACAGAAGGATGCCAAAAAGTGGGACGGCTCGTCTTGGTTATTTGTGGATTAGTTCGGGGAATAGTCAGTGGAAACGCAGTAAAATGTGTGCATTGACGAACCGAACAGAACCGCTCGGTGGAAACGGGGCTTAACACACTTATTCTTCTTATGAGTACCTTTTACAAACACACTTCATTATATGGAGCTAGTCCTCTATGGTTAAGGCTAGCCTTCTAATCAGATCAACTAACTACAAATGATAGTTATTTATTTATTTATTTATCACCCAAACTTCTGCTGTTTTCCCTCCTTTGTATTTTTAAATCTGAAACTTTTTCTTGCTCATCCTGGACCCACCCCATTCTCCTTTGTCTCTGGAAACAGATGAGGATCCAGCGGCCATCAGTGCCGCTCACTCACATCATTAACGGCCTTGGAAAAGTACCTCCAAGTGCAAAGGTCAGAGACAGCTGTGATCCAGGCAGTCATCCCACGATCTAGGTACCTTCCTCTTCGCTTGGCAGCCTCCATATTGATTTGATTAGTTGCTAATTAAAACTTGGCAGGCTGGGCCGGGCACAAAGGAGATCGCTCAATTAGCGGGATGTCAGAGGATCTAATTCTCTCTCTTTCACCCTCTCCCTCTGTCTTGATCTCCCTCTGCCTTCCCTGCTCTATCACACATCTCCATTCGGTTTAATGAGTATAAAGGATGAGTGAAAAGGGAGGGAGGAGAACTCTCTGAGGGAAGAGATCGAGCACTCTCGAGGAGCTAAAAGCATCCAGCCCTGTAATCCTTGAACTAATCTTTGCTTAAAGATGCAGTTAGTAAGTTGTAAAGAAAGCGGCGGACGATTGTTTGGGCCTGTTGCCTCCAGCACACCTTGATGCCTGCTTCCTTTCTTTTGTTCTGGCAAAACTATCCAGTAGCACACAAGCTGTTGTAGTTTTAGCAGCGGACCTCAGGGAGAAGGAATTATGAGCCTTGAGATCCTCTTTTCAATCTCTGCAGGCTCGTTTGAGTTTAACTTTCCTCCTCACTAACATCAACTTTTATCCAAAACAGCTACACACCTGCTCCCTAAAACTCTTATTTGTATCTTTCTGCAGTTTACAGGGATAAAAAAGGAGGTTAACTCAGTGATACTGTTTTTATTTAAGAGATATCTTCAAAGTAGTGAAGCCGGCCAGATTTGTTGTACAAGTGGATGAATCCCGCAGACCCCACTAAATGTAAAATATGTGCTCTCTTACAAAATAAAGCATGTGACCCAGAGAGAAAGAGAAGGGGACATTTGTTTGTGTTGTTATCAGTTCACAGCAGTATTCTTAGCTTTTCTAATTCTCTGCTTCCAGCAGCTCTGCGTCTCCAGAGTCATCCCCCACATGGACCCGGCTTTTCAGTCAGCTCTTCATCAGCTTAAACAGGGGAGAGTTAGCATTGTCATAACAGATTTAGATACTGTATTTGACTCTGATGTATGTCGACACTCACAGGCTCACACATGCTGACTATAGGAGGCAGAGCTGTGAGAGATTTCCTGAGGGATAAGGAGTTATTTTTGGCTGCTGTTAAACGAATAATTCAGTCAGAGAGCAAAGGGCAGATTACTTGTTTAAATCAGCCACCGTATCTAGTTTATGTGGCGTAGAAATGGAGTGAAGTTCACTATTAAACATGGTATGCAGCTAAATAGAGAAACACTTCCCAAACTGACGCCCACACACACTAACACATAACAGCTCTCTTAAATGTCTGTATTGTTAGTGTTGACTGTCATCATCCTCCTGCTCTGGGCAAACTGGACACGGCTGCTTTCATTAGGTAACTTTAAATTCTTACATAATATTTACAAGCAGCACTCTGTGTGTCTGCAGAGACCAGAGCTGACTGCAGGAGAGCTGGCCCACCTCAAACCTGAGAGAGAACAAGGTTTTTATACCCTTCCTCCATTTTGCAGCAGAGCAGCGCAGCCTAAAATGTCAGCAGTCACAAGTTGCGGCTGCCAAAGGCAATCGCTCATAGGCTGGCACTGATTAGCTTTGAATAAGCCTGAATGGCAACATGCTCTGTGGTGTACATAGTAGGCTATTGTGTGATGCGTGGATGAACACTGGGAGAATATCCCCCTGACATGCATGGATAATGCAAGCAGATTAGTCCTATCATTCATACAAAGAGACTCCAGCAGAGTATTACTGCACTGTACCTGCAAAGACTACAGTGATACATCCATATGATCCATACTGTCGTGTGAGGCCATGCATGGCCTATTTGTCAGCCCAATTATGTATCTATTTCCAAGCTTTGAAGGTTAACTCTTTAGGTGTTTCCTTTGCTAATGGGGAGCATTCATGCCATGGAGTGTATTTAACAATGGACAGCACAGAAGCCAACCTTTCTGGAGCTTTCTCTGCAAACCGGCTGTTGTGTTGATACTTCTCGACTGATGAATATGTCCCCAAATATGACCTTCACTGTTTTCTTTTTTCTTTCCTTTACTTTTTCTTCTTTTCTTTTGTTTACATCTATGGTTTGGTCACTAAACTTTCTCGATCTAAAACTGTAACAACTTATTTATTGTTGTTGTTTTTGTCTTAACCAGCTTAAGGGAAAAGTGTCTCATTTTTTCTGATTAAAGAGTGTTTTTTTTCCCCAGGCTTATTTCTTTTTTTGGGGACTATACTGTCCGACTTATGTCCCCGTAGTAGCCTAACATGACAGCTAGAGAAAAAATTAAAAAATAAAATTAATTGATTGATAAATAAAAAATAAATAGATAAATAAATAAAAATAAAAAAACAGAAGTGCTGTTATTTCAGCCTCTGCCTAAAATGCTTTGTTTTAGCTGCAGTCTCTTTAAGGCTTCCTGCTCCACAGACCCCCCTCTTCCCTCTGATTGGTCAGCTATTAGAGGCGTGTTGAGAGCTATGGGCAGACCTTGGTGTTTGAGGCTGCCCTCATATCCTGAACCAGTGAGAACCTCATTGTTTCAACAAATCTCAAGTATCATTTTGATAAAAAATTGTGAATGTCAAAATCATCCATCATCATCAATGATAATCAATCAAAAATAACAGTTAATCAATGTGTATCAATTTAATTAACACTTTGATTTTTGTGTTGATTGTTTAGCTCTACAGCTATAGAAAAAACTATGATACCAGCAGTAACGAAAAAATTCAGTTCATGGAAAAAAAGAGAATAAAAATCGAAAATGAAACAAAAATCAAACTGTCTTCTCACCATAAGTAGGCTCTCACGAATAAGATATCTCTGGTTTAATTTGTCAAAGCTCTGAGCTTTCTGCTTCCACTCCACTACCCATTACAGCAAAGATTGCTTCAGCTTCTCATGCTCACTGTGTTGAAAAAACAATCTAATGCAACATCTGCTTTCAGAAACACTGTCTCCATTACTCTAGATAATCCCCAGAAAACATCATTGATGTGATTCACAAGGGCTTTTTCAGTGAGAGCCAGTTCAGATAAACACTGAACACAGCAGAGACCTTTTCTTTGATTGCTTTTTAAGGTCAGTTATTTATTAATTTATTTGATGTAAAAAACAAAACGAAACAAAGTTCAAAACACAACAATGTTTTGTCCCTCTAGGTGTTCATATAAACACTTTATTTGATAAATTCAGTCTTTGTGTATGACAGAGAAGAAAACAACATGTGAAAAGGGCAAAGATTAATTGCCTCTGTGTGTGTGTGTGTGTGTGTGTGTGTGTGTGTGTGTGTGTGTGTGTGTGTGTGTGTGTGTGTGTGTGTGTGTGTGTGCGTGTGTGTGTGCAGAGAGTGAAGATAGTCCACGTAGATGTCATGGATATGGTTGGAGAAATGCTAAGCCATGTACAAAAGAGAAAGCCTACACAGGTGCACAGAGTTGTGAGTAAAAGGTGTGTGTGTGTGTGTGTGTGTGTGTGTGTGTGTGTGTGTGTGTGTGTGTGTGTGTGTGTGTGTGTGTGTGTGTGTGTGTGTGTGTGTGTGTGTCAGATGGCAGGGAGGGATGGGGACACGGGCAGGTCCTAGTAATGAAGGACTGATAAGTCCCTATTTCCTGGGCCTGGGTTAATTGTGCCCACAGATAAAGGGTAATAAATTGTCACGGGGTAATGGCAGGAGCCTGGGCTCGGTCCTGTTCCACATTCATCATGAGCAGCTGGGCCTGTGAGCCTGGAGAGCAGGGGAGGCTGAGGGACCTGTCGAGGCAGGCAGGAGGAGAAGAAGCCTCACAGGGAGTGAGAGGATATGATGTTTGGCGTACCGACTTACAGCGATTCTGTAGCTGGCTGTGCTGTGCTGGAGCTCGGACAAGACATAATGGAGTTTATGAGACATGAGGAGAAGACTGCTGTGAAACATCATCCAGAGAACTGTGACAAGAGTCAGTGACAAGATCCAAATAATACTGCATCACATTGAAAAACCAAGCTGAATAATAAATCAAACCACCACTGACTGATTGGTGGATGCTCCAAAGAAACACTGTTATTATTATTATTTTTTTACAGCACACTGTTGCAGCTCTAATCACAGACCCCAGCAGCAGGCCAACTGTAATCATATCAAAAGATGTCTGGTTAATTTGCCATCAGTTTGTTTGTGGTTGGGAATGGAAAACAAACAGAAGCGACAGAGAAAAGACAGGCGACATTTGAGACACAAAACGTTGACCATGACAAAAACCACGACAGCTCAACTGAAAATAGGGCATGTAGAAAGCAATTAAACAACAAACAATGAAAACGTGTCAAAAAATAATCAAAACACTCTACAGAAACACTATCCAACTAATTGGAATGACAGGTACTTGACAGGTTATTAATGTAACTTGTATAAAAAATAACTTTATGGTGAGGCTGTCTCTCTGTGGATCAGATGAAAGGAGGATGGACGGCTCTCTGTGTGGCCAAGAAGTTAAAAAAAACTTAAGGGTTTTTCCCGGGGTATGACTTTGGAGAATCTGGCAAAGTTTTTTTTCCATTGGCAGGAGATTGAACTAAAGATCTAAAGATTTTGAAAATCTGGTGAAATCTCTGTTCAGAAAGATCAAAGCAGAAAATTCACACTGGATGTCAGTGATCTTCAGGACATCACTCTGCAGTCACACTGGATCAAAATTACTTTTAGATTACAGCATGAACAGCGGCATCCACAAGTGCAGGTTGAAACTGTCTAATGCAAAGGAAAAAAAAAACATAAACATAAGGCTTTCATTCATGAACCAGCGACAGAAAGAAAGTCAAAATTTGACATTTGTTTAGGAAATCATGGACACCACTCCGAAAACAAGAAGAACATGCTTTGCTTTCTAAAAATATTTGACCACCATCCAGTGTAAGGTGCTCGCCACTACCGCCCTGAACTAACTGAATTTAGTTAACCACCAGAACACTTTTCTTTGTTTAATCTCAACTTTTAATTTGATGCTAAAATATGATTAATGCTGTTATCCATGAGCTATCAATAATACTGTTCCAAAAAAAGTAAAAATAAAAAACATAATCTATTTATTGTCAGATTAAAGTTATTCACTTATGGACCAGAACAGAAGAATGTGTGTTTAAGTGGTTTCATGTTTGTGATTAATTTCTGCCTTCTCAGAGAATTTCAGTTTTCTGGCTCAAATTTGGGAACAAATTTTGGCTTCAGTTTCTGTAAAACACAGAATCACAATTAAACTACGTCACAATGCTGGTTGGTTTTTATGACAGGCAGTGTAATAAATTTGTCAAGCACTGAATATATTATCAAATAATGTTTTACTTTCCTTTTTTAAAAAATTTTCAGTAAATTAATCCTGGCCTGTCACCGATTTAATACATTTGGCAAAACGTGAAAAGAAACATGAAATCCAAAACACCTGAGCAAGTGAAATCCTTCATAAGTAAAAAAAAATAAAAAAATCTGACAATTTCACTAACAATAAAAATCCAAAATGGGTCTCTTCTGATCCCAGTTGCTGAGAGTTTTGTCAAAGGAAGAGATGATGCATTGCTACGGTAGAGAAGCTCCTATCCTTATCTTTTCAAAACATGTTGCTGTCCTCTATTTAAAATGAGCATTTTTCTCTTCATGGCGCATTTTTATTTTAAAATTGATTATTATTTTGCACATTTTGGATAAAATGTAGTGTGTTAAAATCGTTTGCAAATCATCAAATTTAGTTCAACATTTTACACAGCTTCACCTTTTTGGTTGAGTTTGAGTTCTATAAAGTTGCAGCAAGAACCTCAACATTAAACAAATGTGGCCCTACCTCCCCTTTCCACCACTCACAGAGATAATAACACAGAAGTGCTGACTGGAGAGTGTCGGTTAGACTTTGTGGAGATAAAGATGTGGATACAGAGATCAGGAAAAAAGAATAATGCTTAAACTGATAAACTGCAGCGTGTGCATCTGGAGAATGTGAAGTGTGTGTTCTCATTAAGTGTGTGATTAGTGTGTGCATTCAGGCTACAGTGGTGCACAGTGTGGTGGCAGCTGTTGGGAAGGATAACAGCTGTCTATATGTTCATAAGTCACCACAATTATTAAACTGTTATTCCTTCTTTCATTTTGCTGTTTTCACACTTGGAGATGAATCAGTGAACAATAAGAAGTTTAAGTGATCAAAGCTTTATAGATGATGTCAGAAATCCAGTTTATTCATAGTAACTGACAGATTACAACAAAATCAAAGCAACTTGTGGCATCAGTGTGAAATCTGGTTCATTACACAAAGAGGCAATGCACAGATCATGTTTGGTGGGACTCAGTGCGCCACCTTTGCCTGCTTGACGGATCACTGCTTCAGTAGATGGGTGGTTTGAGGTTGGCGCAGCAGCTGAGGGATGATGCAACCCACACATTAAACAGCAGAGCTGCTCCCACAGAGGAGGTTGATGTCCCTGCCATGAGATGATGACACTCAGTGTGCTGTGACATATGATGTGTGTACAAACAGTGAGCACATAGGCTCCTGTGCCTTTTGACTGTTTTATGTGGGTCACACAGGGTGCACTGGGGCGCAGCAGAGAAGAAGGACGTTATTCATGCAACCCATAAAAGAGGGAAAACAATGCCCTTGAGATGTGACTTCTTGTCTCGCAGAAAAACCTCCACGTAGAGTTATGTGATGCATGCCTGTGACATTGGACAAAAGTTAGGCTCTTACATGCTCTTCATTCTCTCTACCACATTCTTTGACACTTTCCCATCTGACTATTCTCTTTTTATTGAACTCATTTTACAAACAAGGAATGTTAAAAGGTCTTTAACAATGAGGAAAATGTTGCGTCAGGCTCAAATGAAACTGCTGTGCAGTTGTGAGGATTTTCCTGTAATTTTGTTGATGGTTCTCTGAAGGGAATGAAATTAGACTCTTTTCATCACTTTCAATAATGAAAAACATATTTATTTTTTTATTTTCAACAAAACAACACAAGTGCAGAATAAAAAAAAAATCAGACCTAGATTATTGTACCACATTGATTTCCTCACTCAATAGCAATACGCCGCTGTGGAGTAATCTTTTTCAAGCAAAAGGGGAAAAAAGGAATCTGTGGGGTTTGTCTTCTGTTGAACTTGGTGTGAACTTTGGCGGACACATTTAAGCAGTTGACCAATGCCAAGCTGTCCTGACAGAGCTGACCTTTGGAGAGAAGTCCAAAGTGAGGCTTACACTGCTTATTAGCTGTCCTGCAAAAATCACTTTGAGTTAGGCCTAACCTTTGTTGGCTAAGCAGGAACTTTGCAAAAAAAAAGTCATTGTTTTGTACAGCTGTCAGACATGTGTGGATAATACAGATACATTGCATAAAGTGTGCAAGCAAAGCTGCTATCATCTGAGCAAGCTAACTAGCAGACCAAAGATAAGCCGCAGCTTTCAGAGCTTTCTTCTCTTTCATTTCAATTTTTTTTAAATGAAATAATATTAAGTTCAAATAGGAGTAAAACCAAGGGAATGTTTCACCAAAACTTAGAGGTAATAGAAAGAAGATCAGTATATCTAAGGAAACTAGGATCTTCCAAAGAGACTAGTTCCAGAGTTGTTTAAACAGACAATTTAATTTCCACAAATTGACTTATCCAAAGGTGAGAAAACACCCCACACATTCAAAGTTGAGCACAATTAAGCTAACACAGCTTACAACAGAATAACAGTCTGTGGATGGACAAAGTAAAGGTGGTTCCCTAAGTGTGGCTAACAGTAGCAGAGCTAGCACCACCACCAGCTATTGGCTGTCCTTGTAGGTAAATGTAACCCAGGTCACTAACCTAAAAGGATTGTTCTAAATTACATGTAAAAACAAATGTGTGCAAAGAACTGGTTAAATATTTGTTTATGTAAATCTCATGCTGTTTATGCAGATCTCATGTTGTTTGGTAGGTCTCACAAAACTACTAACGGCCAATCAGTGGCCTGGATTTGGTGTTAACCAGGGAGTGGTTTCTGTGAGATGGTGCCGTCGTAGCTTGAACATAGACTGTAAATAGAGTGGACAGCGTGGCTCCACTTTTTACCATTGTACAGTTTTGAAGCCAAAATATTCCCGACACAGGTGCCACTATTGTGCAGCCAGAGTCTGCGCATTCAAGACTATGAGGGTCTCTGAGAGAATCTGAGTGGAGCTAGGTCACAAAAATAAGTAGTTTTTTCTTTTTCTGTCGAAAGTCTGTTCTCGTCTTGGCTGTCCTTCCCTACGTAACTTACTATTCCTGGAAAAAAAACGACCCAAGAATGTCAGCTCTCCATCTCGTTAGACGTGACCTAAAGCCCAGTGTTTAACATCTAATAACTAATGAAAACCCGATAATATCTTCGTATCACCACAGCATACTGATAGTTTTCATAGTTTGACCACTGCTCATCAGGGGTGACTGGAGAGACAGTGTTTTTCTACTGCAGCCAGTCATCGGGGGGAGCATTTTTTGTGGCCACCTCACTCTGAGGTGAGCGAAATGATGTCCAGTCTTTGAGTGCGAGGGGCCCGACAACATCCAAAAGATGAACACATCTGAAGCTCATGTTTGGGATTTGAAAAATGAAGACAGGACACGTGTGCCCTTCTTTGTGAGAAAGCATGTTGGGGTATGTGGCTTAACATTTTTGTAAATTCCAGAGGAACATTTAAAAATCAAGCTGACTGTGTTTGTTGTGACCATTTTTAATTTTTGACCTGTTCTTTGTAATAAAAGTAAAGACTTTTGAATTTACATCACATTGCTGAGCGCACATTGTGAAAATTCGGTTTGAGGTTGTTTGACAACTAGGTTGAGTATTTAAGTACATTTTAAAGCATGCACTCCAACCAAGCAGCAACCTCTGGTCTAAGAACATGAGACAACGTGGAAGTTACGTACACACCAAGCCAAAAACAAAAACAAAAACATTTTTAAAGCAGATATCAACCCATTTACAGCCTGGTTCAAAAAACGTCTCCTGTATGTCCCTAATTTTACTATCGGGACACACTGTACGGGGGGGGGGGATTTTTTCTTGCTCGGCCATTCAAAGGATATTAAGATCACAAGCTCGCCCAATCAGAGGCACAACTCAAGGTCACATGACCGACAGGCGCCCTATGGCTGTGCGCGAAGTCCTTGCCACTACCAATATGGCTGCTATAGCCGATCTGCTTCATTTTCCGTTTCAGAAACAGACGGGTGAGACTACGTCCATGTTTTATACAGTCTATGACTCCAACTCAAGTAATTCTGTTACACAGACACTTGCAGTGTTATGTCTGATACTTGTTCTGGAGTTTCTTTGTGTACTAAAGTAATGAAGTTGTGAAATATCTTTATTCACCACTGTTCTTGCCAAACTTTTTCCTTTACTTCTTTTTGACCTTTTTGTCCCTCTTCAGTTTTTCCAAACTAAAAAGACCAGAAAGAAGACACTATGCTTATTTCTTCTCATCCGATTTAATATTGAAATATTTGCCAAGAAGAAGAGGAGAGGGGGCTGAAAAAAATGACTTATTTAAGGCAAAAAAAAAAGCTGGACGACCGGTGAAAGAAAATTTCACAGTACAAAGGAGCTGACAGTGGATTGCAAGCAAAGAAGGAGGACATGAAAAGTTAAAAAAAGAGAATAGGAGATGATGGAGAACCAATGAATGCTCAAATTCATTTGTTCTGAGCCTCTTTCTACCTGGTTGCACACACCTTCTCTCTGCTCCAGCGGCCAGTGTTCACAGCTATAAATCTTGGAGTGGCATTTTGGCCGGCGAGTCCCACGTAAACACGGCCGGCGAAATGTCAGTGCGGAAGGCAGACAAGCCTGACTTAGGAAGAGGGAGAGTCGAGGCAGTAATGTCACCACACTTTAACACACCCGCCATCAGTCTTCATGACATTTAAGAGATCCATCGCTCCATCCTTGTGGCTGCTGTGTACAGAGGGAAAGTTTGGCGAGGAGGCTGATGAGTTCAGGGGGGTTAGTAGGTTGATTCGATCACAAAGAGGTGATTGGCCATATTTAATGTTTCTGTTTCTTCCTAACCTTACTAACATCTTCCCTTTCAAAATAAGAGGCTTTGTCCACTATGGACAGGTACGTTTATTAAGTTTGTTCACCTCAGCACAGACTTCTGCTTCAAACAAATTCCTTATGAAACACTTTCTCATCTTTTAGATCCGGACTCTGTTCTTTTTAATAAAACCAGCACAACCCAACCTGTCAGATTAATATTCACTTCCCCTTTTCTCCAATAATCCTAAAAACAAACACAAGTCAAGACAGAGAAAGGTTTTTTTGGAAATCACACACACTCAAGGCAAAGGAATGGATCACAATTAAAAATGGAGTCACGCGAAGCTGTGTTACTGTCTCATCCTCCTCTGTCTCCTCTGATGTTCTTCCTTTAACCTCTCCCGTTGCTGCATGGGGGTTGTATTGATTTCTAAATGAATAATTGAGAAAGTCGGTTTAACTGCCCTTTCAAATCTCCCTCGCCTCCTATCTAATTCACCTCACCTCCTTTCCTCTCATCGCCCTCTTTCTCTTATCATTCCATCTCATCCCTTCTCACCTGTTCCGACCTTCCCTCCCCCTCTTCTTCTTCTTCTCCTCCTTCTCCTCATCTCTCTTTCCTCTCCCCTGCTCTCCTCTCATGCACTGCTGATGTGGATCCTGTTCTGTGACGGGTTGTTCGAGAGGGAATGGGTTGCTCGCATGGCTGGCCAGCCGGCCTCGCCGTATCATCCGTCAGCAAGACACGCTGTTGTTTTAGAGTTCTGCTGGGAGCTGTCTCCTTGTCTCTGTCTTTTTCTCTGTTGCCTCACTCTCCACACACACACACACACACACACACACACACACACACACACACACACACACACACACACACACACACACACACACACACATCGCCTGTCTCTCTCTGTCTCCATCTCTTGAGCTTCCTTGCAGACTCCCTCCTGTTCCCCCTCCTGACTTATTTCCACTGTACATCTTAACTCACACACACAGCTGATCAGCATTTTAAAATCGACCTCGGGCTCTTTGCTCTGAGTGAATCAATAGCTGAGTTAGACTGGGACTGAATAATCCTGAGATGTTAATTTAACAGCATGGGTTTGGGGGAGATATCTGTTTAGGTTTATATTTCTTTTACCTGGATTGTTTTTTTGTTTTTTTTTGAACATTCACACATATTTTGCTCTGTTGTATTTTGCCTCATTTTGTGCTGTTTTGATTGAGTGGACTTCAGTGGTATCTTTAGTTCTCAAAGGACCAACTTTGAACACAAGCCTGTTTTCATTTTGGAAGGAAACAAACGTTTCAAACAATGTGTACAAAAAACTGTAAATGATCTATTCGACTAAGTTTGCTGAAGCATTAGCAGTGCACTTTACACATAAAGTATACAATATGAATTATCCAAACACCCCCTTCACACAAAAAACACCCAATGAAGTAAAAGGGGTTGCATAAGGGTGGAAATACTCCAGTAAATTTTTTATGGGAATTTTAGCAGGGAAATATTGGAAATTCTCAGGTTTTGCTGCTGTCAACTTAAACAAATTTCTTTTTTCTGAAAATTCCTGGGAAATTTAGATTTTTTTTATTTTGTTTTCTTGTTCTCAACCTGAATGAGGTTTTCTAAAATGACCTGAGTTAAAACAGCATGATTGAAAGAAAATTTAGCTATAAATTGTGAATTCACTATGAATCACATAGTATGGTTCAACTACCGACTCAACTCATTCATGAAAAACCTGAGCTGGAGAATTGGCATCAAGATCCCCATGTGACATATGACTGGAGGGACCAGAGACACGTTGGTTTAATCTCTGTGACATGAATTAAAAGGAGCTCAAATTGAGAAAAGTGAGTGTGAGATACCAAATAATCTTTATTTGACCATTTCTGGTAAGCTGTGTAAATCTTTGTCGGTCACCTAATTCCAGCTACTGGTTGATCTAGCAAGTCAGGGCTGCTCCAGTCAGCGCAGCCTGGCTTCACAAGTCCAGCTCACCCTTGTTTGATGACAGCAGAGAGGAGGAAACTGAAGGATACCTCACCATTCCTCATGAATGAGAAGAACTATGTGCAAATGAATGGCGCATATTTGTTACATGTTCAGTGCTCCATCTGCCTCATCTGCTCATTAGCAAGAGTTGAACAATCTGAACTCCTGTGAATCATTTGCATCATGGTACACATTCAGCATAGAGATCCTACGTGTGAATACTGTGAGAAACCATGTTCGGTGTGAACATAACATAAATATCTACTAACCATTGTAAAATCACTGCAATAGAGACAACTTTTTTTGGAGATTGAATTTAGGAGTAGGATTGTATGAAGACCAATTTTCATTTCCATTTTTTAAGACCAAAACTTTATTTGAAAGTGCTGATAATAGAAACAGGGGGAGAAGCTGTTTTTAACACCTTTTATAAACATGTCTTCAATAGCTTTGAGATAAGTCATTAAATCTAATGAAAATGTCATAAACTGTGTAAATGAAGTACTTGTGATGTGTTTACTTGCCATTATCACCATAAAACTGAAATAACTTTATTTTGATAGCTAAACTGGGACCTTTATGACTATCTTCAGCCGACTGGTGTTGTGCTTACCTCAGACCATTCGTTTCCTGTTAGAAACTGCTTTGAAGACAGGAATAGTAATCTCTGCTGCTTTCTGTGAAGTCTTTGTGGTGTTACACTCTGAGAAATCATACGTCTTGATGGGATATTGTAACACTAATATCCATATCTATGACTAAGGTGTTGTGCCTACTTTTATTTATCCTGGTGATGGTTTATTGAATGCAAATAAAGGAAGGTCAAAGATACCCCTCCATCTCTGACGTCTCCTGTTAGTCTCCTAAACACAGCTGATACTTCACATGTGCAGAGTGGACAGTGAGAGTTCATTGGTATGCATTGTGATGCAATTTGTGTTGCTTACACACAGTTGTTGAATAACTCAGCGTACTTATGAAACACTTTTCAGATGAACACCATGTCGCTCCATGGTTTATTCTGCAGTCAAAGTCGTGAGTGATGGCTGGCCTCGGTCATAACGGGAACACTCGTTTTACAGATATTTGGTCAGTCCACTGCTGCTAAAGAGATGCTGGCATTCAAATGTGTATCATACAATACAAGACAATTTCTAAAATTCATCTTTTTCGATATAATTTCCCATTTATTGCCTATTGGTTCAGTTCAATTAAAGAATCAGAAATTTTAACAGTTACATAATTAAATTCAAAAGTTTGTTCCTCAGCAATTTTCAACCAAACTCTTTCAACAATGGCCCAGACTGTGTACAAGAGATATGTAAAACCAAATGTAGAAACAACACTTTTAAGGTTTTGATACAATTTCACTCCCAGTTTTAGGACAAATTTTGTGTAGAAGTCTGTTTATTGAAAAGTATAGTATAATATTTCTTACATTTGGTTATTCGCTCCATTGCCTTGTGCAGTGGTCCTTAAACTTTTTTCAGTGATGAACCCCCAGTGAAGTTTTTTCCTTTTTCTTTCTTTCTTTCTTTTTTTTTTTTTCCATGTACCTCTAACAAGCACAAAGCAGTTTAGGTTGAAAAAAAAAAACATAAAATACAGCCCTGTACTATTAGTGTCTGTTGGATATAATGTTCGGTTGATAAATTCAAACGTACATTAAATTTAAATATTGGTTCAGTAAATGGTGTTACAGGAGTTTTGCTTGCTAGCAATTTTTTTTATATATACATTTTTTAATCTTGCATACCCCCTGGAGTGCCCTCATGTACCCCCAGGAGATACATGTACCCCCATTCGAGAACCACTGGCCTAGTGCAAAGGAATACAAGTATATTATTAAAATCATTAAATCTTAATAAAGTACCCTTGTGTAAAACATTTTATTAACACCCTGAGATTTGTTGAGAAAAATAATTGTAATTTCAACAGCACTTAGCCTCAGTTTATCAATTACACATGTGCTTACAACTAGTCGCAGTGGTTGTACAAAGGTACAAAACATTAAATCACAGGTATTTGGAACTGATCGTAGTGAAACATCTTCTGATGCATAGCTGGGGCACATCATCAGCGATGGACCTGAGGTCATTGGGTGTTTCGGGCCTTTCGAACATCTTGCACCCTTTTTCAAGCGGCCCAGCTGAGGTTCAGCTTGTGCCCCAGCAGCATTGAGCCACGGATCTGCTCTCTTCATCCAGAGCCACCTAGAGGCTTTCTCTGCTGCCTCTGTGTTGTTACAGATGGCCCTTCTCTTGCTCTCTCCTGTGATGCCGAATGTGCAGTGTAGGCTCTGCACAGAGACTGTCCAGCAAAGCCTCTGGACCCTACCTCCACCTGCAGGCACCTAGCCTTCCAGCCTTGTCTGTGGCAGTCGTTGACTAGGCCGTCATATCACATCAAAGGCCTCCTCCATTCGCTCTTCCCACGGCATAGTGAGATCAAGCATGATGATGTTCTTCGTTGCTTCTGACACCAAAATGATGTCAGGTGGTCTGAGGGTGGTTTTAGCAACATGCTGGGGGAACTTGAATCGGCTGCCCAAGTCCACAGACAGCTGCCAGTCCCGTGCAGTATTGAGAAGCCTGGATGCTTCTCCTAATGTGAATGATCTGTAATGAAAAATAAAGTGTTGCATCAAAGTAATTTCTATTCTATTCTATTCTATTCTATTCTATTCTATTCTATTCTATTCTATTCTAAAGATTATCTTATTTTCTACATGTGTGTAGTTATTCTGAACGCATAAATAGACTCCACCATACAAACTGAGGTGGAAACAATTATTAACACATAAATAAAGTAAAGAAATCCCCTGCCTTATCTGTAACTCCTCCTCATGGTTAGGGCTTTGATGCTAATGCTATTTCATTAGCAATTAGGTAGCTGGCTTTCAACGCTGCATCACTGACCTCTCGGCTCCAGATGAGAATAGACTGCTGTTTCCTCAGACGCACAAGCATTTCTATATCCTCTCTCTTCTCAAATGTCCTTGCAACTTGTTGCATTTTTGTCACGCTGAGTCTCATATTGGCACCTCTGCATCCATTCCATGGGCCGGTTTTGGCCTGTGTGCCATAGGTTTGACACCCCTGGTTTAGGATTAACCATAAACCTTGTGCTAGTTTTTAGCCAGAAAAAAAAAAGCACCATCCCTCCAGATCTTCTCTTATATGGAAAAGTGTTTATCCCAGTATTCGTAAAACTGGGATTACTTGTAGACCCAAGTAAGGACTAATTATCTGGTGTGAGAGGAGCCAGTGTCCTGATTTATTCTGTGAGAAAACTGTGAAGCCATTAGCCACTGTACATATTTATGGAGTGTCAGCTTTATTTGGAAACCTTCAGTCTGAGCATGATGTAATTTTACAAGCCTGGAAATGACCAAAATATGGCACTTCATAAAACTTTGAAATAAAGAAGAGTCAGTCTATTCTGTGTCAGATTTCTGTTCTACTGCTCAGCGAGCGACTACTGTCAAGTCAATACTGTAAAGGTTTCAGAAATAAAATTAAAAGGAGTCATAACTTTACATCAAACAGTCTTAAATTACATAAGAAGAATTACCTGGTAGTTGGCTTCCACACATTAGGCACACACAGCAGGTCAGTGTTTATTCAGGTATGAGCCCCTGTGTTGGTAATACCAGCATTTTTTCTGTACCTTTGTGAGTTAAGATAATATTGTGCTGAGCTATAGCCGTGTTAAAGAAGCAAAGCTCTGTCTACTGCCAAGAATAATGTTTCTAATCTTATGAAACACAACACTAAACATGCTTTTTCTAAGCTAATTACAAGACATGCCTTTACACTGCAAACACCGGTGACCCAGGAGAAACTTACACTAGCTCAGGGAGGGACAACACCATCCAAACAACTACGGCTTGGTTTCAGCCCTTGGTTTTAAATGTAAGCCAAACAGAGATTAACAGCCTTTTTACCTCCACCAAGGAGGTTATGTTTTTGGGAGAGTTTGTTTGTCTGTGAACAACACAACTCAAAAAGTATCAAATGGATTTTCATGAAATTTTCAGAAAATGTTCAAAACGGGATAAGGAAGAAGTGATCACATTTTGGAGGTGATCTGGATCACCGTCTGGATCCAGGACTTTTTTAAAGGATTCTTTATCATTGTGAGATAGGGCCGTTTTCATCATATGTGTATATAACTCCACAATAAATGGTCGGATTGCTTTGCAAAACAATACTAGAAAAGGTCACCATAATTTCTGACAGATGTAAAAGTACGATCTAGATCCTGTCATTATTCTGGATACTAAGCTCTGGACTATGAAATATGTACTGGGTCATCATACTGTTCAACACTGTCAGGAAACAAATAATTGTACAAACCTACAACAAACACCGAATTGTAGCAGACAGTCTGCTGAAAGGGAGTATAACATTAAACTAGGACTAAAGAGTTGCAAGACAATCACAATATGTTTGGCGGAGGTCTGCGCTCTCTGAGTGCTTGTCTTGTAGAGGTCGCGCTCTTTGTATCGGCTGTTGTGTCTCCTGTTTTTCAGGCGCTGAAGAGGAAAACACTCTTGAGACAAGAGGCAGGACATATTAATAAGACTAATAAAGCCAGAAGAAGTGACATTAACGCTCCTTTCCATAGTAATGAACTGCTTTTATAGTGCAGTAACTCAGTAAGTACTTTTGATAGCAGAGTGATCTATACAAGTGTGTGTTTTGAGGGAACTGTCCGACCCCATGCAGCGTCAGACCTCTGATAAGAGATAAATGAGAGATTCAGCTAACAGGCTTTAAAATGTTTTACTCTTACTTTACCAGGCAGCACAATGTGACAGTTTCTGTAATGCCACATAGAAAATGGGAAACATCAATAAAGCATTTCACTGTTTTCTATTTTCTTTTTATTTTGTGGCTTCTCGATGCCGGCATGTCTCTGCAGTTGCTTCCCACTCTTCTTTTCCATACAAATACAGTATTCATGAAAGACTTGATGTGACCTCATACTATCCTCAGCTGGGTTTTTTCACCTGTGGTCATGTTCGCTCAGAGTAAAAGCCTGCCTCTTCATGCCATGCTCACACATATCTTGTACGAGCAGGTGTATAAGTGGAGTCTTGATGCACGCCTCTCCGTATCCTCTTTCATCTTTCAGCATGCCATGTGGCCTTGGCCCGCTTCTCGCTGTTAGCGTTCCTGGTGTTGTAATCTGTCCAACTGCTGATGTTTTTAGACACTTCTTCATGTAACACCAGCACCAACCTGTCACCTCTCGCTGCGACTCCCACAGCTCCTTGCTGCGAGCCCCGCTGCACCTCCTGCGCCCCAGCTCTTTTCTTACTGTCACTGAGCTGTTATTGAAATATTTAGCACCCACTCTGGCTCACAAGCATGCTCTGCCTTTCTTCTGCCTGGCTGGAAATATATTGGCTCAGCAGTATAAGTTGGAGCTGAGCAGTGTGGAGGTGCTTCAATCAGATTTGACTGTTAAGGACTGAGGGATGATGTCATTATTCTGCGCACTGGAAAGAAGATAGCAGCGATAAGTGTCATTACCAGCCAGCTGGTGATCAAAATCTCAACATTTCCATTTGGTTTAAATCTCTTAGTGGCAGCTGATAGTGGCTTCAAATAGTGCCTTCCCAAACCCAGGGTTTCAGATCAATTCTCATCTCAGTCCGAGTGTTTCCCCAGCCACAGTCGACAACATTTCAGTGTTGCTGCTGAATTTTGTAGAAGGAATAGTTGGAGACAACAGAACAATGCGTTTGGACCATGACAAACAAAGAGTCAGAGGAGCTTTTCTCATGTTTTGTGAAGCTGATGAAATGGGTGCAAACGCTTGAGCTGTCACATATTTGTGAACTGGGTACGATTCAAGCTTATGAAACAAGGAAGTTTTGTTTAAGGAAAAACTTCAGTGTTACTTAAGAAAAACTTTGAAATGTTTTCTTTTTTTTCACAATGTCAAATGCCACTTGGTGGTGCAGTGGTTGGGCTGTTGCCTCCACTTGACGTCACCCTTTTGTTTTAGTTTTTTGAAGCATATCGTCAGTGGGTGCAATTTTAACACTAAACTCGGGCCCTGTTTACGCAACAACGTGTCATCCAGAAACGCTTAAATTCAGTAAAAAAAAATCTGCGTTTACACTGAAACGCTGAGGGCCTGAAAACAATGTAGTACATATGCCAGCCCTGTAGGTGGTGCTATAACTGTCTTGTCCAGAAGCAGCTTTTGGTCGATCTCCACTGAAGCAGAGTTGAGCTGATCATCTGGTGTATCGGGGAATACTAAGTGCAAAAGTGGAGTAACAGATGAACAATTTGATGAAAGACAGTGAGTATTGCAGAGGATTGAGCAGCGCAAGCACAACACGGTAGTTTGCAACAATCGTAACAAGGGTACTCATTTTTGGACTGTTGTATGCGCTCGCGAGGAGCAGAGTGTGACGTCAGCGTTTCTACTGAAAACACCGGCTTACTGTTAATACGGCAACAGTGTCAGCAGTGTTTCAGAAAAATCCCACTCTGGAGGCCATTTTCAAAAAAATTGTGTTTTAGGTCGGCTGAAACGCTGTTTCCGTAACGCCACAAAACTTTTGCGTTTCACCCTAACACCGTTGTGTAAATGGCCCCTCAACCAAACTTTAAGTTTGGATGAGTTAAAGAGGCTTTTTAGCCTTTTTGCAGAAAACTACAGGGTGCCTTCCTGTAAGTCATGGCAGCCATGCCCTCACATGGGCAAGGACTGCAAGTTTAATGAGATTAAAAACAACTGTTGTGAAAAGCTTCCCCTCTGTACAGTGTGCTGATGGAGAAAGGAGCTATTTAAACCAAGTTTTCTTTTTTGTTTTTAAACTGGCAGTAAACACATTTATTTTTGCTGTAAAAATCAACTTGCTTTTGGTTTGTAAATAATTATGACCTTTTTTTCTTAAATTCAGCTAAGGTAAATATAGCCATAATGGTTACGTTATGGCATGACTGATTCATAACGCTAGATATAAGATGACACTTAACATATTGAAGTATAAGCACCACGAAGGATATCTCATAGTCAGACCCCTTTGAAGCTACTGTATGTTTGTCATCACTGAAGTTAAAAAAGAAAACAGTGATTTACTTGTTTTCACAGCTTTTCTGTGTCTGTTTGGATAACTGATCTTCTTTGACTTCAGTTGTGGCTGTACCTCTGTCGTATTGTGGCGTTTGCATTTGTGTTGTGGCCTTTGCAAGTTGTCAGACACCTACAGGCCACCATAGAAAACTCTTTCTAAGTTTGAAATTACAACTTCCACTTAAATGCATTAATCACAACAGAAGAGCTGTGATGACAACCGGCATGTGCGATATGTTCATACTTGTGTAGATTTATTTATCTGGAATATACACAATCTGTATTTAAGTTTCTGCACATCTGTTCCATCCTCGCTCTGTAAATAAACACTGTCTGCTTAGATCTACCCTGTGGATGACTGTGGAGTCAGCTGTATTTAGCTTTCAGAGCGGGTTGGCTTTTTCTGTGAGCCAACATTAATGAACTACGATTTGACTGCATGAGGAAGAAGGACATGACCCTGGATCTCTGAGTAAGAAACTTTAAAAATTCCTCAGTTGTATGAGTTTTAAGAAAGTAGAAAGAGCATGTGGAGAAGCTTCGAGAAGCAGCTCTATGATTGTGACAAAAGAAGAAATGAGGAAATATTTCACACCAGGGTTAGCAAAAGACAGGTTTTAACAGTTTTTCAGTGTCATGTATGTTTCTGTTGGTTTGGAGTAACAGTTGATTGACTTTTCAAACCTGGACAGACTTCTTTAGTTCGTCCATCTGTGTGTAGGCAAGCCAGCTGGTACTAATGGCCAGATGGACACTTAATGCTTCTTGGACTGACACTTGACTTGGCTGTGAGTTTCACAGTTAGATGTTCACAAGCTTTGCTCATAAAGTCTTCTTTGTTTCCACTCATCAAGTGGCTTCTGGAAGTCTGGGCACCAAGCAGGGCAAGAAGTCTGTATCACAGAATAAAGATGATAGTTGAGCTCTCGAAACCCCTTTGTTTACTTTAGTTACCTCCTGGACATTTTTTAAGAATAGGATTAATACTGTTAAATTGTTTTTCTCTTGACAATTTATTTTTTACCTACTTTATTTTTTGTCTTCATTCATTTAATGGTTATTCAATATAAAACATTATAATTTTCCACTTCAGCTCTTGTTTACCGTGGCCGATAGGTGTCAGCTGTTTTGCAAAATTAACAATACAATTAACAACCAAAGTGAAGCCACAACAGAAGCTAACCCCTTAGTGCCTGTTGTTGCAAATTTGTAACATAACCTGTCAGGTCTTGATGCAGCTGAAATGGCCTTTGTATCTCATTATTTCCTATTGATTCATATTTTACACACACCAAAGATTGTATCAGAACAACTTTGTCACAATTTATTGGTCAGGGGAAGACATGAACTTCTCATGTCTATAATATAACTTAGTTATAACTATTGTGTGTACTTTACTCACATTTATACTCTCCACTTAATTTAACATCTGTATAAACCCATAAAAACAATCAGTTTTATAATGATTAATTAATTCAGGCAGTAAGGGGTTAAGAAGACAGTTTTCCTAATGGACACGTAAAAGTTGTGAAAGTAGGTCAAGACTGTTTTCTTTTGTAAGTGAAGCTATGATAAATATATTTCCAATGCTAAGGTAAATAAAGAAATAAAAGTTATATGAAGGATATCACAAGGTGACACCTCTACAAAGCTATATTTATCGTGGATGAAGTTAATGATTTACTTACTTTTACAACTTTTCTGTGTCTATTCTATTAAAGGTCCTATATTATGCAAAACTCACTTTATAAAGTCTTTTAGTGAAATTTGTGGGTCTTTGGCTTTCCTCCCGGCCCACAAAACGTGATATTTAATAACAAAACCTGCACTTAGTAGTGCTTGTGAATGTAAAATCCTGACCTAAAACGAGCTGTTTGGATTTTGGTGATTTGCAGATGTCAGCAATTCCCTTTTTGACCAATCAGGAGCAAGTCTGACCTAATTGGTCCACCAGAGCAGATACCCCCAAACCCCCTCTCCTCCCCGCCCACTTCCCTCCCCCCTGCTGCTCCAGCATCCATCACTGCTTTGTTTTTGGCTGTAAACAGCCACATAGTTCCATGCACAAGCTTCCCATCTCAGAAGAAGACAAGACTAAGTGGTTGGAGTTCATTTATGAGTGAAATGTGCCAGCTCCACTCAGCAAAACTGTGCATCTGTGTGCTAGTCACTTCACGGCCGACTGCTTTTCCAACTTTGGACATTACAACAGAGGGCTAGCGAATAGACTGGTCCTGAATCCAGGGCATTACCAACCATCCGCTAACAAACCTCAGACCCTGGAAATGTGAGTATTTTAAATGCTGTGTGCTGTGGAGCAGATGTAAGAGCTTTTCCTCAGTGTCCTCCTGTCTCTGTGTTAGCTTCAGGATGCTAACTTTAGCTGCAGTTAGCCCTCTGTAGGCATGGTTACATGGCGGTGCTCTCAGTGGCGGTGAAGAGCAGGTTGGTATCAGCGGTGGCCCATTTACATATGAAGGTCACGCCCACTAAATCCGAGCGTTCTGAACAGAGGGGCTATGAGAGCCTGGAAACAATGCTGCTGTGCTTGATTTATTGGCTTTTTGGACCAAAACATGTTACTACCATTTCATAAAGACATCAATGATCCATATTAAACTGCAGAAAAGGAGCAGAATATTGGACCTTGAAGTAACCTCTTTTAACTTCCGTTGTGTTGTGGCTTTTGCAAATCATCTGACATCCACCAGCCCCAGTACTCGTCTCATTTAAATGACAAATCTCTTTTTCCAGTACAAGTACGCTCCTTGGCATATTTGATTTGTCTTGAAATTGATTAAAAACATCATAAGCAAAACAAAACCCCTGACACAATCTCCATAATCATTTAGTAAGAGTGTAGTGTGTGGATTTTTTACCCATCAAAAATTTTCTATTTATGCTATGGTAGGAAACATGTTGCCGCAGCTCTCTGTATACAGATAGCTCTGTTACAGAAGTGAGAGTGATGTTTATCACTGTTATTTGAATCTCTCAGTGGCTGTGGTGCTAATTAATCAAGCAGCATGTGTGTGTCAGTGAGCTGAAGTTTGAAGCTATTAATAAACATCCTTGTGTTTATCTGACATTTATCTGAGTCATTTCCTTCAAACTGCAGCAGGAAGTGTTTTAGTGTTTTCCCAACAAAGAGCAAACACAACGTCCTGCTGAATTCAGTCTGTATGTTTCATCCCCTCACATCCGTCCTAGCCGGCACACCCACACATGCATGAAAGACCTGCACGCAATGTTTTGTGCTTTCTCACTTAGGGAGTCTCTTGCTTACTCAGAGAGCACAGCAAGCGAGGACTAATTAGGTTGCTGTCCCAAGTCTTATGGGACAGTAATTGGGATCTGCTGGCACTGTAGTGTTCCTTTGATCAAGGCCCGTCAAACAAGGAAGTCTCTGGAGAACACGTCCCTCTCTGCACAGACACACACACATATACACACCTCTGCACATACATACATAGAGAGTGAACCAAAAATTAAGATTTATTTTCCACCAATTGCCTTTTTTTTTCATTTCAGATGCTGTAAGCAGTGGGCTTCGTAGCTGTATTTACGAGGGAACAGAAAGACTCGTTCCATCTCTTTTATAGGAAGCAATCATTCATTTGTAATGCCTAAACTTTCCCTGTGGCTGCATATTAAAGAGCTGTGTTATGATGTGGATGTTGGGTGAGAATCCCCATGTGAGGACAATAATTGAAGCTAATGTGTTGATAAACATATGGGAGCAACTAGCTGTACCCACAGTTTACAATTCAACTACTTTACTCCGAATGAGGAAAATACTTTGGACATGAAGCAATGGTGAAAGCCCTCAGTGGTGCTAAACTGGAGGCTGTTTAGAAGCATGTATTCAGGCTGGAGTTTTCTTACATTGTACAAAAAATATGCAGCTACTCCCAGATAATTTTGATTACTTGTTAGTGTCCAGTGATCCTTTTTAACCTGACAGAATTAGCTCTTTTTAGGATTTCCAGTGTGGTAACTTTCATACTGGTTCTGTGTACATGAAGCTATTGTCCTCCTGAATGGTGAACTATGCAGGATGACCATTCACAAAAAGCCAATCATAAAAATGTATTGGTTATTTGCTCAAGAAGCTAAATCTCAAAATTGTTGGTGATATTTCAATCCTGTTTCACACAGAGTGCACGTCACTTTTGTCTTGGCACCTGAGTCGTTTTGGAGGTTTTCAAAGTATTATGTACCACTCAATAATGTGCAGTGGTGTTCATATTTTTTCCACAGGACACAGAAATAGAAAGGAGATGCAACCTGGTGTAATAGTGTGCTAAAATGGCTCGATCAATGGAAGTTCACTCTATTTTGTGAATGTAATCACTGTGAGTAACACATTATTGCCAGCAACTCCAGATACCAAGTTTATAAGCAAACTGTTTTTTTATTTAAATTTTATTAAAGCTTGCACCAAACACTATCTTTCATTTGGAGTCATGCTTATGAACACCTTGTCTGTCAGTTGTCCATCGATGCGATCACACTGGCAAACTGTGCTGTGCTTAAGCATGCTTCAGCCTTAAAGCACGTTTCAAATGGCCAGTGTGACTGCAACCGTGCCGTGCTTGAGCAGGATTAACTTCTCTGCTTTGACACGCTTTGGAGAGGTGGGCTTTGGCACGGTTTACTTTATCCACAAGCACGCAGACAGAGTTTGTGATCCACGATGTATGATCACTGCGAGTGCTCCTCTTGACAATCATTTTAAGCAACAGTGGGGTGTTATAGGGTTGTGTTGGACCAAAATGACTTACCATAAGGATTCTTGCATAGAGTACTTGGAAGCAGTACTTGAGTAAAAGTACAAGTGTGTTACCATAAAACAACTTGGGTAAAAGTTAATGTCACTTTTTATAATATTACTTGAGTAAAAGTCTTGAAGTACCTCATTTTTATTGTACTTAGGTATCAAAAGTAATTTCCTTGTATAAAATCTACTTATGTATTAAAAGTATAGGTAAAAGTATTTTTTTTTAAGTGAGCAGTTAGAATTTGATTTGGAAATTTATTGTGGCTTTCTTACAGTAAAAGGACAATATCCAGGCACGGGAGAAAGAGGCTTGAACGTCTTCAATGAAACCTTGCAAGCTGCCGTTTCAGTGACTCTTGGCATTTCATCTGGTAGGAAGAATCTTTCACTCCAACGTCGGAAACCATTTCATGCAAACATGGCCACGGTTGAGCAATGTTTTCTGCGGCAGCACCACAGAGTTCACAGAGTTCGCCACTGTGGTCGACATGCTCAACTGATGCTACCAAAGAATTATTAGCATCAGTGCCCGCCGCAAGTGCTTCCATGATGGCATCAATAATGTGACATGCCCTGACAAACTGAACTTCTTCTTCCCACTTGGGAGTTTGGTTGACATGACAAACAAGCATTACGTCACTATCTCATATTTCTTTTAGTTTTATTTTGTAGTAATGAGTAACAAAAATGACTAGGGAAAATGTATCGGAGCAAAAGTACACATTTTATTAAGGAAATGTAGTGGAGTAAAAGTTGTCAGACATAAAAGTAACAAAGTAAAGTACAAATATGTTAAAATTTTACTTAAGCACAGTAACAAAGTATTTGTACTTCATTACATTACAACACTGACCATAAGTGAAAAAGTCTCTAAAGTTGTAGCAGTGCTCTCTGCTCTGTGTCTCATTGTGCTGACTCTGATGAGATCCCACTTCATGTGCTTCACGATGACGTAGGCGAGTAATGCGCATGTGTGATACCTGCCAAAAGAGCTCAGTATTTAGATTACAGCAGGCTTATTTGCACTGTGAAAAATTGCACTGTGGAGCTGAAATCAGCACTTATGAGAGCACAAAGAGAGTCAAAAACACCAAATCAATTAGTGATCTGGAAGACAATAAAATGCTCCTCTGGGCCCTTAGTGTTGACTGTTACTGTAAGTTATACTTTCACATTATACAGAGTTACTGATGCTTAAGTAATATGGAAAGTGTGATGAGTGCAGCCAGTTTAGTACATAGTGATCACTACAATGGAAAGCTATTTAAAGGTCATTTTCTCTTGAATTCAGTAGTTTCTATGGTGTAACTATATACCAGCCTTTAGAGTGCTCTCTGCTGCTCCTCTCCTTTGAGCTTCATTTAGTGGTCAGTCAGTGTAACTGCAAGTAAATTTCCTCAGACTCCAAGATGACCATCAGATACTTGTGGACCCCTGTTGGCATGGACTGTCAATCCTCTTTTTCTAAAACAACCCCTTGAGATGAAATAAACGCGATGACACACAGATAGTTAACGTACTACCCAAGTACTTTTGAAAATTTAAATTTGTATTGACCATGTGTCCCCTGAAGTGGACATTATGCAACACCAAGTATGTTTCCAAAACAACGTTAAAGTGTTTTAAAAACATGTTGAGAAATTTTGAAAAGCAAACAAATTAATAATCATTTATGGAAGTCCAAAAAAACAATTTTATTCTTGTTTTACACTAATCTCTAATGTTTAATGCTGAATGATCAGGCACATGCAGTCCACTTGAGTGGATGTGTCCATAACCGCATTAAAAAAAAAAAGAAAAAGAAAAGGAAAACTCATTTTCATGCCCTATGAAAAATAGAGTCTCTTAAGGAATAAAATCTTGACACAGGCTTTCATAATTCATGCATCAGAGGGTTAATTGAATGCATCCTTTAAGCATCCTCTTTAAGACCTACAGAGAGCGAATGCCCCCACCAACACTTGATATGATTATCACACAAATTAAATGGATGAAATAAGATTAAAGTTAAATGATCCTGAGAGTGCCTTAAAGTATAGTGTAGTTAATGCATTATGTTACACGTTTAAATGGACACGGCTTGTTAGTGAGGTTGTGTGTATTGAGTAGGTGGCCTAATGTGACATTAATAGAGTTAAGATCCTTCAGTGTTCCTCATGTTCAGTAGTTAAACACAACACACTGTATCAACACGAGTTGTTTTCCATAGAGTTTTATTTCCAAAAAGCAGTCAGAGAAAAGTAAAACAAGCCAGTTAAGTACAACAAAACAAATCCCCTAAGGGAAGAAAAAAACAGCTGATATAGACAGAAGGCCTGATGATATTTACAACAGCAGACATCTTTTTGGTGTTGCAGTACCAGTAAATCACTCCACAAACTCCTGGTATTCTTCAAGATCAAAACAAATAACAAAATAAGGTTTTTCTTTTAATGGAAAGAGAAGGTTCTAAAAGTCAGCTAAGGCACACAGAGCCTCCCCTGAAAAATAAAACAGCATAAAATAAAAAATAACGGGGAAAACATCAGTTCAGAGAAATTTTGTGCAACAGTTGCTCAACAATACATTCCAGCAAGAACAACAACAATCTGGCATGAGATTTTCTCTGAGAGGCAAACAGGACAAAGTTGTTGTCACAGCTGTCCAAAAACACTAAAACAGGTTATGTACTTTGACCAATAAACACCACCAAATCACTCTGTGTCCACTTATTGATACTTCAAAAACTCTTTATAGTTCAATGTCATTTTACCACATCTGTATTTACACGTACAATACCTCTTCAACATTTCAATATAAAATACCTATGTACATCTTCTTCATTTGTTAATCATTTTGTTACAAAATAGGACTTCCACAACAAGTTACATTTATTTTATTTACCTTTATCCAAAACTGGCTTTGAGCGTACATAATAATAGGTATTATGTGCAGTAATTTTTCGGAGCATGGTGGCACTAGAAGTTAAAAGATGGCAGCAAAAGCCAGCCAGTGAAAAAGAAAGTAGTCCTTTCCAATCCAGCCCCGGGAACAGTGAGAGCTTGTGAGGGGAGGAGTGATTATAATGGACACATCCAACAGAGAGGCAAGGTGAACTTGACATTAATGAACAGAAATGTCTCTTAATTAGCCTGTGCAAAAACACTCACTTAGCCCATGTGGTGGCTAAACAATGTTGACAATCACAGATTGAAGTCCTAATTGGCTTGTGATAAAACGTATTTCAAAGTAAACAAATACCCGACCACGCTTCTTGTTCAGGATGTGCTGTGGTTCAGTGCCGCCCTCAGCGTAATAAACTCCTCTCAAATGTCCACAGATTGTCTTGATGGCTGAAAAGTTTCTCCAAAGGTAGATTGAGCTGAAAAGGTGCCACAGACCCGATCGATCATGGGATTCATTTTGCAATCAAGATGCACATTAATATTCACTGTTCATTATCATCACAGCATGAAGACCACAACCACGCACTACGCTTCAGAAACACACATGAACCGTAGAACACCAAACAGCACAGCTCCTGCTTCCATGTCCTGACGTTGTCTCATGTGTTTGGTTGTGAAGACTGTTTTTGTACACCTTCTCTGTTTGGTGAGGTTGTCAGGTAGCTGACCTCTGACCTTGCAGGTCGAGGTGACTTTCTCTTGCGATGCACTCTGCAAACAGCCGTGTAAGAAACTCAGACAAGAGGATCTATTCAGACAGGACAACACTGACTAAAACACAGATGCGGCCATACAAAGGTACAGTCTAAGTTTGGGGTGTTTGCCTTTGTAAATAAAGGCGGCTTTCTTTACAAAAAAATATTCATCATGCTGCCAAGGCAGCGTCGCAATTATTTAGTCACTGACTAAAAATATCAGCATCAATATAAACTTATAAATAAATAGCGACCCATGGACTCCCCCATCCCCATTCATACAATTTTAGAGACTTCATGTATAATCATGTACACAAAGTGTTACTAAAATCACTGGAGAAAGTAAAAAAAAGATGACAGTTGAAACAAGGGTGAGAGTTTTTAAGGTCAGCTTGAGATAATGGAGATTCAAGTTTGAGGCAGGTTGGTAACAAAACCAAGTCAGACACAACGGTTCACTCTTTGTCCTCTGTCAGTCGCAACATCCTCATTTCATTAGAGAAGAACAAAACACTACACTATGTGGATGCTAAGTCTCAAAATACTTCTGTACAACAGCCACAAATGAAGCATTCAGAGCATTACAAGACTGTGTTAAATTTCTATAATAATCCAAATAGTCCTAATTGTTGTGTGAAGGCCTCTGGATTTGCATTTCTCTTTATCTTTATTTACCCAGCGTGACTGCAGCAGATGGTTCGTCCAGCCACAACAGTTCCACATCCTGATCAGGCACTCAACCGAAGAAGTTGTGCTTCTGTTTCTGATTTATTCTTAATGCTCTACACGCTGAGTCACTGGACTATCAAAAACTCATTTGAATTAATTGGCTTTTAGGATGCACAAGCATTGTCCTTCAAAGATTGGGGCTTATAAACTGGATATTTGCTTCAACTGGTTCAATTGTAACAAACTAATCATTTTTTGACTTTTTTTGGGCATAACCAAACACTCTGCTATTATCTTGTTTTGTCGATGTTGACGTACGCTAAATGAGGCACATTAAATTCAGTATCAGGCTTCCTTTTTCATTTTTACAGCTAAGGCCTTTTTGCAGCGGAGCTTTGTCTGCTGCCAGCAATCCCTCCTCACATGACCGCTGTGCCCCGTGCACGGCTGTAAAAGCTGACTTCATAATTCATTCTGCAGCAAAATAAATGCTCCAAAATTGCAACGTTTGATCACAGTAAAACTCAGCCATGAGAAGAAAAATAAATACACAGAGAAACTGAAATAGCAAAGCCAGCATAATCCCCTGAAAGGAGGAACTCCGTGGGAGGATCTGAAAATCATTTTGCTTGCTTTCTGTCCAGATACCCTTACCAACCTCTCCAGAAAGACAAAAAAACTTCTTTTTTCTTTTCTCTTGTTTCTATCTCATTCAAGGAAAGAACACCATTCCTTCTCCCCCGGAGGAAACCCTCCTTAAATAAATAAAAATCAGTGTTAAGGCCTCCTGTCCAGCTGGAGGCCTCGCTGCTACCTGATGCGCCCATCGGCGCGCGGCGCTCCCAGATGGGACTTGGGGTCTGGACTCAGTGAGCTCCAAGGGTTTTTGGGGCATGCCTGCATGACAGGGCAGGCGGTTGGGCCCACAGCGCAGACGTCAGCTGCCTCCCACAGCTCACCCACCAGGCTGTCTAACCAACGCTCCAGCTCCGGGCCGGTCAGGGCTGCGTTCCTCTTGGCTTGCTCCACGTAGCCCAGGCTGACGGGGATGTTGAGCACCGGGTTGAGGCCGTGGAAACTCTGCTCCATGTAGCTGTTCTTTGCTGGCCCGTTGTGGAGCTTCAGCGTATCCTCTGGAGAGAGACATGAGGAGGAGCAGAAAGAGGGGAGACGGATGATGTGTGAGGGGTGGATAATCAGCGGTCAGACAGAGAGAAAGAGAGGGAGGGGATGGCAGAAAAGAAGAGTTGAAGGGAAATGGAGAAAAGAAAAGGAGAGACATTAATGGTAAAATATCAAAGCAGAGAACGTGATTTGCTTCAGTGAAATCTGAAACACTGAAACTGGTTACTAATTGGCTTGAATTGATTTTCACGACTGGACTCTCTACATCCCGCTCTTTGATGTGGTTTGTCAGGCATCTGCAAGGCTGACTTTTAAGAAACAGCCAGACACAGTAAGACGCGCCCTCAGCCCTTCTTCCCATGACAGTCAAGCTGGGCAGACACAACTTTAAACAGTTTCCCCACCCCGAGTTTCAGTGAAGCTTTAAATTCCTCACTGGTCCTCTAACTGTGGCGCTAGCATGACTGAGCAGACATCAGCACTTTTTATGCCCTGGTGACAGAAAGAAGCAGTCAGACATGAGCAGCTCCACCAGGAAAAAGACCAGTCAGACTGAAGCCGGCTAGCTTAGCGGTGGCAGAGTGTGATATGAAGTCATGCATCTGTGTAGTTCTGTGTTGTGTATAAAAACGTGTGGTATGTGCATGTGTGTGAGTGTGTGTGAGTGTGTATGCATGGGTCTGCTACTGCCAATGAGAGTGGAAGGCCACGTCATAAAGTTTTACTGGCACTGCATGTAGGAGGGAGACCTGGTGCCAGACGTGGCAGTAAATTAGAGGAGGGTGGAACAGCTAAGCTGAAAGTACACACACACACACACACACACACACACACACACACACACACACACACACACACACACACACACACACACACACACACACACACACACACACACACACACACACACACACTAACACACACATACACGCACACAGTGAAAGAAAGAGATAGAAACAAAACGGACCCATGTAATTTTATATTAGATGACTCTTAAGACCCCAAGATACATAATCCCTTGATACTAGACATTTTCACTGATGTGAAAATTAAAGGCACAATCTGTAATTTAATGATGGTCCAATTCACATGATGTAGAGGTGTCTCAGCCTACAAATGGCTGCTTGTTTCGGATTTTTCTCCTTCTTACCCATAGGGGTGGGCGATATATATCGCGTACAATAGTATCCAAAATGTTGCTTTAACAATGTTCAACTTTACGCTATGTCCTTAAGTGTGAGTGTGTGGGTGAATGGTTGTCAGTCTGTGTCAGCCCTGTGATTGACTGTTGGCCAGTCCAGCGTGTACCCTGCCTCTTGCACAATGACAGCTGGGATAGGCTCCAGCCACCCACGACCCTGAACAGGATAAGCAGTTCAGAAAATGAATGAATGAATTTTACATTATCAAGTATTACTTTTTCGAAAAAACAAACAGACGGTGCTCGAAAGTCCTCATTCGCTGAATGCTTGCCTCAGAAGCGAACCAATGGACAGGGTTCAGTCACGCGACTCAGAGAGAACCAAAACACAACATGGTCACACATGGAAGAAACATGTAGGAGTCTCCCGTCTCAGTGGATGATTTATTGGCTTGATGTGGGCCCACATCCCTCGCCTGGAAATAGCTTGGAGTGTGTATTGCATCTTCACAGAGAGGGTGTTTGGAGATGTTTCTTGTGGTGGTTTTTCCAGCTCTCTGTCCGCTATATGGAATGAGCTCGTCTGTGTGGGTAAATGCACGCATGTGTGTCTGTGAACGTGAAACGGCATGAGAAGAAATGTGAACATGGTGATGTACAAATGACATCCCGTCATGTAAAGTAGATAAATAAAACAAGGCTATTTAGTCTGTTAAATAAAAAAAAAAACACAAGTCATAGACCTGATTGATGAGAGAGGGAACTTTTTATCACTTCTGCTGTGATCTGGTGCGATATAGAAAATAAAATTAACTCCACTTCCAGGGGGGGCTCTGTTGGGAGGGCGGGCGGCACCCTATACAATGGTAGGGAAACACTGTCATTGTTAAGTTGCTATAGAGTATTGTCGGACAATGTTTTACAGAGATGTATAAAGAACTTTAAAAATTAACAAGAACTGTTGTTCTGAAATTCTGTGTCCTTTTATAGTTTCCTCTTGGTAGTTAAGTAGTTTCACAGTATTTTTTGTTCAATATCGTCAGAATATCGTTGTTGGAAAATTAAAATAATAATCGCAATATATTTATTTACCCTTATCACCGACCCCTGCTTACACAATACATGTTGATGTATTCAAAACCCTTCTGCACAAGACAACAACCTCACAGGTTTGAAGCATTTACTGAATACAGAGGAGTTAGTGTCATGTCATTCAAACCCATTCTGAGCTGTGGAGCCCAAAAAGTAAGGGGCTCAGAGGATGAGTTGGCCGTCTCTTAATCAGAAAGTCAAGGTCATGAAAAGCAATGGATGGTTATTGTTTGGCCCAGAGACTTTGGGGCAAAAGAAGAAAAGATTAATGTGGTCATCTTTTTTATGTTATACATACATATCCCGCAGGTTGTGTACAGCACCAAAGTGTTGAATAGCATAAGGTATAGCCGCACAACTCACTTCACTCACTGGGTTCTCGGCAAAGTCACCAAGGTATTAACAGAGATTTTCAAGTCACATCTTATTGAAACTTATCATTTATATGAAAATAAGTCAGCCCTGCAACACAGGCGCTTGATCAAAGTAAATAACTGCGAGCTCAAGAGGATCCAGCCTAACAGAGCAGGAACATAACAGCGCATCAGTCTTGTCTCAGGGCTCTCATATCCAGTCTTCTCCATTCATCTTTTAATAAATTGGTGCATTGATGGGATTCAGGCTAAATTCTTATGGTTATTTAAAAGAAATAGTTGCCATGAGCTTGTATCAGGAAACACTCAAAGGTATATTTATTTATCTTAACTACAGTTGTATTCACAGCCCTGGATAACATTAGAAATCTTTATCAGCAAAGATGTTTCTATGACCCAAGTCTGGGAACACGGTGAGGTTTGACTCTCATGTGACTTTTGACAACATTTCAGTTTTGCCTCTTATCCGTGCTGGCTGATTGATTTTTTTGCTGTCATTGAACACTGTGTAATGTGTATGAACAGCTCACAAGGTTATTAAGGGCGACTTGATGACAAACAACCAGGGTCTGCAGAGGCCCATGGGCTTGATTAGAAAGGGCAGCAATGCAAATGCAAAGCTGTGTGTGTGTGTGTGTGTGTGTGTGTGTGTGTGTGTGTGTGTGTGTGTGTGTGTGTGTGTGTGTGTGTGTTTGTTTCTGTGAGTGCTCCTCTATGGCAATCTGTACACAGGCCTTCATAAATGACAGCTAAATAAATCCAACCTCTGTCCTTCAATTTTCTTCATTCTGCTTATTAACTCCTGATAAAAAGCACGACTTTACAAAGCAACTGCAAATATCAAGTGTGGTGAAGTTGTGATTTTCAAGAAAGTGTGTGCATCGTTTTGTCAATGCAAGAGCTTTACATTGCCAGCTTCTCCAGATGATCTTGCAGGATTGTTCAACTCATGATACCAAAAAGAAATACAGAGAGAAAGATACCAACAACAGGTAACAATGTTTTTCTGTGCTGATTTACTTTGCATTTATAGAATATTCATGGGGGAGATATTATGTGTTGGTTTTGGTCTTGGTGAGTTGGTGTAAGTATGTTGTTTTTTTTGTCATTATATATTATTATGTGCTTTTGCTCTGCTGTTGCCTACAGACAAACAGGAAAGCTAATGTTGTGGTTGACATAGATCATGGATGAGGCTTTTTTAAAAATTTTTTCTTAATCTGGTACACAGTCAGGAGTGCATACCTCGTGTTTCATTTCAAATGGTTAATGTCGTTTCTATGTTTAGCTTTCAGCCCAGGTTGGTATTGTCTGTTCAGCACAGTAAGTGATAGATGTGGGCTCAATTGAAAACAATCAGTTGAATGAGAAGCTTCCTGTGTGACCTACAGGAAACTGGTTTAGTTGGAGTTTGGAAAACAACTAATGTACTCCTCCGTTTACAATCCAGCAGAGATTCAATGTTCACAGGCTTTGAGGAGAGGCTGAGGCTGCGATTTTTCTGGATTGCACAGGTAAGGATTTTATTTTTTCCTGTGTGCTATCTAAATAATGATTTATTTGACATTTAGCGTAACTTGTGAAAGATGCTATGAGGAGGATCTGTTTTAATTGCACTCCCTCGCCACCTTCTGGCCCGGGGTCTCCACACACGGTCGTAAATTACTTTTAGTGAGGCGTGTGTTTGTTTTGGAATTAAATGGAGATTGGATCAAGACAAATTTTCTTTGTTCGAGACAACTTTTTTACTGGATACAATGCACCAAGGTAAGGGACTTATCAGTACAGTTACGTAGAGCTACAGTTTGAAACGTGACATCAAGCAAACGTTGCAGCATCCAGTTATAGTGGCATCAGCTGCCCAGTGCTCCGATGTATCTGTAGGCTAACGTGACAACAAGTAAACACTGTCAGTTTGTAAGTAGTTTAGTAGCTGTCTACATTTGGCACAGCTGACTCCTGTGTTAACCATCACTACAAAATTAGTCACAGAAATCGTTTTCAGCAGAGAAAAACAAAGAGCTGTGTGTTTTATCTCTAATCACTTCTAAACTTCGTCAGCTAGTGGTGCTGTCATAGAGACCTAGATCCTGCTCACAGCCCCTTTAAGTACTCTTTGATAAATAATTATGTGTGGTGAAGAAGAGCAATGAGCCAAGCAAGCAAATAAAAAAATCATGATGTTGAAACTGAAACAAATGGCCAGTGCTTGTTAAAAATAACTCATAACAATCACAGAGGAAAAGCTCTCCCACCTTGACGTATGGGCTGGTGCTTGGTATAGGCCAGCGGGGCAATAAGGAAGTGCATCTCAGCCACGGGACTCCAGTGATGGAGGATGCGTACGCTCCACACCCCGGGCCGCAGAGGCTGGTTTAGCGGAGGGCGGTAGTGTGTGTACTCAGCGCTGGCATCGATCAGGATGTCGTATGTTGCCGCAATGACATTGGTGGGGTCGATCCACACGACTGTAACAGTGACGTTGGGACCCTTGTTCCACTTCTGCATGCCCACGGTCTCGTCCATGGGGCCCATCAGGCCACCGAAGTTCCGAAACATGCGCTCTTTGGCGTCCCACTCTGTGCCAATCTGATGGAAAAAAGGCAAAGAGAAGAAACAGGAGAGAAGAGTGAGTGACAGAATGAGGCAAGAAGCAAGACAAGCAGAGAAGCCACACCAAAACGGAAAAGAGATGCTGGTACATGAATTCATTCCTGCAACTGCACATATAGCCCAGAGATCATAAATAACTAACAATATCTCCATACACCACTATTTGAGCATACTATTAAAATAACCAATATCTGCATTGAATTATCATGGGAAATAATCTTCAGCATGCATTTTTTATCAAACAGCAGCACACTCCAGCCCAGCCCTCCACACAGACATTATATAATGTTATAATATGCAAAAGCTTTCAGGCCTGGTTGTTCCTCCCTTCATGTTTGAGTCTATCTGTCAACACTTTCTGGTACTGTATGCCTGAGTGTATCTCTGACAAGGGATGCAAGGAGGCAGGCTGAGGAAAGGCGTATGACTAGAACCTGACCATATCCCTGCGGGGTGCAGATCAAATGCAGCCTTGTTTGGTCTCTGAGCACATTTAAAAGAGATAGAAAAAGATGAGGAAGCCAATGAAAAGCAGGATCTAGTCTTAGCGGCATTTAACCTGAAGTGAAAACTGCAGTAAAGAGGATTACAACCTAATATCAGTGAACAAATCCACACTGAGAAACACACTTTACATCCTGACATATGCAGGCAGAGAAATCTCAACCTTTTAACAGAACAAAGAGAGACAGACTTGTTACCCAGACTTTTTCAGCCTTTTAAAAGGACCAAAGGGCTGCATTCTCTGTGGCAATTTTGAGAAAGTGAGTATAAATTTTTACAGCTTTATACCAAAGTCAAATATAACTTTAGTGAGTTATGAGCCACGCAGTGCCTGTAGCTGCAGAACGCTGGAGGAGCTGCCAGCCTGCCGCACACTGGAGACCTGCCAGTGAAACAATGAGCCAATTTAAGAATATCACATCCACTAAGCTTACATAACAAACATTTAGTGTAAACACCAGGTCTGTTAGTTTGATTAGACTGAAATTTAAAGGTTATGTCTTCTGAACTTGTGATTTCATAGTAAAATACTAATTCTGTTACACCACTTGGACCTTGTACAGAGAAAACAAAAATAAACAGATACAAAGAGAAAAGGAAGAAACAACAAAAGCAGAAAGAAAGCAGAAGCTTGGCTAATTGGCTTCATCATTGCGGTTAGGACTGTAAATGGAGAGGTGTGATCTGTGTTGGTTCGATCGCAGAGATTGCAAAACGATGTGGTATGCAAAATGAGAGACATGAAGTGATCCAGATTGATGAAGGAGATGAGGTGATTGAGAGGGGGGTGGGTAGGGCACGCGTACACACACTCGCACTGGCGGTGAAAGATGTCTGAGGTGTTGGCAGAAATGTGAGAGGGATGGTGGCTTTAGGAAGCGCTCATCCTTACAAAGCTAGCTGATTAACACAGCCTCACCCTGCTGCACGATCAATGGCTGCCTGGAACTGACTCTGCATTTCATCCTCTGAGAATTGAGATTGCAATGTACAATATAAATAGACATTACTTGCATAAATGAGACAGTGTGTGCGTGTGTATGTGTGTGTGTGTTTATTAGCCATCCGTAAAAGACACCTCTCTGTAATCTCAATTATTGGACTGACCTCTACTGTTTCTGCCCTTTGGACCTCGGCTCTTTTCTCTTTCAATTACCAATCAACTCTCTTGTTCTTCTGTCTGTCGATCATTGCTTTATTCAAGGCTGACTTGCTGGCACACCCTGCATCTCTGATTGATTGGCAGCACTCTTATTCAAAACTCCAAAAAAAGAAAAGGAAGTATTGACAGAAGAATCTCACTGTAATCCACTGGGAGAAAGAGCAATGCTGGAGACAGACTAAAGTTAGACTTGTTTGAGGGGGTTTCTGACAATGCTCATGTGCTGCGTGTAGGAGGAGACCCTCTGAGACATGTTTCTGGCTCTTACACGTGGCTTCTTCCATAACGAGAAAAAGAATAAATAACATACTGTTTATAATGCACAACTGATGCAGCAGTCAAAGTTCCCTTCTTTGAGGATTTTCAGGACAGACGAGTGACTGTACACTGTTCAACTCTGAAAAACACACGGTGCTCTGTGCACACTGCCTAATAAGGTGCACATGCAACTTGTTGACTGGCTGTGTGCCTCATGACTGAAGCTCAGGTCCAACTTTAATTACCACTGGAAAAGTTCTGAAAGTAACAAGCATTAAAGACATCATAGTATATAACCTGACGCTGAACACAAACACATCACTGCCTCCATTTCTGTAAAAACTTTTCAACAAAGTTTTCTATCTTGTTAAGTTGTGCTTTTCTACATCAAAACCTCATGTATTTTTTGTGACTTGGGTACCGCTCTCTTGTTGATGAAAAAAACACAGCAGCTAATTGACAAAGTCACCAGTACGAGGAAACTCTGTCTTCCAGTATGAAAGTGGGTCAAACAGGGATTAACTTCTGGCCCATTTCACCCAGAGCTTCAGCCTATAGCTTACCATGACCTCCACACTCATCCTGTCCCTTGCTGCTTCCACCCAGTAAGCTTTGGCTTAAGACCAACACCCAATCAAGCCATATGACTGCTCACCCAGTCACAGGCTTATGACCTTCTTTCACTTACAGCTGTATTTAGAAGCACGTAGTTTAGTGGAACTAATGCTGATCCTGCAACCTCATGCCCTTTACCCTCTTTCTTTCAATTACCCCCTGTGGAGACTAATCTGTTCACTCACACTTTCCACTCACCCTTATTTAGATATCAGGAGAGTTTACCCTGCTCTACCCTCTGCTGTTGTCCTGACAAACAGCTGAAGACATGAACTTTGTTTGCTTTAGCTTTAATCTTTTACTCCCTGCATTACTCTGCACATCCAGGAAACACATGTGCACTCCCATCTCATATCCATCTCCTCCATCTGACCTGGCAACCACACAGACCTTTTCACCATTTCATCAGCTCCCCTGCACTCACACACTCTCACACCTCCTTTAAATGTGGCAGGTCAATCGGATCAGGCAGCAGTATGGACAGTCCCAGTCTACATCTGGTCCTGATTAAACCACAGGGCATGAATGCCCCTGAGGCTCTGTTCAGAGGCTTATTAGAGGCACTTCTTGTGGGGGTAATCAAACACAGGTGCTCACAAGCAGCACCAGAGGACTCCCCTGGGACCCCATTTACACTACTGAGGGACTCGGAGTGTCGATGACTGGATGCCTGCTAATAAAGACACACTGTAGAGTCCTGAGACAGGAAGGGTGAGGACCATGGAGTGCAGGGTGGGGAATTCCTTCTCTTTGTAGTTGTACAAGCTCAGAGTTGTGTCGTAAAAAAACAGAGCTAAATTATTATTAACTACTTTGTTAATGCCTTCTTACTAAGAATTAGATGAGAGCATAAACAGTTTCTTGTCAAAATTAAAGATGTGAAGTTACAGCCAACAGCTGGTAAGCTCAGCTCTACATAAAAAAGAAAACAGAAGGGAACAGCCAGCTTGGTTGAAAAATAAGAAAATAATTTGCCATTGAACACTGCTTCAGGCGCTTTGAGGCCTTTCTGTTTGGTAAGGAATGCGGTGTAACCTTGGGTCGGACTTGGAGGTGGTTTCCGGGATGAAGACTTTGTTTCCCAGCTGTAGCGTAGTTTAGTTACAGGTCATATTTAGTGCTACTCACAGCCCTGTGCTCTGAGAGATGTCATTAATGTTTAACATTAGAGAATCCTGGTCATGTCCTGCCAGTCATCTACCAATCAGAGCTAACGTAACCTCACTCTTCATTTTATTGATAGACTCTCAAGTTTGAACAGACCACAGCAGAATAACTGCTGCATGTGGGCTGGAATCAACATTATTACAAGCAGCTTAACCCGTGCTTTAGTCCATACTCTTTACGGATAGGTACCAAATTAGATGTACCTACTGAATTCTGTCTGCAGCACCAATTCATGGAAAATCAAATGGTACCATGTTTTGGTACCTTAACACATCTCTGTGACTGTGAGGGAGTAAAAGGGAAGGTGATTTTTCATAGTGGACATGAAAACAGCATTGCAAGTTTCAATGCTGAGAAACAGATATTTTTATATGTTTACATATGAGATTTTATTGTAACACAAATTAATATTTATTCCTACATAAACACACAAAAGTACTGAAAATGTGTACCATTGAGTACGGATACTGATTGCCAGGTGCTGGGCGTGGGTACTGCATTGTTTCAAATGTAAAAGTGCTCTATCACTCTCCTGTTTAGCTTTCTAATGCTCTTCTGTCCTTTTTCTTCTGAACAGTTCAGCTCCAGTGTCCACCATTACTACAAAATTAATCAAAGCAAAAATAAAAGGATGGATCTCGCTGTTAAACTTTGCTGGCTGGTATCGTGTCATCAAAGAGACTTTCAGTCTAAATTCCATGGATCAGTGTTCGGGAAAATCTAACCTGACCACTGAGAAATAGCATGTTGAAAAAAAAACAATTCTGAGTTGGAAAATTTTATCATAAATTGTTGATTATGCACAAGATAATATATAAAATTGAGACTATTTCAGTATCACTTAAAAATTCCACACAGTGCCTTTAAAGCTGATTCACCAACATCAAATTTCTTGTTCAGTTTTATTACAAGGTAAAAAAGAGCAACAACAACACACTCAGATTCTCCAAACTTGGAGGCTGAAACTACTTTTTCAAACAAAGAAAGGTGAGTTTGCTTTCAGCTTTTTTTACGAGCTAAGATAACTGACTAAAGTTGGATGCTTTATCTTATCTGACAGACTGTATTTTGAGTTGACTCTGGGGAGAAAAGACGTGTATTTTACCTGGTGTTTACCTTACTTCCTCATAACATGTGTGTGCAATACATTGTGTTCAAATGAGGAGTAAACCATCAGTCAAAGTCAGCCACTCTACTGCGTGAGATTTGCCCAACAAATGGTAATGTACCTCTCAATGTCAAGTCTTACTCGAGGGGAAATACTAATTTTAACTGTGTGTGCTGTAAGTGGTCTGACTCTAAATCAAGCTGTAAAAGGCCGATAAAGGCAGCTGGGAGGCAGCAGCACAAGAGTGAAAAGAGAGACGTATCTGTCTTCCTTTATACCTGCAGGAGGACAGGCAACATATTGTTAAGCAGACCATATGGTTTATCCTGCAAACTCTGGCACATAGCTTGAGTATAATGGGTCATATCAGCGAAGTTGAAAAATAGCACCGAGCTACTGGTTTTACACCGTGCTGTCTTATTTGAGCTCTCTCTGCTATCCTTTTGACTGACACATGGACAAACTGACTGACTGACAGCCACTGCACAGTACCAGACACTGAATGCTTCTCAGGCTGAGCATCCAGATAAAGCCTCAGCTCACATCACTTCTCTGTCACTCACGGTTTCATAGGCTAGATACACAAGCAGGGCTTAGTGAGAGGAGCTGGTATGGAGACTGGGCGTCTAGTTTCCTCTAAGTTCACTTTGAGCCTGCAGAGAGAGGTCAGACAGGGTCAAAGCGTGTCCAGGTGTATGTGTGGCCTACATGGACTACCAAAGCAAACAAATGATTCACAAGTTTGTTGACATTTGTCCTTCCCACAAAGCTGTGCCAGATAAAGCTGAGGAAAAGGGTGATTCACATCCACTCCATTAATTTTGTCCTTTTTAAAAAGGCACTCTGATGCTGTCACATCACGCCAAGCTGCTGTGTCCTAAACAGGCATTGTAGTAAACAGAAACACAGATTAACATAACAAGACAATCAGGAGAAGCATTCCAGTGTGAAGGTGAGGAGACGTTCTATTAGGAAACAACAAATAAGCAGCACATGAAGCACTCATCCCTATAAACTTGGATGAATTCAATCAATTTACATTTTACAAGGCCATTACAGGCACCAGTTTAATTGTGTGGGGATGCACTGTTATGAGTTTCAGCAAGGTCGCCATAGCAATGAGTATGAGGTCACCATGGCAATGAGCTCTATATCTCACCACTAATTATGTGCACCACAAAAGGAAAAGTATGTGGTGCTTAGGCTTTTAATGGAGCTCATTTCCTGACTCTGGCAATCGCTGACTGATGGTTTTGTGACTTATGCCAAACAAGTGACTTAAGTGTAAATGGAAGTGAAATGCTTTGTCATGTTTGCTGACTCACCTCTGCGAACTGCAGCCGGCTGAAGGTGCTGCTCGGAGGCGTTGTTAGCTTGAAGTTTTTCTTAGGAGACACCCAGGTCTCCATGGTCTCCAGCTTGCTTGTGGCCAGATTGGTGGCATGGTGTTTGACCAGGTAACCCTGGAACTGGTCCGACTGGAAGTAGAGATGCACTGACACTGGGTGGCCCATCGGGAAGTACCTGGAAGAGCAACGAGAGTGAGAATCTATTAGCAAGTCTGATACCTCTTGATTTATCTGCTGTTAAAGGAAGGGAATATCTGGATTCATGTAACGTTTCCTGAGAGCCTTGGACATGCCAATGTGTCTGCATGCTAATGCTTGCTCAGAGGAGATAAGTGGGCTGTCAGTGTGTTCTGCGTAACGTGGTGGACATTAATTCAATGACCTTAAACGAAAAAACCCAAAACAGAAAACAAAACAACAACAAAAAAAATCAGTTAAAGACAGCTGTTTTACATGTCTTGTTTTTTTGCTATGTCAAAGTGTGGATAGCACATGTTTACTTGCGTAGAGTATTTTCACATTTGCAATTGACTATTAAAGTTCATTAAACATGTAATCTATTAAGTGACTGCTTAAAAATCAAAGCAGGGTTGAGAACTTCAAAACAACCAAATTGTAACCTTTTCAAAGCTAATGATGCTTCACAAAGTGCTGGTTGCTTCAGCATATGCTTTGATTCTGTGGAAGGAATGGTTAAAGAAGCCATGTGACAGATGAGACCACAGCATCCTGCAGGCTTAAGAAATTACAGAACAGTAATGGTCTGTATTGGCAGCAGATTTAGATTACTCAGACTGCACACACACACTCACACTCAGGTTCCAAACATGTTAAAAGTCTTCAAAGAAAGTTGAAGTGGGTCATCCAGTCAGCCGAAGCCTGATAGAGGTCCTGCCCTTCTGATTAGTCTGTTGTTTGTTGGTGTGTTGATTCATACTGCACAGAGGGGGGCCCTCAGGGCAGCCAGCCCAAGTGACTTCTGGAAAAACAAAAAAGGAGCCAGGGTGGGCTCTGCTGGAGAATGCTCCACAGCTGCTCTCTGCACACTGACTCTGACTTCTTCTCGCCAAGATTTCTCATCCTCGGTCTCTTCTGCTTCCTTGAATTCGTCTCCATTCCACACACACAGACCGACACACACACTCACACATGCACACACACACAATGCCCCTCCTGGCTCCTCAGTGCCCAGGGCCTCATCAGTATTCCACTAAAGGACCAGGAGTCAGCCCGTCCCGGTAAATGCTACCCTGACAAGCAGAACAGCAAATATTTACACCCACAAGGATAGCAGTGCACACTCCCTCATCTCCTGCTCCCTTTGCCGTGCTTTCTCCCTTTATCTCCCCTCTGTTTTCCCACCTGCCTTTTCCTCTTCTCTTCTTTCCTTTCCTCTCCTTTCCAACTTTCTCATTCTGATTTCTTTCCCCATCCCTTTGTGCTCACAACCTCCCCCCAGCCCAGTCATTCCCAACAGAGAGGCGGCTGCCAGTGTGGGAGGCAGTGAGAAGGGCTCGGGGCGTAGCCGGCACAGAAGCTCCATTCAGGCTTTTACTCCACGGTTTGTCCGAGTCACAGCGTGCCTCCAAAAAGACCCAATCCCGTCTCTGTGGTCTTTTTCTTGCCTGTGCTGCAGTCTCACTGTGAGGCTGTTGGTCACACATCTGAATTCTGCATGAATGAAAAATATATGGCCACACACACCATGTGTGGCCCACTTCAGATTTCAGATCAGGACTCAAAAGAGACATGAGCCGTCAAACTGTTTTTTTTTTTACAGTTTGGCTCAAGTTTTAACGACAGATTCTTAAATTATCTGACCTGATGGGTTGATGTTCAAATCAACCAAACAGAGATAATTCATACTTGTATCATATTCAACTACACTTCACTCAACCGGAGCACAGCAGGATGAATAAAAAAAGCACACAGGCTTGTTTTTTGTTTAGCTGGATCTGAACATTGCTTGGCTGCAGCTGTGACTCATTGTAACACATTATTTATGTATGAATTCCCTGATATTTTCGCTCATATACTTCATTTAACAAACCCACTCCTACACATTTAAGATTATTCAAAACCCCTTTTGCCCAGCCATCACACAGAGAATGATGAGAAATAGTGCATTATTCATAACTTCCGCTCTGTAATACCGCAGTGATTAATTTATGACTGAACACGTCACAGACCAGACAGGCCCAGCACAGACGTCTGACAGTGTGCTAAATTATGATATTTCTATTAAGCCTTTTGATGCTGTAGACTTAAATATTATATGACAGCAATGACACAAAACACAACACAGACGTGTTGGGTTGGCTCCAGTTTCTGCTTCACGTGTTGCCATAAACTTGACACATGTTCAGGGGGTTGGAAAACCTACGAGGTTGTTCAACTCCACTGCTCTGACAGCCTGATCTTAAAAGAGAGGAACCTGAAACACACTTCAAACCGTATCAATCAAAAAATATCAGCTTCTTTCATGGAAAAACAGATTTAAAGCTTGCCTCTTCAGTTTGATCTGTTTTTCTTTGACATATATCCTTGTTCCTACTGTTTAAATCCAGTTATTACGTTAAGGTAATGTGAAGTTCATGGTGTAGACACTGAGACGACACATGACTTCTTCAGAAACCTTTCTTGTGTGGATAAAAACAAAGTAGCAAGACTGCCCCATGATAAAACATCATCTTTTTGGGAGCAGACTGAATGTTTCTCTTTCATCTGGATGCTGAAAACAGACTTTGAGGTTTCTGGCAAAACTGCCAAGACAACAGTAACAACCTCTCGAGTTGTCCCTGAGTTACTATTCTTCAGAAATCAGGCACTAGAATGCTTGAAGAGTTTCAACAACTGGTTCAAGGGTTATCTCTCTCCTCATTCTGGCTGTAGGGATAAAAGTTGCATGCTGTAAGAGAAAAAAAAAAAAAAAATTATGCGGTAGTTGCCAATATCTGCTTTCTGCAGCGCTATTAGTCATTTCAGGACGGCTTCCAAACACCACCTAAATCATCCTTTTTATTACCAACATGCCTTCTCATCTGCGTTCAATTAGCTCCATTACAAATAAAAGGCAGTGAGAGAATCTGGACTAAGCTTTGTGAAAACACCATTAAATCAGCTTTACAGGCGTTCGGGCCCTGCAGACTTCATCCTGACTCACTGTTTGTGTATGAGGGCTTTCGACCTGACCCAAAGGCCCAAAGAGCTTAATGCACCTCTAATACAAATGTGGACATTCCCTTCTGTGTACAGTTAATTTCAGTCTATATATACACATAAAAATCCACACTTACAATACGTTCTTGAGTTTATGTTAACAGGAAGCAACACATACATGTTTACAATACCCTCTCCTCCCCAAAAACTAAAGGAAATATTTCAATGGATAGACAGAATCTAGCAAAAAGACCAACCATGAAAAGATTAGGGATGCACTGATCCAACTTTTGATATCCCAATTCCAATACTGATACCTGGGTTTTGGGTATCAACCAATACCGATACTGATTTGATACCAGTGTTAAATAATAACCTGCATGCCCTACAGTTCATATTTATTTTAACTTTAAGTGTTTAAATGCTAAACAGCAGTTTGGTTAAAACAATTTTTTTTAGAATTTACAGAAATGACTATTTGATTGTTAATTTTCATGCCCTGTATACTAATTCATAGTTTAGCCTTGGTGTCAAGTTCGGACTGATCTTTTCCCACCAATACCTGATCCAGCTTTTAGAGGCTGTATCGGGGCCGATACACGATACCAGGATCAAATCGGTGTATCTGTAGTCAAGATCTAAATTTTCTATTTGTAAAATTCTGCAACTAGTGACATGTTGTAGACACCAAAAAAGGAGATTCACTGCATGCTGGGTAAACATCTATGTTCAGATTTGTGCAGAAAACAATTACGTTTAATAACAAATTAAAAGAAAAAAGCAATATCATGTTTTAAAAAACTGCCTCTTGGGTATGTTCAATGAGTGAGCTAAAGTCTACATGAACAAAAACTTCCTCACATTTAAAACTCTCTTTAAATCTTCAAACACAGAAACACACATGCAGACTGTTACTGCACTGCTCTCTTTCTCTCCTGCTGTTTGACCTTTGACCTCCCAGCTTTCTGTTCCTGCTTTAACATGTAAATGTTTGGGATGGGGGTTTGCTTGTTTGCTATAAGGAGAGACTTTTTCACAAAGACTCATTTCCTGGCGTTGATAGGAATTTAAAGGGCCCACACCCTGTTTTTCATGCAAATTCATGGCACACGTAAACACACACATGCATGTAAACTGTATGTCAGCACCTTTCGCCTAAGCTGCCACTGCGCTCCCTCTGCAGCATGTAAGTGGAACCAGCCCCAGCCGATAGATGGTTTTGAGGTTTGACAGATGGAAACATGCTTCCTTTCTCGGCTCTGCTGTACCCACATTACTTTAAGGAGAACACCCACAATGCAGCAGGGTGTGGGGGGAGTGTTGGCGCTAGATTCCTCTTATAACAGAGACTTGCTAATAAGAGGTAAACCAACTCAGCTGACACGAGGGGATCAGTTCTGTGTTACCTAACAGATCTCCTCTGGGAAACTCAGTGAAACTGCATAAAGCTCTAGTAAATCAGAAAGTCTTTCAAACTTTCTAGAAAAGAAGAATATAAGTTAACAGCTCTGATGTCGACCCACACAATAATATAGCATTGTCTCACAGTGGGTCTCCATATGTCCTTGGAACAATTGCTTTCTTCCATGCTGAGCTATATTAAACTTCTCTCATCCTGCCTCGTGTGGAGCTAAAGTCTTGGTAATGTTTGTTCATTAAAATAAACGTAGCGTTGTCATCTTTAATGCTCGCTTTAGATGTTGTGCTTGTTTGCTTGATCACTTGTGTTCAAGGTGAGGTGCTTCTGATGGTTACATGGGGCGTTCTGTCAGAAACACACTAATTAGCTTACACCTCTGCTTTCTGTTGTGCATGAGCATATTTTACTTGTCACTGTTTTTGAAATCACTTTGTGTCTTGCTGTGCAGTGAAACTAAAGGAAAGCTGACCTGAAATGCTCTTACACCAGATGTTACTGAAAACATATGTCGCAGAAAACCCACACTGAGTACATGGAGCTGAAATGTTCCATCTTGTCATTAAATATGAAACCCTAAAGTGGTTTTCCCCTTTTCATTTAACCACTTGTATTAACAGCACTAAAATCATACATAATACACTGGCCTGGAGGGACAGCTTTCAATGCCATGACCCATATAACCTCATTATATCTGAGATAAACTGACTGAGTGTCATATCATGTTACGAAACGAATCGCGCTCACCCAGAATCCCCAGCTGCTGATTGGAACTGCATTGTTATCCCTTATCAGGGATGAGGCCACGTATGAAAAAAGCTTTCAGTGTAGGTTGTTGTTTCTTATGCTGACTAAGCTAAGGTGAGGCTGGCTTTAAAAACAAGCTACAGTGCACCTGTGTGAGTAGGTGTAGGCGTGTCATGATGCTGCGGTGATGAAGTATTTGCATAAGTGAAAGTGCCTGTGTTTACAAACTAACCTGCAGCTGTGATCCTTTGGGTTTCCCTGCAGTGAGGCAGCCGCACGGGCCAGGCCCAGCCGTGAGAAAGAGTGGAAGTACGTGAGCTGCGTGTCTGACAAACTGGCCACGCCATCTGGCTCATCGTACAAGTTCTCCCAGTATGAGTTCAGGCTCGGCGTTCCCTGGGGAAACGGTCCAAACAGATAGGCATCCAGCTGGTTCACTATCTCCTGGTTCACGCTGGCTTCAAACTTCCTAGCGAAGAAGGTGGGCCGCACTGTTTGCTGCACAGAGGAAGGGAGGGATGAGACAAAAAGGGAAAAAAGGAGAAGATTAGGAAATGCGGGTGTGCCGGACGGCAGGGTAATAAATGAGATGCGTAACATGTGTTTGGAGGTGGCGTGTGGGCAGACAGAAGAAAGAGAAGGTAGGGGATGTGTATGGTGGCATATTTTTCCATATGGGTCTGTGAATAATTCTTTAACACATTAAAGTAAAAGGAGTCCAGGTTTCTCTTATAGTCTGAATAAAAGAGCTTGAAATAGCTGCTGCAACATCACCCTACAAGGCAAGCTCCACTTTAGCATTCAGAGGCTATGTTCCTTTTCTTTTCCATAAACTCCACTGTCTCTCTTTTATTGAGATGCAGAATGAGCTGCCTTAATGCATTAGATCTTATTTTTGCAGTCGTGGTTTCCCATCTGGGGGTGGGATTAAGGGTTGGAGGGTTATTGAACGAACACTCCTTTTATTAAGCATTGCACTCCTCGTCAGACTCTCAAAACACATGAAAAATACATTCAAATACCAGAAGAAGAGATACTGCCTTTTAATTTTGCACATTCTCTTTTGTTGTGCGACGAGAGCCGGAGAAAGACTTCTGTAAACAAACTTTGAAGTGCAAACTTGGTGCAAAGACGAAATGAGCGATGCTTATACAAAATAACTAATTTTCCTTGGTGTCATTCAGAAATGTGTGAAAACAAAAACAAGGTCTAAGTAGTAGACGTTAATGACTGGTGAAAGCTCCAGAGGTCACATGACTGTTTTCAGGAGTACCAAGCTAAAATGATGGTGACAGCTACTTTTTGTGCTTCACATGAGTCCCTTGTCATTAATTTCAGTCGGTCTTTAAATCCTCGTTAAGACAATCAAATTAACCAGGATATGACCCTGCAGATGGAAATACATGATAACTGTCCAAAGATCATAACCATAGATCCTAACAAGTAAATTACATCTCAATGGACTGTCTGAGGAAAGGAACATGGATGCATTACTGAAGCTGTGAGTCACTCTGACCACTTTAGTGTGGAATGAGGAGTCAGTCTAGGTTTTTGACTGAAAATGATAAGGAGTGTTTTTGGAGCCCAAACCATGTGGTTTTGATCCTGAGATGTCTCTGGATAAAATTAGTCGTGTTATTCTGTGACAGGGACTGCATTTCCCATGAGGGCTTTCATCAACTCTTGTAAAGATGTGGCTCCTGCTGAAGTTTACACAAATGGAATTCAGCTGTATTTATAAAACTTTATTTCTAAACTTTCTGCAGGATACAGAGCCAGGATTTAATGTGCTGAGTATTACAATAAAAGAAAAAAAAACTCTAATCTGCTACTTCAAGCTCACAAAAGGTGATCAGACCCTACCCCTTCAACATCGCCCTTCACAGGCCTGCTGTCAGAATTAGAGCTGGGTAATACTCTTTTAGGTGCCGACCAAGTTATGTATATAGTAGACATGCACTGATTGGTCGGCTGATCGATCAGTGCCAATTTCCTTAATTTTGGGGGATCGGTGGTTGGCCCATCTTTACGTATGACACAGATCTTGCTTTTTGCTCTGGGACCTAAAACTCAGGACACTTTATTGGTGTTAGGGCTGAATGATTTTGGAAAATGATCTAATTGCAATTTATTTGGACCAATATTGCCATTGAAATTTAGCATACGTTTTTTTTTTCTTTTTTTCAACAAAACAAAGGATGCTGTCAACCAACACAATTTTTTCCTGTAGGCCAAGCCTACGTGTTACAATGAAATCAGATAAACTGATGCATGAATTGATATGAATAACTTATCTTCCACCATTAAAATCACAGTAGAACATTGACTGATTTGACTTCAAGCCTTGTAGATATGTAATAAAATTATCATTGATTACCTTAAATAAAATCAGAGAAAGGAACAAAGCTCTACAGAACAAGAGGCCTGGTATGAACAGTAATATAAAAAAAATAAATATGAAACCTGTCTTCCATGAATCTCACACTAGATAAAGTGCAGAAATGTAAATAAGACCAAATCTCTGGCTCAACCACTGAAATATGTCAACATGTGGTGTGCACTTTTTAAAAAAATGAAAAAAAAAAAAAATAAATCTTACTAATCTCTCATCAGTAACAAAACACAAACTTTAGTAAATGCACTTTAAAAGTCTTCCTTTTTTTAATTGCAGCCTCTGTGATTTGAAAACTGCACTCTGTTACATTGGGATGTCGGTTTAAATTTGATTAATTGTTCAGCCCTAATTGGTTTGTTAAGTTAATACATAAAGATTTTATTGTTTCACATAGCGGTGCGCGATAACTATCGGACCGATAGTTATCGAGCCGATAACGGGGAAATTATGACGTCATTCCTATCGGTCCGATAATATGGCGGCTAGCCCCGATAACGTGTATCTTTGTCCTGCTCTCACTGTAACACATGAACGGCCTGCAGTGAGTGATGCGTTCAAGAGGCACTGGCAAAAAAATGAAATCACAACGCTTCCTGACTGAGTTTTTTAAGAGTTTCATGCGGAAAAGACTCATTAACTTGGTCATATTGTTGTAGTTACAGACTTGAATTGGCATCCACAGTATTTTTTCACATGTTACACATAAAAAATGCAAATATAAATTCAAAAAGGCTGAAAGAAGGACTAGCAGATGTGGGAACCATGATTTTCCGTCACACCCTAAATGCATCACAACACAGCACAGCATTTTGACGTTTTAAAACAGAAAACATGGAGTCGACTGTGTCGGACTTCTTTAAAGTTTCTGAAGAAGACAGTTATTCCAGGAAAGTTCCATGAGGAGGAAAAGGGAGCAGCTTCAATACCTTAAACCTAATCAGTCACCTGAAACGTAACCATCGCTTCGACGGAGTTTTGAAAGCACGAGGACACCCGGGATGCTAAAGACGCTAATAATGTAAAGCCGACTGCAACGAATCCACTGGGACTTACTCACTTTTGAAAAATCCAATAAAATTGCCGGACATGACCCACGGGCTAAGGTAATTTAATTTTTAATTTGTTTTGAATACAGTGTCAGGTTAGAACATGTGCCATCTTTATAGGCACGAACAAAACACTGAATGAAAATCATCATCTCCAGCTCACACACTCACACTGAGTGAGATCTTACACACACCTCCGCCCCTCCTTCCTGCTGCTCTCTGACTCTGACCCGCTCACAGCCGTCATGATGCCTTCATACTGACGGTCACAAACACAAACACCTGCACTGAACACACAACTAACAGCAGAGCTGTTACAGTATGAACGCCAGAGTCCGGACGTGTAGGTGAGGGAGGTGCGTTGTTATGATGAAGTGACATGTTTTTTAAAGGTAGTATAGTATAGTATAGTATAGTATAGTATAGTATAGTATAGTATAGTATAGCATAGTATATGGTATAAAGGTGTTTCCATTGCATATTTTGTGATAAACTTATCTGAAAAAATCACCTCATGAGAGCATAAAAACTTTTATCCAAATTTGAGAGGTTTTGCAAAATTTTGGTGTCTCTATTATTATTTTTTTTTACGATGTTTAAGTTGCAGAAAAAATAAGTGAACCTCATTTACTGTAGTGAAAAGATATTCATTTGAATCAAACCAGAAGCCAGAGTCCTTTAAGGTAGATAGATAGATAGATAGATAGATAGATAGATAGACAGGAACTTCGTTAATCCCTCAGGAAGGTTACCCCAGGAAATTCAGATCGCGACAGCAGTTGCACCAAAGAATAGAACCAGCACACAAATAGAAAAAAAAATATATAGGATACAAACTCAAGTTATATACAAGCACTATACTGTTCACAGTAGCTGCAATTATAATAGTACTTTGCTTTTGTTTATAGAATTCACGTCATGATCTTAGGTTAATACATAAATGTTCGAGAGTGTGTGTTATCGGTTATCGGTATCGGCCTGTAGAAGCTGAAAGTTATCGGTTATCGGTATCGGTTCAAGAAAAAAGTTATCGTGCATCCCTAGTTTCACATGTATTATTGAACTTCTGAGAAAAAATAAGATTGGAGCATTGGTTCTCATAAAATAAAACTGTACCATGTTCCGGTACCTTAACCTATCCATGTGACTGAGGGGGAGGGAGAGTAGGTGATTTTTCATGCAGGACATGACCACAGCATTGCAAACTTATAAACTGATAAATAATCATGTTGAAATGGAAAACTTAAAATTTTTAGTATTAAACAAATTAACATTCATTACCAAATAAAACACACAAACTACAAAAAAATGGTAATGTTGAGTACCGATACCAATTACCAGGTACCAGGCATCGGTACCACGTTGTTTCAGATGTGAAAGGTACCCGTTCCTGGTCAGATTAAGTGCCCTAGTATCCCAAAACCATCTAAAACCCTGGAAATGGAGGTTTTAAATCTGGTAATGCAACCACACTCCAACATTGACATCTGGTTGTAGAGTTTCACTGTCCAACACAGTATTTAAACAGAAAACATCTTTTGGCAAATTCTTCTTCGGTATCAACCATGAGTACAAAACTCTGTGCAGAGAGGAGTTTTCCAGAGTAAAAACCTCCTGTTGCACGTTTACTTACTCCACACTGCCAAACTTTTCCAGCAAGATTCTGAACACAGACACACACATTGAAGAGCTGAATATCAACTCTGCTTTTTAACACCAACACAAATGAAATGAGGTGTAAAAAAGCCCCTATTGTTGCTGATAATCTTATCTTACTCTGAAGGTTATGAGCAGTCATCAGAGTACAAGTGACCCTGTTTCAAAACCTGTTAAACCCCCCTAACCTTCCCTGAACTTACACACAGTGCTGCCTTTTTCTCCTTCTTTCTGTGTTTATACATTCAGTCCCTCTCACTTGATCAACTGTTCTTTGTCTCCATCCTTCGTCTGGCCTCCTCCGCTCCACCCATGTCTTTTCTCACCCTCTCTGTCCCCGCCGCTCCTCTGCTCGTGTGGTTGATAGAGCATCATGAAGACTGCCACCTCCGCAGCTTGGCTTTCACACAAAGACATCTTTTCAGTCCCAGACACAAAACTATTTACTGTTAGCTACCCAGCTCTGAACACCTTGGTGCTACCTGCCAAAAAAGACACCTAATGAAGCTGTGGTGTACTCCTGCTTTTTTCTCATGCAGGGGAGGTAACTGTGGGCTCCTGCTGTGGCTTCACACGGCGCCAAATGATTCTTTAATCCTCAATGATTGGCAAGAGATAGATGGGAAAAAGCCAGCATGGGTATTTTCTGTTTATTTTCGATTAAACTAAGGTGTCAGTGTCAAGTACAAATTTCAGCCTGTTACAGCTCACCTTCCTGCAGACCAACAAACAGATGCAGCTTTTTCTGGAACACATTAATAACCAATTATGCCCGGAGACACCAGAATAACCCTCTCCAGAATAACCCCTCCTCCAGTCTGTGCCTTCAATTTCACATTGAGGAAACTCGACAGTTGTACCTTGAATTATTTCTCTCATCTGCAAACCAAATTGGAGCCTACTTCTCCCGTCTGTATCTTTTCCAATGCACAGGTTCAAAGGGAAACTGAGATAGCGCGCTCAAAGGAATATTAAGTCCTATTAATACCAAGGCCTGGCTGGCTTCTGAAAAGGCTGCCATGTTCCCAGGGTTGGACTTAACTGATACCACGGTGCCAACATGACCCAGCGGTGGTGCCAAGGACCTGTGGTAATGTGCTGGCACTGAACTGCCAGAGACTGAGGCGAGACAGCCGGCAGACGGGCCTGGCAATGGGAGGAGTGAGGTCAGTGCGAAGGCTTTGACTAGTATGAGAAGGACAGGGGGGCTGGAGTGAGTCACGGCTCTCAAAGGAAATGACTTGAAGTGATATTAACTGTGGCAGAACGTTCCCGCTTTGTAGTGCAGCTTTTACTTTTTAGGAGCACATTAAAAGTCAAACTGTGATACCGACTTTCTCTGGGGTCCTCGAGTTGCTGCCACTCATTCTCTTCATCCAGTTTCACTATAACGGGCTAGCTTACCCTCCTCTCCCCCTCTTACTCAAGGCAAAGAGGATCTAATTACCGTTATTTCCACCCCCTTTTCCAGGGTCACACTAATCGAGACATAATTTTGCACATATTGATTGTTAAAGCTGAAGGAACAGGCTGAACGCTGAGGAACAGAGGACGGATGGTGAGGGCAGAGAAATTGGACACAGCTGATTTTTCTATAACTTGCTGGGACGTGTCCTGGTGGTTTACTTTTCTAACAGTGGGTTTGTGGGTCTGACGTTATCTCTAACAGACATCAGCATTTTATCTGGATCACACTACTTATAGGAAATTTTACTCTTTTAAATAAGATAAAGTGAAAATAAACTTCAAAATGATGTTGAGATTTTCACAAACTTATTTTCTGCGTTTATCTTCTTGCACAGGCTTTCATTTTATATTCTATGTGTATCTGAGAAAACCCCTGGGGTTCTTGACTGCTCAACTTCTACTCTTTTATTCTCAAACCGGTGAAATTCAATAGCAATCAGATACTAAATTGTGATTTCTGTGTGTCTTTTATAGTCAGCTTTTGTCCTTTATGCTATGTTTTCAAGTGTTTTTCCTTGAGCTTTTTCTTTGAATCTTCTGCAGATTTTCTCTCACCCTTGATAATCTTCCTTCTTGTTTAAATTGAGAAAAAAACAAAAATCCTGTTTTTCATTTTGTGGACACCAGTGTTGGGTTGTCACCGAAATATAGTAATATATTACTCATTACTTTTTACTCCTTTAAAAGTGATATTATTACTTTACTTATTACTCCCTGCATAGGTAAAATATTACCCTAATGATTATTTTGCTTTTTTTACACCCCACAAAATTGGTGATTGTGTCTTTTCTTTTTAAGATTTGGAGTTTTGACATGGACTCTGTGTGAATGTGGTATGTGAAATTACAGGCATGCGTGTTTTTTTCTCTTATTGCATCAAAGTTTCACGTTTTTAAACACATCTGGTTCAACTCAGAACTAGAGAGACAATTTTTGAAATCCAGTCTAAGTTGATCTAAGTTGAAAGAGACCTAGTTTTGGGACACAATTTACATTTGACAGAGATGCTGCCATCATCTTTCCCCGTGACGAAACTAAAGCCATGGGCACATTTCCAGCCGTTGAATGTTAAAGTGTACAGTTTCATTTTTTTGGCGGCAGCAGTGGCTCAGTCCATAGGGACTTGGTTTGGTGATCGGAGGATTGCTGGTTCAAGCCCAGGTGCAGACCAAGATTGGGGATTGGGCTGATAGCTGGGGAGATGTTAGCTTACAATTCTGAGCACTGTTGGGTGCCCTTGAGCAGGGCACCAAAACCCCCCAATTGCTCAGGCGCGCACTGAGTGTGCAGCGCCATCACTCTGACCTTTCTGCTGTTTGTGCATGTGTGTGTGAATATATAGCATGATTCAGAGAGTAAAAAAATAAAAAAAATATGGTATAAAACAAAAACAAAATCTTCTTCTTCTTTTTTAAGCTAGCCAGTGTTGCCAGGTAGCGGTATACAGTATAACACTAATTGAAAAAACAAGCGCACCAGAAAAAAAAAAAAAAAAAAAAACACAAACGAAGAAAAAAAATGTGATAGAGCCTAAAAGATGCTTGATTCTGCAGCAAAACTGTACACCTGGCAACCACACAGCTGTCTACCTTGCTGCTCTGCTGACATGAGCAAGAAATGAATCTGCAGATTGTTATATTTTAAACCATTAGTGCGTGAATAACCGCAGTAAAAGAGTTGCGTTTTATTTCTTGTGCGAGAAACTGTATTATGATTATTGGAATGTCAAGAGTAATTTGTGACACAACTTGTTACTGGTAAAACTAATATTATCATAACATGTAACATTGGGGGTGACCTGTTGTTGATATGCTGAGTTAATAGCCACTGATGAGATCAGGATGAAAAAAAAAAAAGCCGATGTTGGGGAAATACATGTATTGATTGGTAAATTCTGTCCTGAACATCAATGCAATCACTCCCTTCATTACTTCAGATCTCTTTTACTCATGCTTTCAAGAGAACTTCAACATCTAAGCTGGCTCTTTGAAGTCTTTGGCAGCTCTCTTTAAAAACATTTCTTATCATTCATAGGTTATGAGTTACCTAATTTGCATAGTTTAAAGAAAATAAACTTCAAACACAGATGGAAACACACACATAAATTATGGATTTTACAAAATGTTGATATTAGACGAAGGCTAATGCCTCCTCTCAGTTTTATTGGCAGCTGAAGTCTCATCATCCTAAGTTAGGAGCTTTGCCTGCAGCTCTTTCTCTGTGATGTCTTTCTTGCCAGCAGTCAGAGAATTTAAAGATACATTTCAACCTGTGCCATCAGTTGGAATTACACAAGACAGGGACTCGCTCCTGTTGATTAAATTCTCACCATCACTCCAACAAACTCCTTAAACACATTAAAGAAAAGTTTCATACGATGTATGATGAGACTTTTTTTCTACCATGCAGCCTCAGTTTGCCCCTGAGAAACTCTTTGTGTTTCATGATAGAGTTATTTAGAGCGCCTACAGAGAGCCCTGACCTGCTGCTGCCACTCGCTCTGCTTTGGCCAGCAAGTGATAAAAGGTTGCAACGAAAAGAGATTTTCTCCACATTACTGTTCTGTGGGTGTTTTTACCTGGAAGCGGTGGAAGTCTGCAGGTTTGAAGTCATTGGGGGAGCATCCACACCAATCCACAATGTGCTTGTACTGGCACTTACAGCCCAGTTTACGGTTCCAGTTGGTAATGCGCAGGTTGTTATCCACCATGCTTTCACAGTAGGCGCTGTTCTCGAGCACAGTGTGGAAAAATGACTAAGGCAAAGAAACAGACAGAGGGGGGCAGAGGGAGAGAAAAGAAGCAGAGGCAAAATTAGAAAATTGTATACCTCTTATTTTTTACACCATTCAATTTGTGGAGAGGAAATAGAGTAGCAGCAGAGAATGGAGATTCACAGAAGCTCATGATAAAAATCCAATTTCCCCACAGAGTTCACTCAGTTCTCATCCAATCCGTGTATACAGACTGTAACTCAGCTGCTGCATTTTCTCACAGATAGAAAGAAACAAGCATCTCCTTTTTCTACATGCTATGCAGTGATGCTGCAAACCTGTGCGTGAGTGGAAGTCAAAGGTTAGGAAACACCACTAACATGTAGAGGTGAAGTGTGTGTTAGTGCCTTTGTGTTACCTCGGCAGGCAGCAGCGTGTAGGCGTAGAAGCGCTTCATGTTGGTGACCAAATCGTCCTTCGAGTTGATGACATATTCGACGAACATACGATTGAGGAGGAACCAGTCGGACCCTCCGTCCACTGAGATTCCTTCGGGGATTTTACGGTCACCAAGCCTCCACATGTGAGTGTCGCACTCAAAGAAGAGACGGTCCAGACCTTGCTTACGTATAAACCTGGTGAGTGAAGACAAATAACATATATAAAAAGGCTTGGGTGAAAATGGTCAAAATTAAAAAAAATATATGCAATTAAAAAATTGAAAAACTTTTATTGATATTGTTTACTTTTTTATTAATAACTCTTTATTTTGGTAGAGGAGTCCTATTACAATCATTAAGTGACACTACAACTGTTAAGCTGAAAGTGAAATCACAAAGAATATATGTTACAAAATTAAAATATGTATGTATATAAATAAAAATTAAATATATAAATTTATTTGCTCGATAATAACTTTACAGCAGGACTTTTCCAGTTATTTTAAAGATTGTAAATTTGAACATTAAACTTAACATTTGAACAGGGGGAGCTTTCCATTGAGTTGACACAAGCTATGATACACAGATATATACAAGTAACAAAATAAAACAAAATAAAATAAAACAAAATAAAATAAATTAAAAATAATAACAACAAATACACCCTTCATCGGGTACATTGAAATAGATCTTGTATCTTGCTTTTTTGATCTTGTGCGTTTTTTTAAATATGTGTTCAGACAAGTCTTGACAAAATTAATTTGTACAAGTAAGGCCGACTCAGGGTATTAGGGCTTAGATTATATAGACATTGGCCTGGAATAACAGGACAAATGTGTTGTTCACACTTTGTAACTCCACACTTTTATCAGCAACCAGAGGAGTGGCACCCTGCATACATAAAGGCTGCTGCTGTTACGCCTGCGGACGCATCAAGTGTCAAATGAAAGGAGTCAAATTCAGGTCAGACGAGTCAATCTGCTCCCTCGACAAAGTCAAAGTTATTCCATTGACCTTGTGGCTCACATGCAGGTGATGCTTCAGGAATGCACTCATGCATTTTTATCGATTTTGGTTCTTTTCAGGCATCAACACAGAGACTTTTAGCAGCGGGTCAGTGAGTTTGGTTTTGTTGTTGATTCTGAATTAAAGCAAGAAGAAAATACAGCCTCTCTCTTTCAACACACGGCACTCAATAAAATACCGTGACTGCAAACACAAAAAGGTACCGCTGACTCAGGCTGACTCATGCATCCAAGCTGGATGTATTTTTTTTTTCATTTCACATGTTTGAGGGTATTTTTGCCCACAGAGGCGGCCCGTGATTGGTTTGTCAGTGGGTGGTGATGAGGCAGGAAGGAGAGGGTGGCAGTGGAGGTCGGTGGCTGCAGGAAGGGGCCCTCAACGCAGCAGTGACCTCGCCAGCTCACCCCACCAAGAAGGTTAATTAATAAAGCCACAGATGGAAGCTAATTGTAATTTGATTCAGCGACCAAGCTGCTGCTGCTGAGAGTGTGCGGTGTGAGCACATAGGTGATGCTGTGGGTGAGTAATAGAGCGTCAGAGTGTGAAGATTAAAATAAAGTTTAACAACTTGGCGTCTCACCTGGCGTTGTCTCTGCCGTGGGACTTGATGAAGTTCATGTCTCTGTATTTAGACAGGAAGGCCACCAGCTGGTGGTTGGTCCTGAAATAGAAAAAATGACTTCGTTTTGACTGTGAAACATATGGTGACACCTCTGGAGGTGAGTTTCCAGTACAACTGATGCTATGGGTATAATTTTGGATTAGAGGTGAAGTGTGGAAATAAAACCACCTGTTGCTGACTTCTACAGAATCAGGATCAGCGTATGCTACAAAGTCAAAAGCTAGACTTTTCTTAGTTTCATTTTCAAAGGATAAAATCAACCTTCCTCTTTTTCATTTCATTTTTCTTTTGCCAAAAAAAAGCAGTAACCTTTTTTTTCTTTTTATTTTATCTATATTTCACATTTAGTCTAATGTGCTTAAAAAATATCCAACTTAATGTTATCATTGATGCTTAACCAGGTTAGATAGCTGAATTTTCTGTCTTGCAGAAACTGTATATACCATGATGCATTGCTACAGCCATAGCATAAACCCTGGCTGGAGTAAATCTGCTGGGATAAATTCGGCAGAGTGTCTCTGCCAGGAAACTTAAAAAAAAAGCATTTCAGCTTTTATATTACAAGTTGACATTTTCCCTGTTAAAGGCGAAGAATGCCAGCAGCTGAGAATTAAAAGGAAGTCTAGAAAACTAAAAAAGTGTAGAAGCTTGTACTTTTCATGACATATAACCAAGTCAGTTAATGAAAGCAGGTGTTTTAACTGCTGTTAACCTCACTCAGATAACTGAAACTTAGGACAGCAGTTTTGTTTTATCAGAAGTGAAGAAGTAAAGTACAGACTGTTGACATGCCCGTCCCCTTCGTTTGAGAATACAGAGAAATAAGAAAAGCAAAGATGCACATGTATACAAATCATCTTTAAATGCAACTCTAACACACCTGACATCTTTCCCTTCCTTGGCACTTCTGGGCTTAAGACTTTGAACTCTCACAAACCTCACATGCATCTTTCTCTACGGGACAGTTCAAACTCCTGAGTGCAGTAACAAGAAGAAACATATTTCTAACCAGAGCGGGACTTTGATGTCAGATGAAAAACTTTGAACAATGAGTCAGGTTTTAGGGTCTTGAAGACACTGATCAATGAAAGACCCCCAGCAGCTCTCAGCGTCAGCCCCTCAGTCCCTTCAAGCCATTCAAATTATTTGGGATTTCACAAAGGATTGTGCTTTCCATGATTTTGATGAATGACTTCATGCTGTTAATACACTGTAGAGCAGTCTGCCTCCTTGCATACAGGCCAGACAGGCTAAAAGCTTTGCTCTGCAGGCTGTGCCCCAGTCAATGGCTCTAACATTTCATCTGTGGTGGAGTCTCTCATGATGGTTTGGCTTGCCTCTCTGAAAGAGCAGCGAGGCTCTGGTAAAAAGCTCAAGGATCATTGGGGGGAGGAACAAGCGCGTATTAATGTCATTTTCTCTTGAAGGAGCAATTTCACAGCCTGGGGGGCTTATCTAAGGAGGTCCTGAGCCATAAAGCCTAACTGATGATGTGCTGTTCAGACACATGCAGTCATCTCTGTCTCTGCTTCCCACACACACACACACACACACACACACACACACACACACACACACACACACACACACACACACACACACACACACACACACACACACACACACACACATGCAAACACACTGTGTGGATGCTAGTCTGAACACTAACAATACAGCGTACATGCAGAGAGACACACAAATGCTCGCAGACACACACACACACACACACACACACGCACACGCACACACACAGACACACACACACACACACACACACACAGAGCAAAGGGAATTCATGTCAAGCTCCAGATTTGCCACCTGAGTGGTCACCCTGTCCACTGGGTCTAGTTTGCTTACTGTCAGCCCTGTGGCTGCTCTGCTCACAGCGGCATTTACACACACACACACAGATTTGGGTTTCAATTCTCCTCACACCTCGGTGTGTGCCAGTTTAGATATGAAAGCTAATCAAACTTAAAACAATCCTCATGTTCCACATCATGTGAAATAAATAAGTTCCCCCTTTTACATTAAAATCCCTAAGTTGTCTTTTAAGAGAGGAGATCAATTTCAGTGGCTGACAGGGAATGGACACACACTCTAAGAAACTTGGACAGATGAGAGGAGAAACATGCTTTTATCACACTTCTCCCTAAAAAAATGTAAAAAAAAAAAAAAAAAAGATCTGACACCGCTCATAAAATCCATACAGACTTCCTATAAGTTCTTCTTTCTCTAAATTTACACCTTCAGACTTTTATTTGAAATACGTGCGTTGTAGTGCCAGACATTTATAAGAGCTTTTTCACAATAGGAATGCAACCTATCACACGTGGAACAAAGCCAAACTTCCAGATACATCAGCTTCCCGAGGCAGAGATGACAAAGTGAATGAGATTAGAAGATACGACGCCTGCAGCCAGTCATTGTCTCACAGAGCTCAGACTTCTTAAAAGCTGCTGTAAAGTCTATGAAAGGGGCTTTAAAGGGGAAAAAAGAGGTAAAAGCAAGGAGACTGTGTAGATAAAAGCTGGGAAAGACGGCTGTAGTCAGACAAAGCAAGTGTGTAACTCATCCTCTGGCCTCTCTGGACACTCACACACACATACACACACACTCATAGTATATCTCCCCCTGGACACACAGCCCCTCTGCTGGTGTGAGGGGCTCTGGGTTTGCCTTTGAGAGCCATCCATGCGGCAGGACAGACATTATCAGGGAATTAGAGGGGAAATAATGCTTGTCTCCAGTCCCACTGATAACAACAGCGGTAGTCAGGGCAGCTCGGGGCAGGGGGCCCCTTTCCTGCCAGCCCCTGAACTGTATGTCACAGTGGAACAAAACCAATGCCATTTGGGAAGTCTGTGACCAAAACACTTTAGCTAGCAATGTGCTTCAAGAAAAGTCTGGCACAGGTCCACAGTCCATGTTGTTGGCTGCAAACAACATGTGGATTAAACAAACTTGATCATGAGTTACTGACTGAGAAAGAGAGCATGAGAGCAATGATTATGTTATGTTGTTTGAAAAAAACAAAAAAAAAACAAAGCAAAAGTTGCTCTTATACGTCCTAATGTAAAAGTGTTTATCACTGATTTACAGAGATACATTGACAGGTAGAGCAAAGCATCATCATACTGATGAATTTGGTGATGATATATTATTTTCATGTACTGTAGTACTGCCTCTTGCCGGTACTTTCTTCGTGCTGCACACATAGACTGTATAAAAAATAGACGAAGCATCTGCGACGTCAACCATCTGTTCCTGAAACCATGAAATGAAGCCAATCTGTGGACGCAGCCACATTCCCTATAACGCTGGCTGTGAGTTTGTCTTCAAGTAGCTACAGGGCGCCCAGTGGTCACGTGACCTAAGCTGTGCCTCTGACTGGAAAATGAAACGTTCTTAATAACGTCTAAACCACAGAGATAGAAGAAAATTCACTCAGTGTACAGTATGTGCCGATAGTGAAATAAGCATTTTAGACCCAAGCTGTTTTTAGAACCAAGCTGTAAATAAACTTTTTAATGCTGTAAAAGTCTGTTTTTTGGGCTAAGTGTGTACGTGACTTCTGGTCTTTCTGCAGCCAGCCTCCGGCGGATTCACGACGAACAGCAACTTTTAGCACTTCAGCACAGGCTTCACTTTTACTAATTGGATGTTGCCCCTTGGCTGCATGACAGTGTTGGTCAGGAAAGTGGCAGAAATGGTGTAAAAGTACCAAAAAAGGAGTCAGAGAGATTCAAATCTGGCTTCTTTTTGCTACATTGCTCAGCTGACCAATGCTGGCATGAGTTCAGTTTTAAAAGCTAGAGGTAAAGGTTGGACACAGCTACCTGCACCTACCACACAAGCAGTCCTGTTGGGGCGCACTGGGAGGCTTACAAATTGTTGTGTCTGCAATCTGGCCAAAAGGAGATTCCTGCTAATTCCAATACGTTTTCAGTTCACTGATGAGCCATGGTGAGGCTCTGTTTACACGACAACTTTTCATCCGAAAACGCTGAAAGTCCAAAAACGCTGTAGTGAGCATGCCAGGCCCGTAGTTGGCACTATAACTGTCCTGCCCAGAAGCCGCTTTAGGGAGATCTCCACTGAAGTAGGGTTGGGTTGACCATCCAGTGTATTGGTGAATGCTAAGTGCAGATTTAGCAGATTGAGCAGCACAAGCACAACATGGCCGTCCGCGACAATCGTAACAACGGTACTGTTGTGCTGTTGTATGGGGTTGCGCAAAGCAGAGCGTGATGTCAGCGTTTCCACTGAAAACAGCGGCTTACTGTTTACACGGCAATGGTGGCTGCAGCGTTCTGAACAATCCCACTCTGGAGGCCGTTTTAAAAAGTTTGCGTTTTTGGTTGGCTAAAACTTTTCATGAAAACGCAAGGCTGAAACACAAAAATATTTTTGTGTTTGCTGGAGTTTGTTTGATAAAGGTGGGTTTCCCTGACCATCTAATCCTTTTCTCAACAGAAAGGTTTTGTTAACTCATGAATGAGTGTCATGTTCTTGCCTGAGGACACACTTGTCTCTCACATATGTCTTCATCTGGAGTCAGAAGAAAGATGAATCAAACTGAGCGTCATTAAACTGAATAGAATAAGTAAAATTGTTGCACCCTCTCACAGAGGCTTGGACTGAGGCCCTCCACTGATAAAGACCCTATCCAAAAGTTCAACTCAGTAAATATGCAGTGTGCAGACTAAGTCAAATCCAAGCAGCACTTCCAAATGCACTCGCTAAGATGCAAGAGTTCAATTTCCATATTTCCATATTGCATGGATCCAAAAACATGCAGTTCCCTCTTGTTCCCCTTCCCTAACTGCTTATTCTTGCTCTCTCGCCTCTTCCTGTCATCTCTGCCTCTCGGCTTCCTCTTTCGCTCCATCAATCCTTTCGTTTCCCAACAGATGGGGCTTAAAACCTCCACTGTCAGCTTTTTTCTAAACAACATCACCCTCATGCAAATGAGGAGGCAAGGAAAAAAAGAAAGGAAGTCAACAGTGCTTTGGTGCACAAATCACAAATACCTTCATGTATGCACTGAAAGACAGACAGATATAAAGACCATAGATATGGTGAATGTGCACACATATACACAGACATGTATCAAGACATACTGAAATGTGAGCACACAGTAGCGCGCCGGCACAAAGATGTACCAACAGGCACTGACGGCATGTCAGTAGCATTCATCTAATGGAGAAATTTAAACACAACAAGGCTGAACTTGTCGACAAACCAGGAACACATCTGACCCTGCATCTCGTCTCCAGCTGTTAGACATCAGACTCAGCTTCGTTTTACCCAGTGGCCATTACAGCTTGTCTAAATTCAACGGGTGGACATCTGGCTGCACAGAAGAGATAACTCTCTCCTTAATAGGGGGATTTTAATTGGCTGCTGCAGAGCTACATCAAAAACCCAGCAGACCCTGGGCTCCCAGAAGGACTATAAACTCCAAGAAAAAAGGAAAAGTCACTGAATTTCTCCTCCAATCTGCTTTTTCCATGACTTCACATCCAGTTGACGTAGACTTTGCAGCTTTAATTACCCTTTACAGCTTTTTCAAAGTACTGCTTTCCAGTTTGAAGATGACTTTTCGAACCGTACAGTAAACAACAAGCCGGGAAAGTCAATAGGAATTGACCCGGGGCAATTAAATCGTAATCAGTTCACCATGTAACCCATCCAATGGCGTGCAAGCAAAGGAAGCAGGGACTTGGAAGAGAAAGTGTTAACAAATGGTGTTTGAGAAAAGCAGATTCTACTTCATTGATCTGTTTGCTTTGGAGTGACTCTTATTTAACGCTCACAGTTAACCACAGGAGCTCAGATCAGTGCATATTGAATTTCCTCTGCATTGGCTGAGAGAGCTCTGCTTCTGTTGTGCCCTTGTGACTGCTTTTGTCACCTGCATTAGACGTTTGGCCCTCATCCTCACTTCATTTCCTTGCACAACAATTCATTACCCGTCTGCCTTTCTCAGGACCCCCCTTACCCTTGAGTTAGGCCCACTCTCAGTGAGATCCATCTTTGTTACCTGATGGGGTAGTCGGCAGCACTGAGGTTGATGAAGAAATCCCAGCTCCAGTCCCTCATGGCCAGCAGGTCAGCCATGCTGCGAAGATACATGGTCAGCAGACTGGCACCACCCCAGATGGTGGCCATGCGCCAGGGTGTCACTCTCACATTTGGATACTGGGCAGCCAGGGCATGCACCTGTCTGTGTAGGTAGTTGGAGCGCTGAAATGAAGCAAAAGATTGCATATGCACTTAGACTAAAGATGTCATTTGTATTTTTATGAGTTAAAGACACTTGCAAAGAATTCTTGATTGAATTAGAGAACAACAGACTCAAAGCCTTGGCTCACCTGATCCACGTGAATGTAGTAGTAGTGTGATGTGTGGTAGATGGCTTTGAAGAGGCGCTGAAACTGGCGAGAGGCTCGTCCGTGGACCACCAGAACAAACGCTATTCTAACTGGTTTGGATGGAAAGCTCTCAGCTGAGTCCTCATCCCATTGGACGTTAGCATTGGCTTTACCTGCGAGGCAGAGAGGGTATGATGTTTGAATGGATTTAATTACACCAGGAAATACAACTCATGTTTCTCATTTAATTCACACAATATTGCACGGATTCTTCTTCAGTAATATAATTAGTGATTGTTTGCTTGATTGATTATCAAATCAAACCTGATGTTAATTTGATCATCATTGAGCGGCACAATCAGAGCTGTTTCTAATTATATGAGGAACACTTCCAGTATCTGGAATGTGTGCTACAACATAGCAAGCAAATAATGAATAAAGTCGTTAAAGGTTATTTAATGTTTTTTTTTTTTTTTTTTTTTTAATTACCTCCGCCAAGGAGGTTATGTTTTTGGGAGAGTTTGTCTGTTTGTCTGTTTGTGAACAACATAACTCAAAAGTAACGAACGGATCTTCATGAAATTTTCAGAAAATGTTCAAAATGGGATAAGGAAGAAGTGATTAAATTCTGGAGGTGATCTGGATCACCCTTTGGATCATGGATGTTTTTAAAGGATTCTTTATCATTGGGCCATTTTTGCCATATGTGTATATAACACCACGATAAATAGTCAGATTGCTTTGCAAAACAACACAAGACAAGGTCACCATAATTTCTGACAGATGTAAAAGTACGATCCAGATCCTGGCAATATTCTCGATACTAAGATTTGGAATATGTACTGGGTCATCATCATTTTCAACACTGTCAGGTAACAAATTATAGTACAAACCTGCAACTGACACCAAATTGTAGCACACAGTCTGCTGAAAGGGAGTATAACATTCAAGTAAGACTTAAGTGTTGCAGCATTAAAAAACCTCTTCACAGCCTGGTTCAAATAACGGCTTGGGTCTGAATCACTGATTTCGCAATCAGCACACACTGTACAGGAGGTGATTCTTTTCTAACTCTGTGGTTTAGAAGATGCCTTATCGCTGTTAGAAAGGAAACTCAAAGCCTGCGTCCAATATGGCTGCGTCCGTTGATTGGCCTCATTTCACTGTATCAGGAACAGACTGGTGATGTCACAGAGACTCCGCCCATATCTTATACAGTCTGTGGTCAGAAGTAATGAGTGTGGGTATTTCATATCATCTGTCTAATTTTACAACTAGCACCAAAAAAATGCCTTCCTAAAAGTAAACAAAGATTACCTGATGTGCTTCATACTGACAGTGACAGGCAGGAGTTAATGTACAACACCAATAACTTCACTTTGCCCTGTTCTCTTCTCTGAGATGAGGTTCATGATTAGTAAAACAAAAATGCTAGAGCTGAGATAAACATAAATAATGAATATAACAAAGGAAGGAAGAAATGTCATACTGCCCCTTTCCTCATTAAGGAAAACATGCCCACAAAAACCATTCATCCATTTCTCATGTGATTAAGTTTGAAGTATGACACTTATAACCACTGTAGCTACTGTTCTCAGTCAAACAGGAATCATCTGAGCCATTCCTTTGGGGCTTTCAGGGTCAAACACAATGTGCAGACATTCAATCATTCCTCTAACAGCATTTGTGCATTGGATTTTTCACAAATGATAAATCTATGTATGGAAGCCTACACCCACTTGATTGTAGCCTCCAAAGCCGCTATCAAATGAAATAATTCCAACCAGCCTTTGGAGAGTTATTGCTAATTTCACATATCTTCATTGTGTGGTTTTGTACCACCCTTGACCGCTGACAAAACAAACACTTGCTCTTCAAGCCTTCGCAGCAGCAGCTCTGTACCCCAACATCATTCCACACATTGTTTGTTTTTAAATCTCCGGTTATTACAGAGAATGTGCTCACGCAGCTTATGAGACATGTTTGTTCACTGAACGTGCCGTGAGGAGATTAATGACTTTAATTTGGGACTCCAGATCCCAAGAGCCTGTCTGTGCTGAAGAAAGGAGGCAGCTAAGGGAATACCAAGGCGGTGGCTGTGTACTCCCCTGAGGTTACGCTGCCTCCAAAAGCCCTGCCCCGCTCATCTCCCTGTCTTGCCCTGAGGTCCTGTAATTACTCTAAATTTTAGGGTGAGTGTCCGACATGTCTTCACTTTACAAGTTGACAGGATGGGCTAAGAAGGTCTACTCCCCCTTGTTAAGCTAATCTCATCTATCAAATTTAAGGGCTGAAGTCTATCATCGCTTTGTTTACGCTGACCACAAAGTTGGGTTACTTCAACCTGCTCCCTGGGCTCCTGTTGGTCCCAGTGGCTGTGGCTCCTATCAGTCACTTTCATATTTCTAGCGTCCATCTCCCTCTGTCTCTTCCTCTCTCTGTTGCGTGTGTGCGGCTGCTCGGGGAGGGGGGGGATCTGCTGTGGGCCGTATCAGATTGAACGGTAATTGGTGGCCAGCTAAGAAGGTTCACTGGTTTGCTTTGCGCACGGATAATTGGCCAGTGGCTCCACAAAGCACTTTGAGAGTGTGAGCTATGCTAGCTAGCTGAACTAATGAGCACTGCTACGTGTGTCAGGACTTAAATTTTACTGTCAGTTTTGTCGAGCATGTGTGTTTCTCTGCTGAGGAGCTTTAAGTGAAGTCTTTTTTTCTCTACAGAAATGGAAATCACCTAAGGGGACCTTGGACCAATTCTGGAAGAAAAAAAAAAGAAACATGAGCCCTTTACTTGAACTCATCACTCTTCATCATCCCTTCCAACACTATCAATCTTTTTAACGGCTTCTCCCTCATCTGCTATCACCTGGCTCTCTTTTTCCATCATACTGTGTAACTTCAGGCTTTTACCCACCCTACATGTTAACTGCTCATTTAAGAGGTTAGAGCAAGAGCTGGGCTACATCCTTAAAGGCTTCTGATGAAATGCATTTAAAATGTGCCAGGGTGTCGACCACACAGACATGGCCAAGATTTCAAAAATAGATATTGACCATAGGATTGTATTTCATAAGCAAAATATGACTCATACTTGTAAATGTTTGCATATCTGGAATCAGATTTATTTTTCCAGGATAAAGACTCCATTTCCCATGAACACCATCACCCATTGTCTTAAGAATTTGACTTCAGCAAAGATGTGCATTTGTTTTAAAGCAAAAGAATGGAGAGTTGATCTTCTTTATGTTTCTATTTTTCATCATTCAAAACAAACAATAGTAATGTGGAACTTTGTCTGAGACCTGACAGCAAGCAAACTTTGTTTGTAGCGTACTTCAGTGCCCATAAGGTGAGCAGACTTTCTGTTTAGGGTAACTCACAGCCTGGTTCTCTGAGATGAGTCTGTAAAGTTAGTGAATCCTGGTATTGACAGACTTTCCAGTTTGAACAGAAAACAGCTGCATATGGATTCTAATAGGCATTATCTTGTGTTGTAGTCCACGCTGTCACTCTCCTTTTTTTCTTTTGACAGTTCACCACCATGTAAACTGAGAAATAGCACTTAGAAATAATAGGGATGCACGATATTATCGGCACAATATCGGTATCGGCTGATAAAAGCTTAAAAACACGTTTATCGGTATCGGCAGATATAAAAATTTCTGCTGATAGGCACAGCCTAAGGTGCTATTCAGTTAGGATTATTATTATTTTCCATCTGAAAAATAAGCTCCTTAAATAAAATGTAGCACTTCATTTATTTGCACTGCAGAGCTCTGTGTCTGTCACCAGGTTGTTACAGTAGCTCTAAAATAATCAAATGCAACTTGGTTATGTTTAAAAATGCATCGTACATTTAAAGTTCATGTGATCTCAAGAAATTATTTTTCTGTATTTCAATACTGAATGTCTTGAGTTTGAAGAAATAATACATTTCTTATTTATGGTAAAATCAAATGTTTTTTGTCTTGTTTTATGTGTGTTTCTTAAACAAATAATTCCGTCACAATAAGAGTAACATATAAATTCCAGTACAGGATAGACTTAGCTTTCTTTACAGTGGAAAAAAACAAACAAACTAATAATTATCGGTATCAGTATCAATATTGGCAAAAAGAGGTTTCAATATATCGGCATATCGGATATCGGCAAAAATCCAATATCGTGCATCCCTGAGAAATAACCTGTTTTGGAGCAGAAAACTTCATTCTAAATTATGAACTTTAAACAGACAAATATATAAAAGTGAGACTATTTCAAGATCACTTACATGTTGTCACAGGGACTTTCATCATATCAACCTTTAAAGTTGAAATAGTAAATATTTTAGCACTGAGCTGTGTGTTACAGACTAAGCAGACACTTAGCAGCACCAGCTTTCATTTAACTCCAACAACCAGTTAATAATGTGCAATACAACTACCAGGACGCTCTCATGGACAGCAAGCTGCTCCACCAAGGTAACAGCAAAACAGTCATTCTTTGTTAACTCACTCTAAGAGGGGAATGAACAGGGCTTACATTTCTATCCTCAAATGAACATCATCAGCTACGCAGTGTCAGTGTCTGTGTCAGCGTTAGTTTACTCGGCTGTGTTTGACGCTGAGTGGTTAATACATATTAACATCTGAAAACAGCTGCCTGCACTTTGGGCAATAATCGCCTGTTTGCGGGGAGAGAATAACCACATCACTAAAGTTGTTGGTCACAAAAGCATGACAATTAGCTTGAAAAAGCCATAAAAGTTCTTGTATAACTTGAAAGTTGCTAACTCTGTTCATTTGTCCTGTTGTGGATCTGTTTGTGAAAAAGCAGTGAAGATCCATTGTTAAAAATGTAATAATTACAGCTGCTTTCAGTATGATAAAATAATTTTTATGCGGATTGTTTCCACTGCTAGCCTATTGGCTTAAAGCTGCATTGCTTGGCACAAGTTCACTGACTTCTTAATAACTCATACTGGAGCAACACAGCCAAGTCATATCAATATGAGCTGAGTTATCAGACAGGAGACAAAGAAACTGAACGCATGATGCTAATACCAGAGCTAACGCTACTGCTAATTCAGCCAAGGCCTCAAGGGCAGGACGCCGATCAAACCAAATTGGACAATTTTCTGCTAACAAGGTTAGGACTTGAATTTGGACGGGGTTCAGAGAGAGACAGAGAGGGTACGTTGGCAGGCAGCAGGCAGGCAGACAGAGTAAGAAAGAAAAGTGATTTAATTTAGCTGTTGTGTTGTTACAGCCCAGCCACCAGGGGAAAGCCCTTTTCATTTCTTTGTCTCCTTTGATCAAACTGTCGGTTTGAGTGGGATGCTGGGTTGCTGTGTGAGATGACAGGAGCTCAGGCACAGACAAACGATACTCCTGCACTTGGAAAGGGGAGCGCACAAAAGTTGCTAAGTCACGGTGCCTCCTTGAGTTCTCATAACATGAGCGAGGGCCAGGAAGGTATCTGACTGTAGCAGGCAGGATGTATAATAGCTTTCTCCTCCTCCCCTGCTGTCCATGCTGTATTCACTCCACTCCCATGTGTATAAATGCGAGAGTGTGTATGTGCCGCTGTCCCAAACATGGTTGCTGATGCATGCTGCTCGCTTATGGTGGCATCCGCAACAGATTATGTTTACAGAATCCACAACCAGACTGCAGATGTCCATAAATTTTCAGAGAAGAAAGGCCCATGTGTGAGCCTGAGTGTGTGTGTTTGTGTGTGTGTGTGTGTTTGTGTGTGTGTGTGTGTGTGTGTGTGTGTGTGTGTGTGTGTGTGTGTGTGTGTGTGTGTGTGTGTGTGTGTGTGTGAGTATTTGTGTGCGTCTGCTCATGAAAAAGAATGGAGAACCTGTGTTCCGTGGCCAGCTTGACAAAACAAATGAAAATTGGAAACCAATTTGGAGTGAACACAAGCAGCATCCCCATTCCTCCAACAATTTACACCACTGATTATACAGCAGGAAAAAGACACTTCTGCTCTTTGATGAGAATTTCAATTACAACAGAAGGAAAAATATTTTTATTATACCATGTGCTAAAAACAGACTAGTTGGCTAACTCTTTTTGTCCTCAGCTTTGCAGATATGAATGTCTGTGTTGTTGTAAAAATGCTTCTCACTGGGGAGAGTCTGTGGAAATAATGTGAAGACAATCAAATGTCGAACAACAGAGGACAATGACAACCTGTCAGCCTCTTTTCCAGGAGGTCTTTCATTGTGTTTTATTCTAAGTCTGCGAGATTGATAGTTATCAACTCGAGCACATATCTCTAATGGCATAGTGATTTTATGAATTTACATCTTTTTGGGCAGATACTTCATGGGCTGAGGAAAACACGGTTGAAAAGAAACACTTTAAGCATCTCTTAAGTCTGGCTTCTTTTTTTATACTTCCAAATATACACTTCATCATTTATCTCACAAAACACAGTATTTAGTCTTCTTTCACTTTAAGGTTAAGCACCAATTAAAAATAAAAACATAAAACTATGAAGACTGAAAGCTTCTGAGATCAGTTTTATTTTCTCAAGTGGATTTTATCTGAGGCCAGAAGCCAACTTGAAATTTCAAACTCCTTGAACGTTTTTTGTTTTCACAACAGGAATCTGTTTTTGTCACCAGCTTACGTGTAATTAAATAAAAGAATCCATGAATTTTTTTGAACAATTTGCCAATGTCAAGAGTTGAATAAAAGTGTATTTACATTGTGCATTATTAGAATAATAAAAATGGTTCTTTTGCTTAAAACTTTAGCTTTGATTGTCTCTTTTTTGTTCTCACTAAAGTGTAGCGTTACTCTACACGCCTAAGACATGGAGTCCTGGGGGCTTTGGGGTTTCTTTGTAGCATACGACATTATAAAAAGATGTTGTTTAACCTCTAAAAATTTAACCACATATCGACTAATTCAATGAAACAGCTCTTGTGCAGAATGCAAAGTGACTGCGCTGACCTGCAGACAAAACCATTTCTATTAACTTTAACCTAATAATCAATCTTTAATTATGATGCTTAATGACTCACCCTCGATAGGGCAGTAGCGAGTGACCTTCTCGGGCATTAACTGCCCTTCCTTATGTCTGCAGTACACCTCAGCGATCTGTTGTCGGCACTCTTTGCTTTTGGCTCTTGACAGAGCAGAAATGGCTTCCTTTCCACTGATCTCGCACTTGGGTGGCTGATCGTAGGTCACCTCCAGCGGCGCAGAGGTCGCCTGCCTCCTGTGCGGGTGCTGATGCCTGTGCTGTGACTGCGCCTGCTGGGCTGGTGAGGCACGGTGCTGCCGCGAGCCTCCTGCCACACTCTGACCTCCTGGGTAGGACGCATTGTTGCCGACCACTGGTGACTGGTGGCCCACGAGCAGGACTTCATTGGAGCTGCGGCCCAGACTCGGAGAGCTCTCCCTCCAGGCCTGTTGCTGTGCATGGGCCTTCTCCTGCAGGTGCCCCCGCTGCTGCTTGCTGCTGGTGGCTCCTATGGACTGCCGGTGTGGCTGTGAGCGTGCACCAAAGTTACTATTGTCAATGTTCTCAAAGTCTTTGGGCACAGAGTTTTCATTGTTGCTGTCCACTCTACTTTTCTCCTTTGGACGATGGGAGTAATATCCATCCTGGAACGAGAAAGACAACAGAGGCATGGGTGAGTGCTAAAAAAAAGGAAGGGGGAGGACACAAACAAGAAAAACAAGATCAGAATTGAGTGAGCGTGGTGCATATCAAATGTTGGATTAACAATCAATGTGCCATGAATGAGTGGGCAGCGCTGCATTGAACCATGAGGCATGAAATGAAGCAGCGAAGTATTGAGTGAGGGGACTACAAGGTGCACCTAACTGGAGGTGAGGCAGGGCTGATGGCTCTGCCGCCACTTTCCATCATCAGATTAGACTTGGTTTCAATTAGATTCTCCCTCAAATGGGCCCGGCATCCGTAAACAGATTACCAAGGAGGGATAAAGGGCCAGAGTATGACTGTGTGATAGTGTTGGTGTGTGCTTGTTCTTCTTTAGCGGAGCCTCATGAGAATGTGGAGAAATTGTAGTGGTGTGGCGTGTGACTGGAAAGGCAGCACTTGACAGCGCAGTGTGTCTGCATATGTGAGATAGTGTGTGTGTGTGTGCGTGTGTGAACGTCTGAATGTACAATTTCCCTATCTTTCCAGTAGAATAGGCCGAAAGCGAAGGAGGGGCACAGGGGAGAGCAGAAAGAGGAAAAAGGGTAATGAGTGAAAGTGGGGAGTGCGAAGCGAAGGAGCGCTGACACGAGGCACGAGTTCTGCTTCCGGGAGTCGCTGCCTTTCTCCACTGAAATGTGCTCTGATGCATCTAACAGAAAACTAAAGAAAGCTGCCCGGCTGCCACACCACTGTTGCACACCTCAGACACAGAGGAGAGCAGGCAGAGCGGGGAAAGCGAACGACAAAGTGCAGCTGAGGAAAAATAGAGCTTACAACAACAGCGATGTGCTCCTCCATTTACAGGACACAGAAATGAGGAGAGAGGAGCAGAGGGAGTGTTAAGTGCAATGTAAGGAAGGTGAGACAGGATGGAAGCAGGTGAGGGGAGAGACACAAAAGGAGGCAAGTGAGAAGCTATTGTGAGGCAGCCAAAAAGCGTGGAAATGTCTCAGCAGCCCTAAAGCAAGGCCTGTTATCAGCCCATCAACAATCCTGCTCTGCAAACACCTTGTAGCGCCACAATTACAAAGGTGGCTGCATGACACACTTTCACACTGGGAGAGACAGAATGGGGGGTGATCGTAAAGACGTGAAACAAGAAACAACAAACTAGATAAAACTGAGGAGGAGCAATATTCTCATTGTCAGCTCCTTTTAAGCTGCTTCCTTGGCAGAGGTCTGATTTTCACAACACTGGCTACCCCGGTAAGCCTCTTCTCTCCTCACTTCCTCTCTAACTCTGACTTCTCCTTTTTTTGCTTTCCTCTCCTATTTTTCCCGACACAGCTCTCTTCACACATCCTGATTCCACCTCTCTGCTCTCCTCCCTTCAACTCTCATCCCATATGCTCCACATCCTGCTCTCCTTCTCCCATCTTCAGCTCCCAATTTCACATCTCTCACACCTCCTTTTCTCCTTCCCTTTTATTCTCGACTTCATCCCTGCTCCTGCCTGTCATAACCTCTCCCCTCCCTTCCTTGTCTCTCTGTACTTTCTTCACCCTGCCAGTTTAAATAGACCGTGTTGTCTGAATGGCAGAACCTGCTAATCCTGCGTGTAACAGCTGCTAAGGCCAGTGATCACCTAAAAAGAAATCCCTACTTGCCGAGTTTCAAAGGGAATGCTTTGGGAGGCTAATCCATGCAGTGAGAGTCGCTGGATGTTTGCAGAGGTAAAATGAGGCTGTGTGCATTCACGATTATGTGTCTACAAAGCATGCTTTTTGTGGATTTTTTTTTATTAAAAGAGAGCAACCAGAGAAGACACAGCATGTGTTTGCCCTGGAGAAACAGATACTTTCACTCAGAGAGAAGACGAGACCCAGCAAAATTGAAAAAAAAAGAAAAAAGAAAATCGAATGTGAGCAAAAGTGAAAAACAAAACAATCAATCAGTCTAGATCAAGTCTCTTTGAACAGCAGATAAACAGAAAACGTGTCAATAAATCTCTTTCCATATTTTCTTTACAGTAATAATTTATCACAGTTCAAAAAATAACCTTCTCCAAAAAGAGTACAAAGTGCCTCTTGAAGGCACAGCAAGGCCAGGTGAAGCTTGCTTCAGGCACGTTTGTGCTGCACTGCAAAGAAAGTATGATGGATACAAATTCAAGAGTTGTGATCCAGTGAATTCAGCAAATTGTTTTTCTTCACTTAGTGCAGGGGTGGCCAACCTGTGGCTCGTGAGCCGCATGTGGCACTTTGCCTTTCAGTGTGCGATCCATTCATAAAAACATTTATATAGTTATGAGTAGTGGTGTGCCGATCAATCTAAAATATTGATATACTGATGCCAACGTTGGGATCAGTGTTGATCAATGTTTGGGTGTACACATTGATACTTAAGTTTCAGTTTCTCTTCCCTAGTACAATTTTGAAACACACTAACAGACACAATAAACCTCGCTTTGAAAATTGGAAATGTTTTGATTTTCATGTTATGTCATTTAGTTTTTGTGTGAGAGGAAGTGTGTTTGCAAGACCACGTGTGTGACGTGGCTCTTTGTAGTACCACGGTCATTTTTGTGGCCCTTGGTCTCTGACTGGTTGGCCACCCTTGACTTAGTGCGAGTCTTGTCCCTCCATAGAAGGCTCAAGTCCTCATGTTGCGCCGCCATGTTTCTACAGTGGCACAGAGAGGACAAAAAAGCGACAACCATTTTCATTCTGTTCTCAGTGGTTGGTTAAAGAGGAAGAAGTAGAATAAAGGGGTTTAAAGGAGTGTAACAAAATAGTGAACTCAGGATATGAAATAATTTTTGTTCACATTATCACAGCAAAGTTTTATGCTCTTTCTTTTTTGATGCTTGTCTTTTCACTACTTTCTTAAATAACTGGATCATTATCTCTAGAACAGGAAGTAATATTAGAATTTATGATGTATTTATTGTATAACAGCACAACAAAAAGCGCAGAGTTCGCCATTTAATTTAATGATCTAGCCTAATGAAAAAGTCACCTTTCCACAATAGCTGTCCCACAAACAGGACAGACTGGGACAATAAAACAAATGCACCCTTCCCAACACTGTGTGTGTTTATGAAGCAGCTGACAGCTCTCAGTGGATCAGTCTGAACACAAACACTGAAGTCATATCTCCTGTTCAGCCCCTCAGAATCAAACTGAACTTCAAACAAAATAATACCACTTGTTAAAAACACCAGCACTTAACACCATGGGAATAATAGTTAAGCACATTAGCTTTAGCTCACATGAGCGTTAGCTGATGAGAAGGATAATTGACAAACTCCGATACAGTGGACAGTTACATACATCATGTTGAAGCAGGGCAGACATGCTGAAACAGGCGGTGTGACGCTGCCTTGCAGTAGTTTTGATTAAGTGTAACTCACATTAAATAAAGTTCGTTGCGTTAAGATGGCTTTATGTCAAACCTATGGTCTTCTAACAACAGCAGCCTTCTGTGCCCTGATGTAGGCGTGTGAGGAGACGTGCTGATCCAGACTGATACATCTTTGCTGTCAAAGGTCCCATATTATGCAAAAATCACTTTATCAAATCTTTTAGTGAAATTTGTGGGTCTTTGGCTCAGCCCACAAAATGTGATATTTAATGACAAAACCTGTAGTAGTGATTGAGAATGTAAAATTCTGACCTAAAACGAGCTGTTTGGATTTTGGGGATTTGCCGACGTCAGCATATCCCTTTTTTGACCAATCAGGAGCAAGTCTGACCTGACTGGTCCATCGGAGCAGATACCCCCAAACCCCCTCACCCCCCTACCCTCCCCAGTGCTGGAGAGAAATCTTTTCAGCAGCGGGGAGGGAATGCCAAAGTTGAAGGGCCATCACTGCTCTGCTTTTGGCTGTAAACAGCCACATAGTTCCATGCACAAGCTTCCTATCTCAGAGGAAGACAAGACTAAGTGGCTAGAGTTAATTTATCAAGGAAATGTGCCAGCCACACTCAGTAAAACTGTGCATGTGTGTGCTAGTCACTTCATGGCCGACTGCTTTTCCAACTTTGGACAGTACAACAGAGGGCTAGTGAACAGACTGGTCCTGAATCCAGGCGCATTACCAACCATTGGTCAACAAACCTCTGACCCTGGAAATGTGAGTATTTTAAATGCTGTGTGCTGTGGAGCAGATGTAAGAGCTTTTCTTCAGTGTCCCCCCTGTCTCTGTGTTAGCTTAAGGATGCTAACTTTAGCTGCGGTTAGCCTGTCGTTTTAGCCTGTAATGTTACCGTAAACAAAGTTAATTGTTTTCTAAATATTGTGCCTTCGGAGCTCGTGGCGCCACTCTCAGTGACACGGAAGAGCGGGGCGGTATCAGCTGTGGCTCATTTACATATGAAGGTCACGCCCACTAAATCCGACCGTTCTGAACAGAGGGGCTATGAGAGCCTGGAAACAATGATGCTGTGCTTGATTTATTGGCTTTTTGGACCAAAACATGTTACTACCATTTCATGAAGACATCAATGATCCATATTAAACTGCAGAAAATAAGAACAATATGGGACCTTTAAATACACAGACCAATTGTATGAATATACATCTCCCATTATCAGCGCCAGACTTGTGGGAACTGAATATTTTGTGAGGAGTACCCTTGGCCACAAACAAAAATTTGGGTCTTTTGTTTTCATGCTTCTTTGAAATGTATCTTGGGGTGCTTTTACTTTGCGGAATCTGGTTACACTCCTAGGAGTTTATGATGTGTATAAGTGAACTTATGCTGACAGGAGTTTTTGATGGTAAAACTTGACAAATGGAGGCTCGTATCCTGTATCATATCAGCTTCTTCTCATCTTGAAGGCCACTGCAGAGCATTACCAACAGGAGAACCAAAAACCTGGCTGCTAAATATTCGCATTTCTACACACTCTATCATAAAATGACCGTGACATGTTACCAATTTGCTCTGCAGTGCTTCTCTTCTTGCAGCCAGCTGAGCGATGCCAGGGAGTCACTGTCTGTCAAGGCATGTTAAGCTAAGCTAACCAGCTGGTGAACTTTTTATTTACCACACAGAGATGTGAGTGAGTTAAGACGTCTTGGCATCCTTCCTGGATGTCACTCTGTTTCTCTAAGCCCCGGGTGAAGTAAGCTTGCAGTGACACCACTACCTACACAGGCTGCAAACAAAGTCTGGGAGATGAGAACCAGCAAATGTTGTACAATCTTTCCTCAGTATGATAAATTCTAACCTGGAATTTTAGCGGTAAACTGGCTGATTATTTGACTTCTGGTCTTGGCACAAAATTGCTGTGTAGCACACTGCTCCTTTCAGTCCAACCCACTGGAATTGATTATTTTTGGGTTGAGAAAGAAAAAAAAAAAACCTAATATGTAGATTTGTTGCCACTGATTAAACCCTGATAACAGTCAGACACATTAGGCTATTTGTAAACTGGCACTGAGGAGGTTCCTGAGGGTAAATAAATAATCAAATAATCCTCACAGTGCCTCCTTCTCTCTCCTGCTCCCTCTCCAACTGTGAGCAAAGGATTCCAGTAGCTGTGTTGCTCTTTAATCTCAGGGCCCGGGCTACGAGCAGGAAGTGGTGGGGCACAGAATTAATCGTAGTTGCCGCCATTGAAGATAGGGGCTGCTGCGCTGGGCTGCAGATGGGGCTGGGAGCTGGGGGCAACTATCGATTGTTACAGGGGGATATGTTTTCTACTCCCAGGGAGTGTCGGAGAGGCTGAGCCAGGATTGTCTGGCATGCTGTGTGCTGGTTCTGCACACTCACACAAATACACACAAACGGCCCTCCCAGAGCTCTGCTGAGAAGTGAGGAAAAAGCAGAGGGGGTAAACGTTAAAATCATCCATCACTGGTGGGTACACTTAGAGAGAGGCCTGTGGGGCTTGGAGTTTCAGCATCCCCTCTGGGAATGGTTCAGTCCATTTCTCAATACAGAGCTGGCCTTTTTCACTTTCCCCCATTTCCTCAGCCACAGGGGGAAATATTTCACCTGTCCTTTTTTCTCTCCTCCTCTTTCTTCCTTTCTCTTCATTCCCACAATCTCCCATGCAGCAGAGAAAAAAGCACATATCTCTCTCTCAGCACCTGTCCAGCTCCTCCACTCTCCTCCTCCTTCTCCTCTTCTTCTCCTGGCCTGCATATCATCCCTCGCTCTAGGAGGGAAAGCGGTTCATCTGCCCCGCCCCCCTCCCCTCCTTCCTAATGCCATCATTTACTGGTGCAGTCCCATGGTAGATGTGAGGTAGAGTAAGGTAGCAGCACATATCAGTTTCACCCCACCCCCCCAGTCAGCTTCCTTTAAAAGACATCATTCCTGAGGGCCCTGAGCTGAGATAAGCTCCTGCATGTGCCAGCAGAGCATAATCTGTCAACACAAGCTGGTGCATGGACACACAACCCGAGACAAACATGCACCAAACACATAGGAAAGTTTGTTAAAAATTAAAGCTCAGCCTCTGTGTGCGATGGAGGCTGTTGAGTCACCTCAGCAGCGTGCAGGCCGGCTTCTGTTCTGACCTGCCTGCCATGTGGCTAACAAGCTCAGATTAATTACCTGGACTGAATCCCTGCAAGACTCTGAGCAAGATGTGGCGTCTGGCATGACACGGGAGACTGATGCAAAGACAGACTGAGAGCACAGCTGCTAGAGCACCTCAGGACACCTCGGGTAGAAATGAGCCAGGCAGGAGCCGGGATGACCTAAATGCTTCGAAGTCTACTTATCGCAGCTTATCAGCCGTGGAGTTTTGGTGAGAGAGTGGCTGTTGTTTTCTGCCCGCTTTAATTCACACTTAAGATTTCAAAAGCTGCGGCAAGTTAGACTGAGCTCCTTTTCCGTTCCTCCTCATGCAGCCAGAAGTAAGGAGTCTGAACAATATCTATCAGTTCAAAAACAGGGTACAGAAACATGAAAATGAATCACAGGAAGATATCATTTGATGCTTCAGTCGAGTGGATTCCAAAAGAGATTTTGTGCTCACTTTCTAGGGTTTTCATTGCATTCTATCTTGTTATAAATAATTCCTGAGTTGCTGCTACCTTTTTCTCTCCCTTTCACCCTTTGGCAAATCCTTTCAATCCCCTTTTCTCCCGAAGGCTAAAACCGGAGGAATGCTGGTCACATGTAATGTAAGTGTGTGCGTGTGTGTGCGCAAATGCACGATTAGCGGCAGCTCTGAATGAACCGGCTGGGTTTGGTATGCACAGAAGCCTCTTGTTGTGTGCCCCGCGACAAGCCCCCGAGCTAAAGTGGTGAAAAGGGAGTGTGTCTTTGTGCGTGAGTGTCTGCGGGAGCAAATGTGTTACAAATACCTCAAGGAGACAGACAGTGAGAGCTTCTGAAAACTGAGAAAAAAAGAAAAAGGATGTGTTTTCTGAAGAAAAAGGAAGAAACAAATTATTTTTAAAAAGCCCCTTGTCTGTGAATTTCTCTTGAACAGACTAATGATTGTAATTGCCTACTTATGGCTGAAACCACAGAAACATGATCAAAGCCTTCTGCAGACAATGATCCTGGGGTTGAGGCTGGTGGATGTTCACTAAAGCCAGAGGGCGGAGGTGAACTCACAAACTGATGCTGAATTTCCACTTTGGTTGGATATTCTTGTGCTGCAATTATTGAGCTATATTTGCACAAATTAAAACTGGGCAAGAAGACGAAAAACCCCAACCCTCTGCACTCTTAACCGCAGATAAAAGGAAGATAGAAAGGAAAGAGAGACTGAGTGAGTTCCTCTTTTTATTAAAAAGTCCTCTCTTTGAATACAGCACAGTTGAAAAGAAAAAAACTCCACAAAAAGACACAAGAAGTGCATGAAGAGTGAGGGAATCTCTGAGGACTTCCCTCAGAGTCTCCGTGGAATCAAAAAATAGTTTAGCTTCCCTCACAATGTGTTTTGCATGCCACTGCAATATTCTTCCGATCTTTCGCAACATGTTTTTCTCCAGACCACAGTTTGTTTTCATATCTCTGCTCCTTTGAAGCAGCTGATGGTCCCTGGTGGCCTGTTAATGTGTGGAGTTTAAATCTTTGCAGCTCAATCATCACACAGTGTAATGGACATTATATTAAAGGCTCTGCACACTCACAGAAAAACCCACACAGGTGATTTGTATTACTTTGGCTGATTAGACCCCGGAGTGTGAGAGCACCGTCTACAAACTGACTCAATTGACATCCCCCTGAGTTATGGCTGAAGGCTGTTCCACAAATTGTTATACAGTATTTTTACAGGCTGAAATCAGTGTGTATTCATAATGTTATGTTGATATAGTGGCAGCACATTTGACTGGTGGCTCTAATATAAAAATGCATATTCCATATTTTTCCTTATAACTTGCTAAGGTCCAGAAAAAAAGTGCTTTTTGAGGCTTTATTCTGTCCCCACTGTAAAAGCTTTACATGATGTACGGTAAAACAAGTACTGACCTTGGTGTTTGAGGCCCACCCTTCTAATATGACATGAACCAGTTAAGCTATCCTTATTACCTCATCATTTTCGAATCAATTCGATTCGATTCGATTCGATTCGATTCGATTCGATTCAATTCGAGTCAGACTTTAAAGCTGAAGGATCTGGCGTTATGCTGCTGCTGCTGCTTTGGCCACCATTTTTTTGTTGTTTGGTCTTGGGTGGCCCTTGTCCATGCAACGCAAATAACACGTACACTCCCCCGAACTTGCCAGGAGGTGAATCGATTCAGAGGATTTGCCAAATTGACATTAAATTGGGCGAGGAAATATTTCGATGCACTGATTCATCAATATTTTTACCCACCCCTATTCAAAACACGGGAAATCATCCTGCCTTCTCTCTTTAATTGAATCTGTACAGAGTTTTGTTATCGGGTTACATCTTTACTACTACTACTTTCTACTTGGGTTTTAAAAATTGTATATTTGTGGAGCATATGATTTTTTTTTTTTTTACCTCTGTGTTTGGAGCTGCATGGAAAGCTACAGCTAGCAGGAAGTTAGCTAAGCAGCCTATAAAAACTGGACACAAAAAACAGCTCATCCAGCATTAACACTATAAAACACACACATTACAGCACATAACTCAATGACTTGTGAATGTCACCTATTATTTCATTTTAAGACTGTGCCAGAGGTACAGGTGTAACTTGTGAACAGTGCTGCACACACCAACTGTTTTCCCTATTTATAGTCTCTGTACTGCTAAGCTAAACTGAGCAAAGGTAAATGAAGCCAAGCTAAGCTCCACTTAGAAATTTAACTACTTGCAGTTGCTTCTTTTTCTTTGGAAAAGTGCTCCAAATAAACACCAAACCAAATATTTTATCTCAACTCTTGTCTTTGAAATGTTCTGTTTGCTGTTTCTACTCAAGAAAACTTTTCAGTTTCCCTGCAATGCAGACAAAATCTGTTGCAATACCCTGTAAAAGCACTAGGAATGGAAAGCTGTTGCTTTTGGATGCTTAAGTATCAATAAAATATAAAAAATATATTCTGTTTATGATAAAGCGCTTTGCAAAGGAGCTATTTAAGCTTCCAAATTAACCGATTCTGTTTCACCTCTGAATCTATTCCAAATTACAACAATGTGTAACATTTGTTTCCTCTAGGATTAAAAACACCTATAACAATTGCTTCAGTCTTTCTTACCTGATGTAGCACAATTCCACTTAGCCATAAGTATCTGCTACATCTTTTAACCTATACGACACCACATCGCAGAAAACAGAGACACAATCTGTTAATGAGTCACTGAGCACTGAGCAGGCACAGCGCTGTGAAGAAGCGGCTTACTATTCTGGAAGTGAACTGAAGTGGATAAAATATTAATAGATTATTCTTTTCTGCTACTTCCTCCCAAAAACTGGATTTACTGTAAACAGAGTTCAGCCTTGACCTCACATTACCTTTAAGTTTTATTTTGAGTACGAACAACAACAGAACTCACACTGAGAATAATATTAGAGCTGAAATCCCCCAAAGCATGTAGCAAAAATGAAGCCAGGCTGCTTAAGGCTCAGACAAGGTTCCCCTTTCAAAATCTTTACACTGAATCCCAGAAGCTTTCATAAAAATATAAACACAGACACATGCTCTGCAAATGTATGGTTGCACTACGGTGAAATAATATGTTGCATACTGTACATCATAACTTTCATGCTGTGTTACTTCCTGGACAATGATACATGTTTTACACCTGATTGTCTGAAGTAGCATCACCAGCGTGAGATAAGTGGGTAGATCAGAGTATATCACTTTAGTCTTTCTTCTGACCATCCACACACACACACACACACACACACGCACACAGCCTTTTGAGTCTAGGTATTTCAATCAAGAGATCTCATTGGTCACTTCTGAGGTTTGAAAGTAAACTCTGCTCCCTAAACCTAATGTATTTGATTTCACCTGACCTTTTTACACTAAAGTCAATGTCCTTCAGTGGATGTGCAGCGATTGCCTTATGCCCACTAACTGTTTCAATCCTTTTTCTTGTCTCTATACCCACAACTACTGTCTGTCTTCTGTGCTCCTCAGCCTCCTCGCTGAGCCCGGAGAGTTTCCACTTGACAACAAGAATCTAAATCATATGGCTTACGCACAGTATATTAGGACCATATCTCTAAAGGGCATGAAAGCCCTTTAGCAAGCCATGAGAAGATACTGGCATCTCTCCTACTGAGTCCCTTCCCCCCCTCCTCTCTCTGATACTGTCCCCTTATTTTCCACTCTGAATAAACCCCAGAACTTTACCTCTCCGGCTTTGAATGGACCCCATCAGGCGATTTCTGAGCCATATCTCACAAGGGCATGAAAAAGCCTTACGCCTCCTCTCCTCTCGGCACACCTCCCTGTTCATCCATGAAATGACACCCCTATTTAATCAATTGTGAATCATGAAATTTTGCACAAGAGACCCCTTTTCTCCGTACTTGACAGTGATTGAACTGCACAGCCATGCAATTCCATTCACCACGGCGATGAGAAGAAAAGAGAGTGGGGAGGGGCGGCGCTCTGTGCAGTGTTGGAGAGATGAAGGTGATTTCCCTGTGACATCATGGGCCCCTGCTCAATGGCACCGCAACAGAGGGTCCCTTCTATGCATTGAAGCCACGTGGTTGTTCAGAACAGTGGGGTCTTACAGCTGGTCTATAGGCGCAGGAGAGTGTGTGTGTGTGTGTGTGTATGAGAGTGTGAATGGGCCACATAGGAACAGCCCTCCAAGCAAACATTTTACAGAGGTTTTCAAAAGACTAGGGGGTTAAGAATAACTGAGAAAAAAGGGAACAAGGGAGCCATGAGACAAAGATTACAAGTGTAGGGGGGAGGGGGGTAACGCCGGGAAAGAAAAAGAAGTTTAGAAGAAAAGCAGGAGAGAAGGGCGGGGGACCCCTGTCAGCAAAAGGCCCCCCATTTTCTGCATGAAAAGGCTGGTGGGAACGACAAGCAAATGTATGATGTAAGGTCTGTATGGAGTGTGTCAGTGAACATAGCAGAGATTCCAGGACTCTGTGTGACATAACAGGGACAGGTCACGACCCCCGTGTGACTCTGAGTCCGAGGTCAGACTGAATCAGCTTTATGTCAACGTCAAAATGACAAGCTCTGAATTCATGCATGATCTACTTTTTTCAGTACAGTATCACTAAATGCAGTCTTACAATATATATCAATATAGTTTTTTTATGAATTAGGCAGTTTTAAGGGTCTGATTGAGAATTGTGCCTGTGTTTGATGTAGGGCTACACGATTATCGCAATCGCAATCGCAATCGCAATCGTAATCGCAATCGCAATCGCAATGCAATTCAGATTTTTCTCCATGATAACCAAGCAAGTCTGTAGACTCATCATGACACAACTTTTTTTTATTAAATCGCAAGGACAATCACAATCGCAATATTGTCCACCTATTCGCAAATCGCACCTTTTTCCCAAATCGTGCAGCACTAGTTTGCAGTCAGGATGCTAATGATGCTTAGATATAGCCCAATGGAGACAGCTTTGGTTTCACTTCCTCAAAGAACATTTAATTCTGCTTTCTGGGAAAGCCAAATAAAAACATTATTGCACTTAGCACATATGAAGAAAAAAGATGAGAGGTCATAAAAATTCTCTGTTCTCTCCTAGGGAAAAAATGGTGGTTACTTTAGTGGTCTGGACACTTCTTTTTTCAACTATTTTTTGACAATTTTTTAGTGTTTTATGTTGGACAACCTATTTTAAAGGTGGGGTCTGCAGGATTTTAGTTACTTGTTAGTAAACACAACATTTAAACTAGGCTCCTCCTCCTTGGCTCAGTGCCAGCAGCAGCACACACCCATTGCCCCTGACCGTGACTACATAAACACATTCACCTGTAGCATTGCTTTTCTTTGTGGGAGAGACTTAAGAGTCATGCATGGGAATTAGCATGTTAGCACAAGCCAATCACAGGTATTTGACCCACATCTGGTTAGCAGAAAGCCAACCCCCGTTGCTCTTTGTCTCGTGCTGCTCTTCGAGTGCCCAAAAATGACTGAAAGTCAGGCCGAGCTTCACTCTTGTTTAGGAAAAAGCTTTATCTGTTTGGCGTTTGGATTCACTTTGGTTGTGTTTTTCTTCGCATATCCATTTGCTGATCAACACGCAAAGTCACCTGCACACTAAACACTCTGTGATTGGCTGAGTTAACCACACCTAGTTTCTGCCCAGAAATGTCCAGAAACAATCAAAACATCAAAATACAGGCAGAGGAGAGGGTTGAGGTGGACAACAACACTGACACTTGTATAGAGGCCCAATTGTGCAGGGATTCCAGTGAAAGTTGACATTTTATCTTTTTTTTTTAGGAAAATCTTGCAGACCCTACTTTAGAGTAAGATTTTTCTGATAACTGTTTTAAAAAAGGGAGTTGTTTACTCTTGGCTCAATAAGGCAGTCTTACCACTCAAAACTTATCACACAGAGACATGATAAAAAAAATGTCACACCTGCCTGTGTGGACTTATCGAATTTCCTTTCTGACCTTAAAACATGATTGATTGGTTCTTTGATTTAATATTTGTTTGGAGTGTCTTCATCTCCTACTACATCCTCTTTAAAGGTTTCTACAAAAATATATATATATATATATCTAAAAACAAGGTGTAATAATTGTTTTATCCAGAGTTTTTCACTTTAAATACAGTCTTTTATTTGGTGTCATTCTCTGTCTCCTAAGAGTACCTTTTTTTCTGAGATAAAACAATCCAGGAAAATTCTTTCATTTTTGATGTATTGTACTATATCTTTGTTGTTTAATGAACAGCATCTTCTTTTGGGACTATTTAAATGTTTCTTTGGAGGTCAAATGATTCAGAATCTCCTCCTGGGTCCAAACAAGCCTCAAGCCTTGCCACACTCACCAGCTCTCTGTGTCTCTCATCTGCACACAGTGTCAAGAAGCTTTTTGCCATGAAGAGGAGCACCCGAATGCATCCCCGGAAAATAACAAGAGGCATTTTTCTGGGAACACAGTTTTGCAAATGACATAATTTGTCAGTGGCCGGTGTCAGTCTGGCAATACAAAGAATACAGCCTACACCAAGGTTTAGAGCCTATCTGCTGTGTTTACTCCTGCAGAGGAAATTAATTTCTGTGCACCGTCGGACTGATAGCAGAACCGAAAGTAAGATGAAAAAAATGGGGAAGTGGAACAATCATGATCAGTCAAACAGTTATTTGTGGTTCTATGAACCTCTTCGAAGGTTTCATGTTCAATACGCTGATGTAAGCTTGAATGACAGTCATCAGATCTCTCTCGTGAGGTTATGTGGAGGTTAATGGAACTTAAGCACTGTATCGTCGAAGGTCCAGCTTTCTGTACGCAAGGACACAGTCAAGTCAACAAAGACATCATGTGCTATCACTCAGAGAATGTATGCTGAAAAGATGTACACACAATAGAAACATATATACCATTTATTGTTTTCTTAGATGGACTGATTATCATTATTACCTCCGCCAAGGAGGTTATGTTTTTGGGAGAGTTTGTTTGTTTGTCTGTGGACAACATAACTCAAATACTAATGGATCTTGATGAAATTTTCAAGAAATGTTCAAAATGGGATAAGGAAGAAGTGATTAAATTTTGGAGGTGATCTGGATCACAGTCTGGATCCAGGATTTTTTTAAAGGATTCTTTGTCATTGTGAGATAGGGCCGTTTTCACCATATGTGTTTATAACTCCACCATAAATGCTCGCATGGCTTTGCAAAACAATATGAGACAAGTTCACCATAATTTCTGACAGATGTAAAAGTATAGTCCAGATCCTTAAAATATTCTGGATACTAAGATCTGGAATATGAAATATGTACTGGGTCATCATAGTTTTCAACACTGCCAGGTAACAAATTATCATACAAACCTGCAACTAACACCAAATTGTAGCAGACAGTCTGCTGAAAGGGAGTATAACATTAAAGTAAGACTAAAGTGTTGGTGACAATCACAATATGCTTGGTGGCGGTCTGCGCTCTCTCAGTGCTTTGCTAGTTTCCTTTGGATCTTGAGTTATCCAATTAAAAACAGCTTGTACAACCTGCTTTGCAATCCTTGTGGTATATTACTCAGAAAAGCTTCCGTCTTTGTCTATTTTCAATTAACTCATAATATACATCTAAATGAATAAACAGATTAATAAATACAACCACACCACCACCAACCACATGTTTAACACTCCATTTTGTGTATTGTCGGAGAATCCAGTTATTCCCTGAAGATCAACGCACACAACCAAAGCTGGGTGTTAAAGAAGCAATCAATGAAACTGGAGAGGTGATAACAGGGTAACATTTTTAAGCTAATACAGGAAAGGTGGAAACACCAGCACAGGAAGAAGTCATGTTGAGAGGTGTCATGTGTGCATAAATGCATGATGCATTCCTGTGTAGCTCTGAGCCCCTCCAGTGCTCCAGTTTTTCCAGAGGGGATATTTTGAATCTGGTCACAGTCTCATAATCACTTCTTGGCTGTCAGACAAAACGGTTCAGGCTGTTTTGCAGGAATCAGAAGAACCCTGTGGAGACAGTCGTCGATTGGGTATCCACAGAGCGAGTTGGGGGTGAAAATCACAGCACACCAGTGTTTACTGAAGCAGAAATATACAAAAATTACTTTTTCAAAAGTGTGAATGGTCCAATTGTTGCATTTGCATTTGCCTGATGCATTTTGCATGCTGAGCAGTTAAACATTAGTCCTGAATATTATGATCATAATCAATTCATCTGAGAGTCACATCACGTGGTGAGATTTGCATTACATTGTTAATTGAACAACATACGCAAGGGAACAAATGGATCTCCTCCAGACAGCTGGGAGTCTGCTGTGAGGTTGTTCAGTGGACATGGGAAAAGAGATAAAAAGTCAAAGCTTTACAAGGATCTGGCTTTTCCGAAGAAGAAGGATGGTAATGATGTTTTGGAAGATAGAAGAGTCCCATCTCTCTGATGCAGTGACGGGGAGACCAAGATCAGAGGGAAGCAGTGGGGGGACAGTGAACGAGAGGAGCTAAGCACTGCAGCTAAATGAGTGGAGAGATCTGACACCTGAACAACTGGGGACCTAAAAATCCAGCAAAGTGGTTCTTCAGGCAGAAAAAGATTTTTTAGGTTTCAAAACTTTCTTCATTAAAGTTTAATGATCCTGAGAAAATATCTTAAAAATGAGCAGTCTTAAGTAAATGTTACAAAATGTCATAATGTCTGTTTTGTAACAACAAGTCTGCCTGCCTGACGAAATGAGGTTTTCCTTTTTAATAAGTAGAGCAACCTCTATTCAAAAGAACTATTGATTAATTTTAATCCTGTTTGAGGTCCGTGCTGACAGAGATTTCATTGCTTTAACCCAGTGTTGACTTTTACAATGGTTACTCAGAGTTTTTGTTGTATAGAAGGGGATATGGCAAGCAGTGAGAAGTGAAACCAATGTGGACTTACAAAAATCTGTTGCTGCTTGAGTGTTTTTTTAATTCAAGGTTGGGGATGGATTTTATCATAACTCATCAATCCTGGAAAATATTGAGGGTAAAATTTGTTACTTAGGCACTAGCTAGCCCAGTTGACAGTTGGGCACTAGGCAGCTGGTTGAGACTCAAGGTCTGCCTCAATCAGGGGGGTGTCCAGGGCTGGCACTGACCCCGAGCTCAGGATCTCCCTGAAAGATCTGAAGTTAATGACTTTAATGTTATGTAAAGATTTAAAGCTACAAAAGCAGATAGACAGCGAGACAGAAAACATGAAAACAAGAGGTCAGTGTGCCAGTTTCCCCAGCAGGCTAAGCTTATAGCAGCAAAACTAGGCCCGAGTCAGCTCTAACTACAAGCTTTGTCAAAAAAGTTTATGTCAACTCTTAAATGTAGAGAGTGTTTTCCTCCCAGATCATGACTGGTAGACCTCCCATACTACTTTTAGAGACTTTAGGTACAATGAGCAGACTGTGTGCTGAAAGTGATTGGCAGTGTGAGATCTTTAAGATTTGATGGTGTCTGATGTTCAAAAGCTTTGTATGTCAGAACGAGTATTTTCAGTTATATATTCCTGAATTTATGAGAAACCAGTGTACTCAACACTGGGTAGAGGTGCTTTCTTTTCAGTTTTTTTCTTTAAAGACTTGTTAGGGCAGCCTGATAAAAAAGGAATCCCAATAATCCAACCTAAAGGTAAGAAATGCATGGAATACTTTTCTGTATAATTTTGAGACTGAATGTGTTTTATAAAAAAGATTTGCCTGAATTACACAGCAAATAAAATCTGGTCATCAAGGATCTTTACTTTATAAAGGCATTTGCAAAACTGTGAAAGTTTTTCACCTGGTGTAACCGAGCAGAAGCACAAATGTAGTGAAAAATTCGAGAACAGAACATATTGGGACTGACACACCTTGGTGTGTTGAAAGGGTTTCTTTCTACTCAGACCGACCAGACAAATATGACTTAAAGTGAGCTAAAGTGGTTCCTGTAATGCTTATTGATTGTCCTAGTCTATGTAACAGGGTGTGATGGTCAATTTTATTGAATGTAGACCTCACACCCAATGACATGAGCACAGAGAGAACAGCACTGTCTGAAGCCGTCAGGAGATCATTGGTTCAGTCACTGAGTGTTACAGGCTCTAAACCCTGACTGGAAATCCTCAAACAAACCATCACCGGACAAAGCTGATCAACCACTATTCTCTTCATGGCTTTACAAATAACAGTTTGGTTAGAATTAATCTATAGTTGAAGAAGATGTCTGAATCAGGGGTGGGCTTGTTAAAGGGATGTGTAATTTCACCTTCTTTAAATGACTCCCGGACAGTAAAGGCCTATTGATCATATGATGTTAAGAAGTGTTAACCAAGGAAAGGATTTCCTTCAGCGTTGATGGTACAGGTCTAAAAGACAGGGTGATGGTTTAGTCGAAGACACAGCAGATTTTCAATTCCAGTGATTGTAGAGATACTCTAATCCAGACTGAACAGTCAGCTGACATTACCGTTCAATGAGCTTTACTGTTATCACCCCAAAAATTACAGTGTATGAGACATTTTTGCTCTACCTGGCCCGCCTCAGCAGTCAATGACTGGATGCTCGACTGTGTGTTTAAATATCAGAGCTGCACTTCCTTCTGCTCTCCTGCTCTGTCTTGACTGTTAATCTCTTGGCAGCCAACAAGTGGCTTTAAACAAATTCCAAACCCAGACCAGACAAAGCAGACTGACCTGTGGGTCACATGGTAATTTCTAACCCCTGTATTAACCAGGACTTTAAACCCACCCCTGCTGAGTGTACAGTAGCAGCTCAGGAGGGATTTCAGATCATGAAAGACAGAGGGGTACTGGGAGTGAAGCTTTGATGTTTTTGTAAGGTGGGACAGCTTTGCACAGCACTAAATGTGGGAATGCCCCATGAGGTCTTAATGTTTTCTATGAACAAAACACAATGTTTTCACGTCCTGGTGGAATCCTGGTCTCCACCTTAACTTTATCAGGAAGAACACAATATGTTTTTAAAGGGTTTACAGGCAAACAAGGCATCCAATTATCAGGCAATTATAGCTAATCAGCTAAACTGCTGAGGTGCAGGAGAACAACAAGCTCCATGCGTCCCCTTTCATTGTTGACTCTCTAACACTAATCCCACCTCAGCACAGCATGGTGTCTCTTCAAAACCCCACCAAACCCTTTAACCCTGACATCAAAAGCCAATTGTTGCTAGCAGCGCCGCCGGACCGGCCACACCCAAACAAGTCGCAACACAATCTGGTCAAATTACAACGTTCACCTCCCCCATCTCTACTCTTTAAGGGCACCTTAATATCCTCTCCGCCACCTGGCTGGCATCAAAGCCCAGAAACCCAGTGCTTAGCAGGGAGACACATCAGCAACATTTTTGGCTTTCATTTCCTCCTCGGCAGCAGGGGGGTTTCAGGGACACGCCAGCGCGCAGTGTGGGAGAGAAAAGGACGGAGGTAGACAAGAAGTCTCTTTTTCAGCCAATAATGTCTGTAATTTGTCCACAGATTGAGGAGGGGAGAGACAAAGAAAGGCCTTCAGACACCACTCACTCTGCTGAAAGCACATTTATGCTCCAGAGTATGTGTTTGTTCTAGCCTGAGTGTGTGTGTGTGTTTGTGTGTGTGTGTGTAATTAGCAGCACTGTGTTACAGCTCCTTGGCTTGGTTGCAGGTTTGCTGGACATCAGAACTCCTTCTCCTCCTCCTCATCCCATCTTCCATCCCTCAGTGGCAGATGTTACATTTGGCACGACAGTGGACCAACACAGAAGTGGACAGATGTTCCTCCACACACACACACACACACACACACACACACACACACACACACACACACACACACACACACTGATACACACAGATGGATTTGAGATGTAAAACAGCCCTGAATGAAATGCTCCTCTCACAGCATCACACGAAGAATAGACACACACACACACACACACACATGCGATCTCCTCACTGTCTCTCCTCCAGTCTTGCCTGCTGGCCTTGCATGGCCTCTGCACACCCACCATATGCTAACTGCTGGGAAAGAGCTGTAATTTGTAAAGGATTTAACCTTTTAATAGAGAAAAGATGAGGTTGGCTACAACTGAGTCCCTCTGGATTTGAAGCAAGAGAAGAAAAATACAGATTGGAGCCGTGATTTAGACATCAGTTAATTGTACTGTCCAATTATCTATGCAGTTCATGAGTTGGAGTGATTCGTCTGTTGTTTAAAGTCTGCGTGTACGCGTGCATGTGAGCATGTGTGTGTGTGTTTTCCTGATTGTGCACTTGTTGGCTGCTTCTTACTTTGGATAAATGTGTTGCATGCAAGTGTGTGTGTGTGTGTGTTTATGTGAGTGAGTGTGTGTGTTTGTGTGTGTGTGTGTGGTTTTCAAAACAAGCTGGTGCCAAGGCTTAGCTGATAGGCTAATTAAGCTCACCACAGGGAATAAATGTTTCCTCTCTGCCTGCCATTTGTCACACCTGGCACGGAAATGTCACCAGGATAAGAAACAAGCGTGCACGCACTCACATGCACACACTTACTCTCACACACACGCACACACACACACACACAGTGAAGGCAGCAGACGCACACATGGGAGAACTGCTGAGGCAACAGAGCTACTGTGTTAAAGTATGGGCTTTAAAAAAAAGGAAGACAAGGAAGAGGAGGGAGAGGAAAAAGAGAGAAATAAAACACAGATGTAGAGCAGAGAGGAAAAAGAGGGAAGTGGTGCAAATGATGGAAGTTAAATCAGAAATACACAGAAACGAAACTGAGTGGAGCGCTAAACTACACTGAATCAGTCAAAGTTAGGGTAAGGTTGGAAACTAGCAAGGCAAGACAAGCTCATGAGGAAAATGTTCAAAGAAGACATTTAAAAATCAATGTAACAATACATTTAAAAGCCAGAAAAAAAGCCAATTAAATTAAAATTTAAAATTAGATTTGAAATCCAAAAATCTAAATCTAAAAATAAAACAAGCCTTCATTTATCACTCATTACCCATCAATAACTCTGAGCCATACAAACTGTATCCCATACAACAAAAACTCCCCTTCTTCTTCCAACTTTTCAAATTTTTAGTGACCACTCACAAAAATTAAAACACTTCCAACCCTCACTGGTTCATCTGTTCTTTCTATCTTCAAATATATTCTGCGAGATGCCGGGACCACCTCCTTATGTAAATACAATATGTTGTATCTGGAGCCAAAAAACCTGTGCACTCAAACAGATGAATGGAAACAGATCTGATGAAACAACAGACATCTGTCAGTTTTTTTAAGGTCCAAGATTTGATACCCATCAGCTCCCTCTTCTTTCTGCTCTGACACACCAATGCTTGAGCTACTTGATACTGCTTTTCTCTACAGGCATGACAGTTTGTGTCAGGAACAACTGTTGTTACACCATCCTCAATAAACACCAACACATACCCTCTGCTGCATGTTACTGCACCGGAGAGCAGACCACCATCAGACCAGATCAGACCAGATGACAGATTTTATGTAAAGCCTCTGCAAGCTGATGCAAAGTTTTGGGAGGTATTGGAAGGAAAATAGATTTTGGAACCATCACTTGTGAGAAAAACGTCTTTCTCTGGAATGGATGCCTTCTGAACCAACACTACATGTCTTGACTTTACAAGCGTAGCTCTTGGTGTTTAAGTGTGTGGCACGCACACATTTGGCGTGCAGCTGACTTTGATTTTCAATGACATGAAAAACTAAGTGCTGTTCACTTAGCTCTCCACTATATCAAAGGTAACATCCCTAAATTAGGAAGTTTTTCATTGTTAAAACTTTGATGAAATCTAATTTCTGAAATGACATCAAACAAAAGTTAAAGCGAGTGCTGTCAGAGCAGGCAGCAAATGTTTTGGCTGTGCAAGTCAATGCAGACTGTGAAGACTGAGCATCAGTGATGCTGCACCAGGGTAGAGCTTGTTTCATTCATTGCTAAAATTCATGCATGCCACATGGCATTACTTCCATGGATCACTTCAAAGGGAAGCAAAATCAAAGATCTTGTACTTTCCTAAAACACGCTGACATCAGAGGTTCACAGATTCGTCCCTTTTTCATCTTTGTTCTGTAGAGTCTTCTTATCTGTTTCATGTCAACATGTCACTTAGTCATCCTTAACTAACACCAATCTTGGTACCAGCTGTCCTTTCTTCCTTCGCCTCCCTTCCTCCGTCTGCTCAGCCCCCCTTCCTTTATTGTTCATATCATCTCTTGCCTCCTCTGTGTTGACAATCGACAAGTTGCCTTCCCCATCATCTGCTTTAATACTCAAGGCGTTCAGTCCGACAGCGGCCGTATGGTCTTGTCCTGCCCAGCACGGCAGAAACATGTTGGCCCCATATGGAGCTCTCCACGGGGGGAATGTAACTGGGATGTCTGGTGTGCAAGGATGCTCACTGCATGCTGTTAATAGAACGATGGCTTTCATAGCGCTGCCGTACAGTAACGATGTGGAAACCTTAAGCAGCTTAAACTGCAAGGTGGGACTATTTTGATGACACTCTGTAGCTTCCCTGTCTCTTTCTCCCTTTTTTGATGCTCAGATTTCCAATTTCATCTCAGAGAGACGCAAGACCACTACATCAGCTGTGTCAGGAAAGTCACACACCCATTCAACTCTTCCTTTTACCTGCCACACACGGCTAAAATCTTTCTCAATTGTTTCACTATTTTTCCTTCTTTCCAGTTTTCATATGTATCATTTCTACATCTGCTGAAATGGTCAATCTAAGGGCAGCAGCATCTCACTGAGCTGTTGTTAGAGACCAATGTTCCAAGCAGCAGTGATAAAAGAGAAGAAGAGCAGAAATAAGGCAGCGTTCAAGCTTGCGCCTCTTAATCTCCCCTCCTCCGGCTCAGCCTAACTGACATTTTCTTAATTTATTCCTCTCAGGATTCCAACATTTTAATTAGGTCACTCCAAATCTCCTCCCACGCAGCGTTATTCCGAAAAACTTTTTTATTTCATCATGTTTGTCATTCGCCTCCTTCGTCTCTCATTCTCCCTCTCTCTTTCTTTTCTCTTTCGCACTTGTCACTTTGGCTCAGCGGGTTATCTTCCTAATGATGCACGGTGTTTTTTTTGCCAAAAGAAAATGCTGCAGAGGTAAATACATAATTGAATGTTGGCATTTAATAGACAAGCGGGTTTAAACACAGAAATCTCCTTACTGAGTCTCTGGTGGGAGAAAATTACAAGATGCAGAAAGAAAAAAAAACTGTGAATACCTGTCAGTTTTAAGATGTCTTCACCTCATGATGACAAATAAAGTCTGTATATATATGCACAAGTGTGTGTGTGTGTGTGTGTGTGTGTGTGTGTGTGTGTGTGTGTGTGTGTGTGTGTGTGTGTGTGTGTGTGTGTGTGTGTGTGTGTGTGTATGTAGGTCAAATTACGTGGGTGTAAGTTCATATTTTGCATAAGTGTGCTCCTGGGATCTAATACCAAGTTGGTAGAGCTTATATCATGCATGCTTATGTGTGTGTGTGTTTGTTTCCTCCTCTAACCCAAAGTGTGTATAATCTGTAAATTGTTTCTCAGTGTACCAGGAGTCCTGGCTTATCTCCAGCCTCAATGAAAACAAGAGGAAATTACTTTTCTACAAAGCGTCTGACAAGGCAAAATCTTTTACACGTTTTCCATCAGCACAGCAGGACATTTACTCCGACTTAAGTGTTTACCTAAAGGGCGCCAACATACAACTCAGGATCCACTTATTGTATACACTTTCTCTTTTATTTTACAGCCAGCCATTAAGCACCCCAACACACCGAGCTTATTACAGGCTGTTAAACACAACTGAGTCATGGTTGAAAGTCTAATGCCAGCCATCACCTTTGGTTTTGTTGGTGTAAACATCTTTATTAAATTCATTCAGACCTCTTAACACATGACTGCGTTTTCTGAGCTGGGACTTTATTTTTACTGTTATGTAAAAGCTCAACCAGAGAGCAGGTTTCAGATATGAAATCATAGCATGTATGACATGTCTGTTGGTAAAAGAAAATTAAACAACATAAAAGAGCTAAGTGTTGAGTGGATGCATAGAAACAAGTCCATACACAGGCTACGGATCTCATGTTGGGCTTGTAACGCTTTCCAGAAGAAACAAGCAAACAACTTGCTGATCTGCAGTAGTTATCAGTTGGACACAGAATCAGTTTTATTCCTTGTTTTTAATCCTTGCATGATTTCTTTTCACTTTGGACATACCTGATCCTTTGGCAGGAACTTGCTTCTTGGATTTAAGGTGACAGGACCTTGCTGTCTCCTTGTTCATAGGAACTGACAACCCCTGAAAACCTATGCACAAGTGGTAAAACCTGCAGTTCATCTAGCGTCCACTTGAGGCTGGCTGCAGAAATACTCCAGACCACACACACAAAAAACCATTTGTGCACTAAAAAATAAACACGTTTACAGCCTGGTTACCATCGACTGTTTGTCCTCTAAATCTCCTTCAAAAACACAGTTTTATTGATGAGCTTTTTACTAGAGATTTTAGCTGCAATAATGTGTTTTAATCATCAAAATGCTATTCTTATTTATTTTTGACTTTATTTTTTCTTTAACCCACTCTCTTTTCATTATCTGAATTTTTTAAGGTCCCATATCATGCAAAAATCACTTTATTAAATCTTTTGTTGAAATTTGAGGGTCTTTGGCTTTCCTCTCAGCCCACAAAATGTGATATTTAATGACAAAACCTGTACTTAGTAGTGCTTGTGAATGTAAAATCCTGACCTAAAATGAGCCGTTTGGATTTTTGGGATTTGCCAATGACAGCAATTCCCTTTTTTGACCAATCAGGAGCAAGTCTGATCTGATTGGTCGACTGGAGCAGATACCCCAAACCCCCTCCCCACCCAGTCCCCTCCCTGCTGCTGGAGAGATGCAGCTGTAAACAGCCACATTGTTCCATGATCAAGCTTCCTATCTTTGAAAAAAGACAAGACTAAGTGGCTAGAGTTCATTTATCAAGGAAATGTTCCAGCTACACTCAGTAAAACTGTGCATGTGTGTGCTAGTCACTTCATGGCCGACTGCTCTCCCTGGAAATGTGAGTATTTTAAATGCTGTGTGCTGTGGAGCAGATGTAAGAGCTTTTCCTCAGTGTCCCCCCTGTCTCTGTGTTAGCTTCAGGATGCTAACTTTAGCTGCAGTTAGCCTGTTGTTTTAGCCTGTAATGTTACGGTAAACGAGCTTCGCTGTTTTCTAAACAATGTGCACTCGGAGCTTGTGGCGCCGCTCTCAGTGACGTGGAAGAGCGGGGCGGTATCAGCGGTGGCTAATTAACATATGAAGGCCACGCCCACTAAATCAGAGCGTGCTGAACAGAGGGGCTATGAGAGCCTGGAAACAATGCTGCTGTGCTTGATTTATTGGCTTTTTGGACCAAAACATGTTGCTACCATTTCATGAAGACATCAATGATCCATATTAAACTTCAGAAAAGAAGCAGAATATGGGACCTTTACTCTCTTGTTTGTTTGTTTTTTTTCTGATGTTTCCTTTTATTTTATTTCATTTTATTTTATTTTATTCCATTTTATTTGGTGATGGTTTAGCCTTATGTGTTCCAGAATCTATTGTAGTTTTCTTCTGCTCCTCGTCACATTGCTCTTTAAATTCTCTTTTATGTCCTCTCTTTTATCTTATTTCTACTGCTCCTATGTATTCTGTAAAGCACTTTGTAACATTGTTTAAGAAGTGCTGTAGAAATAAAGTTAATTACTTTTATTTCTATCATTATAATTTATTATTTTTATTACCTTATTTCTCAATTGTCACATGCTGTATAGGGGTAAAAGTTTTCCTAAAAAGTTTAAGTTGTTAAACTTACGAGTTTTGCCCATGTCCTTATATGACTTGACTGGCTGACTTGACTGACCAGCAGGAACCCCCGCAGGCATAAGACTCTGTAGGCCCGCCTCTCACCTCATCCTAACTTGAAGAGAGCTAGGTTGAGTCACGCTTTTTCAATACGGCCCCCACCACTGACAGGCTTTAAAACTCTGTATCAGAAACAAAATGGTGCAGAGCAAAAAAAATAAATAAAAGGTTCAATTTTTTTCAAAAGAAGATTCTGTTGAAACACTGATCTGCAACTGCAGATAGATTTTTCATTTTCAGGTGGGGTGTGTGAATGTAATCCTTCACACACTTGGATAAATTCAACACAGAACTTCTCACAGTTTGTTTGCTGTGTGAGCATAAAAAGTGCCGGCTAACAAATCTGGATTTGTTTAAAGAGACAAACAAATGACTCACAGCTCCATCAGACAATAATACTTTTCTCTTGCAGGTTTTACTCACACATGGCCAGCAGGTGCGATTGAGTCTGTAATATGATTGTGATATAAATTTGAGATAAATTTTCTTTCCCTACTCATGTGCACAGACAAATTAAAAGGTGTAGTTTTGGAGTTGTGGAGCTCTGAGGGAAGGGGCACATTTAGCATCCTGGTGTGAATATCAAACTTTCCTTAGAGGCACAGATTACACCTTGAGTCAACATTTATACAAATAACAGACAGCATCACAATGTTTGTGTGCATTTATCTTTCAGGAAGAATCAAGTGGTGACACACTGAGATTGAAAAAGAGAAAAATTCATTTGACGTTCCAGGAAATATGATCAGTCACGTACTAATCTGGTTTCTCTGACGCTGAGTGCAGGAAAACGTGAGTCTGAGAAAGGCTTCTTGTTTCATGAATGGACCAGAGACAGACGGTTGGAATATTTCCTGGCTAGTGTTTTCTACTTCTGTCTCACAGACAGGTTGTGGCTGTTTAAAGTTTTGTCATCCATGTCAACCTGCTGATTCACATACAGTCACGTAATTTTGGAAGAAAGGTAAGGGAAAACAGAGAGGCAACATGAACCTGCCATTACTCCACACCCCAAAAACCATTCATGTGCTCTTCCAAGCTGTTCCCTCCTCTGTGCTGGTGCAGCAGTGTCTCTCCGCTCCTCCAGAGGAATGCCAGTCAGATCCAGTTCCACCACAGTCCCACCAACACCAATCAGACTTTCCTACCACAACTCTGAGCAGTTTATTCTGAGATACTGCTCTATTGACTGTGCTCCATGAGGATCCATAAGAATGAGTCGGACCTACAAGGCCCAAGGATTGCTAATCCATGACCTTCAGAAAAAGATAAGCTGAGAAAGTCGGCTCAGTCTTCACCACGCTGCGGCGAGGGTTTCGAGGGCTGAGCTGTAGCCTTGTAGTCTCGTGTGCTCGGGGGTTCGGCTAAGGCAGCTCGCTGCAGCTGCAGGATCATGCCTTTGCGCTGCATTGAGGAGAGATTTGGCCAGATGAGTGCAGTAATTATGTGGTTAGCCTTGGCAAGTGGTGGAGGTTTGCTGATGATCGGTACAGCCAAAGGCCCGGAAGCTGAAGGCACGACTAGCCAGCTACAGAGGTGTACTGTGTGGTAAACCAAAACCAGGCGAAAGCTAAACCCAAATGTCTGAGAGGAAGCTGTTAAAGAGCCATACAGAGCCCCTTCTGTGTGTCTGTGTGTGTGTGTGTGAGTGTGTGTCTGTGTGTGTGCACATGAAGGAGTATCTTTACTAAAGAGTGAGGCTATGGCTGAGGTTCACTGGGTTCAGTCTCACTTTAAATGTACAGGCTCTCTCTGTGTGTTTTTGTTTGGGTGTTTGTCAGATTAGGCTGAAGAGTGCCGCACAGTTACTGAGCAAAACATCTTTCACACTTTTATAAAACCTCAGCGTCACTCTCAACAAACACATTTTTTTCAGATTAACTCAGAAACATGTAAGTCTGTTCCTCTTTCTCAAACATTTTTGACATCCAAAACCAGACCAGACTTCTATTTGAAGAGTGAACTCATCATGGATATGTTAACCAGAACCATCATGACATACAACCTCAGCCCCTGCTCCCAGTGTAGTGTAGGAAAAACTTAACGATTACATCAGCATGAAAAACAAATTTTAATATAAAGTGACAGATCAAGCCTAATGCTTACACAGGGAAACCATATGGGCTTGTCACCATAGCAAAGACAGCTTCTGCTACGCTAATCACTCCAGCAAAGCAGATGCACAGACTGAGGCATTATTGGCAAAGTTAAAGCTACTTTCCCCCTTTTCACAGTGTGAAACAGCTGTCCAATATTTTCAGAATGAGAAAGGAAGAGAGGGAAATGAGGAGATAGAAGAATGAGAGAGCAGGGCTACGAGGAATGGAGCGGTGGCCGATAGCCAGACCTCGCAGGAACTGAGATCGGATCCCCCAGTGTTGAGGATTAGGTTTTCATCCAGATTTTAGGCTGGATTTAAGGCTTTTTCTTCAAGCTGAGCCCATCTGAAACTCTGTGTTTGCTCAATGACGTCACATTGTTTGTGTGTTTGTGGAAAACAAAGAGAGAGAAAAGTGCTTGTGGATATCGCTTGGTATTCAGAAAACGTTGCAGCCTATGCCAGCCGCAGAAGGAGCAGTTAGCCAGTCCGGCAGCATCAATTTGTCAGCTTACTCAGAAAATATCCTCCGGGGCCCCTGGGAGCCAGAGCGGGGCACTGGCAGGCGCACAGAGGGCCTGAAGTGACCCAGCAGGCGTTAAATACACACAGCTGTGCGCTGATATGAGAAACACACAAAGATGTTCATATCACTCACAATTAATGTATACTATTAGTGACAAGTGCATGACAATGGTGCACATTAAGTCCCATTTACACAGCTCATCATAAACACAACATAAACAAACACGAGAGCAGCGTTATACTAACAGCTGCTGTGGAGAGGGTCAAAGACAGTACACGTCATACAGCCTGTGTCCTCTGAATCATCGGCACTGCTGCAGGCTGAGACGCCATGTGGAGCGCAACACACACACACACACACACACACACACACACACACACACACACACACACACACACACACACACACACACACACACACACACACACACAGAAATACGTAATGGGAGAGAACCATCACCTTCCCTGACCTTTAATGTTCAATGCAGCATGCACATAACTACTCCCCCCAACTACACACACACACACACATGCATAAACACACACACACAAAACATTTTTTAGAGCCACAGGCCATCATAAACTCCCAAACCTTCATCTTATTTAACATGGAGCAACATCACTCCATGGTGGCTTCCTGTGCATCATATAAACAGTATGCAGCGCACATGTCTGACAGCATAAGCCCCACTGGAATCACACCGTTTGATCTCTGACACATACACTAAATGCATTATTCAGGGTGTATTGCTCTGTGGTTCACAGTGATTGATTTTAAAAATCCCATTTTGCTGCTGGGGTACAAAGCGAGCTCATTTTCAGATCACTGAGTTGCATTTCGGTGTGCAGGTGCATCCTCAGAGGCTTTTCAGAACAACAGAAGATGTGACAACAAACTGCTAAACAAAATTCTGACAGGAAGGAGTGAAAGCAGGTACAGGTAATAAGGAAATGGAGGGATTACTTCTAAACACGATGCACTCTGTTTTTAATGGCATAAACAATTTTAAACCTTGATGGCTATCACACTCATATTTAGATTGCCATTTCGCTCCATTTTTTGATTAATACACTTTTTTTCTAAAAGTGTAGTCAGAATTCCTGAAAACACTTTTAAGCCTCAAGTTCATACTTCTCAGTATGACCAGCTGGTTTCTTTTTTATTTTTGTAGTCACTTCACTAAATATGAGGATGTTTTCACACTGTTATACCTTTTGCCTGATGGTGGTACAGTGGTAACCTGCAAATCAAAGGTATTCACACCCTTAAGAATATAACATTCTATAATGTACTTTATGAAAAAAAACTCATTCATTCATTCATTCATTTTCTGAACCGCTTCTCCTGTTCAGGGTTGCGGGTGGCTGGAGCCTATCCCAGCTGTCATTGGGCGAGAGGCGGGGTACACCCTGGACTGGTCGCCAGCCAATCACAGGACTGATACACAGAGACAGACAACCATTCACTCACACACTCACAACTACGGACAATTAAGAGTGATCAATTAACCTGATGAGTATGTTTTGGACTGTTGGAGGAAGCCGGAGTACCCAGTAAAAACCCACGCATGCACTGGGAGAACATGCAAACTCCACACAGAAAAGCCCACTGGCCAAGCAATTGAACTGGGGACCTTCTTGTTATGAGTTAGCAGCAACGCTAACTGTTGCACCGCCATGCAGCCCCATATAAAAAAATTAAAAAATAAATAAAAAGGGGTTTAAATTTACGGATAAACACACTGTATTGACAAAGATTTGCAAACAGCAAGCTACAAACAAAAGTTTACAGATGTTATAGTTTACTTTCTTTCTGTCTTTTTTCTTTCAGTAGATAGATTATGTCAACTGTTATGATACAAAGGACTCCATAAACCCTCTTCATCTTTTGTTCTTGAATGTCGTCTTCTTTGTTATTTAGGTCATTGTGTGAATTTTGTGTGAAGCCAAATTCAGTTTTACACATTGTTAGCAAATAATATCTATTTTTTCAGGGCCCTTTTACATTAACTTTCCCTTCAAGTCTAAAAGGCTCTAACATTTCTCAATCCGTGGTCTCAAAGTGATGCAGATAAAGCTTGGTTAAAGTTGTTTGTGCTTTGCCTCAAAACTGGAATCAAGGAGGAAAAAAAAGACTGCCTGGCAATTTAGAAAAAAAAATCCACCTACAAACTTCACTAAAACTCTGAAATCAACCTGTGATATCTTGTTAACTAAATCTAAATTGTTGTGTAAATGTTGCGCCAATGCTTTAACTTGATTTGGAACTGAGTATCTAAACTGTATAACTTTAGTATCTTTCTACCTTGACCTGGCATGAGGCAGTGTCATAACCATCAACCCCCTAATCACATATCAATCATACTGAAACAGTTTCCAGATTAAAAAATGTGACTGACAGCTTATTTTTAAATCTATATAAGAGCACAGACTGCGGATTAGTAATGAACCTATTAAAACCATTGCTCATGTTTGTCTGTTGGACATCACGTGGTGAAAATGGTCTTTTTAATAATTTGCCTTCCCCCCTTTGAGCAACACGTCCACATCAGGCAAATAGTCACCACCTCATTACAGCTCTCTTTTTCTATTGCTGTTCAATTGTAGTCATTTGTGCCTTTTGGGCAAATAGACTGAGTGCTAAGCAAGCAGAGGTGTGCTGGGTGAATAATAATTATATGAACAGAATCTCTCTCTCAGCAGTTAAGACAATTATGTCTGCATTTTCTATACGCCTCTGATGTGCAGGAGGCTAAAATGAAGGAATCTGCTGAAGCACAGCTATTACAGTATTTACTGTAAGAGAGCTTTTTGCTACTGTTTCACATTTATAGGTCTGGTTGGTGGTTGGTAACTTGGTGTAGTCACATTTCTGGTCAGAAGAAGAAGCAAAGGCTTGTCCAAAGACAACCTGACCAAACCATGCATAAAAATTTGCAGAAAGGGTGTACTGAGACATTAGGCCTTCCTGGAAAAAAAGACGTATTCATCTATCCAGTGGATAAACTGAGAGTTACATAAAAAGATTGTTGTAGGCCTATTTGCCCAAGTAAAATGGATTTTGCTCACAGCAGTTAGAGGGGAAAATTGAGGACAAAGAGAGAAGTTGGGGAAAAAACGCTCTGAACCCCCCCATAAGCTCAACCAGCCATTCTGGGGGGTTGAGTGAGAAAAAGAGCCGTATTGTTCTTTGTTTGAGACCTTATGCACACACACACACACTCTTACACACACACAAACACAGGCAAATGGAGTGCTGACACCAATAAGGAGTCAATGATTTTCTTATGGTTCTCTTCTATGGAAAGGCAATTCTCATGAGGATGGTTAAAGCACTCAAAGCCATTTGTAAACTCCCTCCATCCTAACAGTAGCAAACACACTGACAGCACACATACACACATGGGTTCACATACAAGACCACACACACACACACACACACACACACACACACACACACACACACACACACACACACACACACACACAAGTCTGAAGCCCAACTTGGCAAGCCTCTGTTTCCTTCAACCTCTTTTCTCTTTACATCTCAGCCTGTGTGCAGGGGGGGCGATTAACCCCCGCCTCTGTTTTTTTCTCTCCTCATGCCACAAAGACTTGAAATAAAATGATTAAAAACACTTTTCTCTATTTTTTTCCTTTAACTAAATGTCCATATATTTCCATCAGCATCCACACATTTACACTCGTGCCCTCACCTTTAACAAACGTCCTGCAAACACAGCTGCCTTGATGCCCTCTGTTTTAGAAAGAGAGAGCTTATGTGTTGAAAATTGGAAGTGTTTTGATTTTTTTTTTTTTTCATTGAATTTAAAAAGCGACAACTGTTGCTGGGACATTATCAAGCTTTCCCACTTGCAGCAACAGAAGCATGAATGCCTTAAGTATGTAGCAAAAAGAGTGTTTGACATTGTGCTCACACAATCACCCATCCTAATTATCTTCTCCTCCCCTGCCTTCCCCTTCTTACTCACACACACACACACACACACACACACTCAAACACTCCTCTCCCCTATATTGTAATTTCTGTATACCTCTGAGGCATGCCGTCAAATGTAATGGAACAGAAACAGAGGGTATGGTTGGGGGCAGATGAGAGGAGAGAGTAGTTAGGAGGATGGAGAAAGGGAAGAAGTAAAAGAGGGAGGAAATAAGAGCAAAATAAGTGGAACAAGAGCAATTGGCGAGAGCAGGAGAGAGACGTACAGACAAAGAGGGAGAGAGAAAATCAAGTGAGAGCAGGTCAACTCCAGCGGCAGCGTGCAAGTGTATGCCGAGCGTTGCTGATGTGATGGCACGATGATGATGGTGTTGATGATTCACCGCTGGTAGGGAATCAGAGAGAAGAACGTATTATTATCAAGCAGCTCAATTACAGCGCAATTTCTCCCCGGCAGCGACATCCTCTGCAGGGCTCCTCATTGAAGCTGATTTGGGAGGCCTGTGGCGTGTGGGGGACCGGCGAGCGACTCAGTGGCGCGGTAAGACATTCCCACTCGAGATGGAAGAGGAGGAAGAGACAGAAAAGGACGACTGGGGAGAGGAGGAGTGGGAGCATGCAGGGATGAAGAGGGTGAGGAAGTAGTCAAGGGGAAGGAGGCAGGGAGGACTGCGTTGGTGTGTGTGCGTCTCTGTCACGACCTCACCAGCTCAGCACTCGTGGAGCCTTGCAGAAAGGACAGTGAGGATCTTGAACACACCACTGATGGAGAAAACACCTGTTCAGTAAATGAGTACCAGCTCTCCGGCTGCTTCTGGTGGTTAACACGAATACTGAAGAGCAGCTTTTCATGTGGTGCACAGGGTGTTTTATAATTCTATTTACTGTCTAAGTGTGTGTGTGTCTGTGTGTGTTTGTGTTTTTGTGGGAAAGGGAGTGTGTGGGTGAGTGATTTTTGTGATGCTGGAAAGGGAGGTTTTTACGATTTTTATGCATTCTGTAGGTGTGCGCCTCTAGCACTGAGGGGATGCTGTAGAGTGAGTAGGAGTGTGCATGCATGTGTTTAGATTTGAGGGATGCGTTTTCAGGTGTGCTTGTCTAAATATCTCTGCTCCAAGTGTCCTGTGCGGTGGATGCCCTGAGGTAGAGTCTGAACTGCTTTACTGACCTCTCAGTGTGGGAATTTCAACAAGATCTTTCGTATTACCCCAAACCTTGACTTTGATGTAAATGTTGTGGAGGTAATTCTGTTGTCAATATGGGATGAGACTATCATTATGGGTCATCCTTTGTTGTTTTTAATTGGCTATCTGCAAACCTCCATTCAGGCCACTGTGGAAGCACAGAAAACTGCAGTTCATCAAGCGTCTTCGTGAGGACACACCTGTTCAAAACCCCCAACTGTAAAGCAAAAGACACATGTTTTCGCCCTGGTACAAAACACACTTCATCTGAGTAGCTAATTCCCCTAATGGCACACACTGTACAGGGATATATTTTTACATAACCGAGAAGTTTAGAAGATTTTTACCAAGTGAGTTTTGAATTAGAGGCTGACTTAACTAACAGGTGGTGAGTACTGAGAGAATGTCTATGTATTATACCACCTGGGGAGAGCCCTGAAAGCCAAGAAGTTGCTATTTGATGTCTTATATTAGCTGTATTTTACATTTAACTCATGTATTTTGATTTTATTCAGGATAAGATTTGAGAGATTTCCTCTGTAGTCCAGAAAATGGCTGGAAGACAGAGTCAGTCTCTACTTTTAAAAGCAGTCCTAAAAGTCCCATATTGTGCAAAAATCCCTTTATTAAGTCTTTTAGTGGCTTTCCCCCCAGCCCACAAAATGTGATATTTAATGACAAAACTTGTACTTAGTAGTGCTTGTGAAAGTAAAATCCTGACATAAAATGAGCTGTTTGGATTTTGGAGATTTGCCGACGTCAGCGATTCCCTTTTTTGACCAAACAGGAGCAAGTCTGACCTGATTGGTCCACCAGAGCAGTCACCCCGAACCCCTTCCCCGCCCACTACCCTCCCTGCTGCTGCTCCAGCAGCCATCACTGCTTTGTTTTTGGCTGTAAACAGCCACATAGTTCCATGCACATCTGGGAGGAAGACCAGACTAAGTGGCTAGAGTTCATTTATCAAGGAAATGTTCCAGCTACACTCAGTAAAACTGTGCATGTGTGTGCTAGTCTCTTCATGGCCAACTGCTTTTCCAACTTTGTACAGTACAACAGAGGGCTATATAGACTGGTCCTGAATCCAGGCGCATTACCAACCATCCACCAACAAACCTCAGACCCTGGAAATGTGAGTATTTTAAATTCTGTGTGCTGTGGAGCAGATGTAAGAGCTTTTCCTCAGTGTCCCCCCTGTCTCTGTGTTAGCTTCAGGATGCTAACTTTAGCTGCGGTTAGCCTGTCGTTTTAGCCTGTAATGTTATGGTGAACGAGCTTCTCTGTCTTCTAAACATTATGCACTAGAAGCTCGGTAGTCATGGTTACATGGCGCTGCTCTCAGTGGCGATGAAGAGCAGGTTGGTATCAGCTGTGGCTCATTTACATATGAAGGCCACGCCCACTAAATCAGAGGGTTCTGAACAGAGGGGCTATGAGAGCCTGGAAACAACGCTGCTGTGCTTGATTTCTTGGCTTTTTGGACCAAAACGTGAACTCCAGCTGCTACGGCTATAAATGGTTTCATCATTACAATCACAACTATGAGGCCCTTTTTAGATCTCTGTCCATTTCAGTATCTTCCTCTATCCCTTTCTCCAGCCCCGGCAGTCTAAGCAGATTTCTTTGTAATATAAATCCTGTTCTGCTTAAGGTTCCTGCCTGTTGAAAGGAAGTTTTCCTTGTCATTGTAACATGCTGCACTCATGGTGGGATACGATTAGATTTATCTTGTCTTGATGTTGATCTTGATGTTGATAATAATTTAATGTTAGCAGGTTTAGACCTGATCATTGTTGGAAGGCTTCTTGGGATAACATTTGTTGTGATTTGGCAAATTATAAAAACAGAGTAATTGAAGATGTTCAGGTTGTAGCTGTTTGCAGGAGGCTAGGCTTTGGCCCAAACTGCCGCTCTCTGTCAGTCCCCTGGCAGACTGATATGTAAATTAGTTGCAGTCAGCATTTCTGACATAGGAAACACCATCATTCTTTATAATGCCTCTTCAGGGACTAATAAGTGAAGCCACTGTCACTGCTTTGGAGTGTTACACACTCATTGTCTTTCAGTTAATGTTTCCATTAATATTTGCTTATTTGATGATCTGGCTTCTCAATGACATGAGAAATCATTTATTTAAAAATGTTCTTTCAAGACTGCAAGCAGGTAACAATTGTAATCAACCTTTTGCACAATACTCAAGAAATCCACAAAACCAACAGTCGCTAAATGACAATAAGCAGCCTGATAAAGGAGCTGCCTGATAAATGAGCTGCACAATTGATAGATGCTAAAAAAAAATCTAAATAAATCCATAATTTAAATCTAATAGCTAAATCCAGCCTGTATGTGGAGCTTTCATCATTTCCAACCTGCATCTACAAAGGCAGTAAATTGCTCCATTAAAGGCTCACAGAGATATGTTGTGTGGTTGCTTTTAGCTTCAAATCAAAATAATCCCAAATAGGAGATAATTCCTACCAAGCAGTTTGTTTGCATTTGCTGAAAAGTATGTTTAAGGAGTGGTGCCTTGCCCTTTTCCTGGGAAAAATTCAGAACTGTGTATTTTTCCCCCTTTTTGTGCTGAATGAGTCTGTTTGCAAAGTTGAACATGCACACAAATCCATTCTGTATTTGTGACCTTTAAAGCAAACCAACAACTAACTTCAACATTTAAAATGCTGATTTGTTTCCTATTGCTGATAATGATTTTTTAATAACGCTTTTAATTTCTGTATCATAAATCTTTTTTTTCTTTTTTTTTTCACACAATCAGCACATTAAATGAATCTGTGAAAAGGGGACAGATATAAATGTATTTGCAATGGAAATGATGATGCACAGCATGATGCCAGGCAGGGCTGAGAGGCAGCGTGATGACTTTCTGTGAATATGACTAAACTGTGTTTTAACCAATGTAAACACTGTGTGTTATTACAGCTTTCTCTGTTAAAATCAGTGGGGTTAGTTTTTAGAAATTATTGTCTGAGAGAAACATATGTTTTGTGTGTGTGTGTGTGTGTGTGTGGGGGGGGGGGGGGGCGCCATGACCGACTGTATGATATATGGACAGAGTCTCTGTCACATCACCCATTTGTTTTTGACAGAGAGTAATGAAGCTTATCATTAGCAGCAGTGGTATTGAAATTACTAACCTAAGAGGCGAGCTTTGAGCCTCCTTACTAACAGCCACAGGTTGCTCACCTGTCAGTCAGGTAAGTTGCAACTCCGTGTGTGAAAACTTCTGCTCTTGTTAATCTAAACTGCAGAGTTACACACCAGTTCAGTGAGCACAGATAGGGACATTAGGTTTTTCGACCCAAGCTGTTTTTTGAACCAGGCTGTAAACATGATCATTAATGCTGTAAAAGTCAACTTTTCTGGCTTTTTCTGCAGCCAGCCTCAAGCAGACACTGGATGAACTCCAGTCTTCAGCACTTCAGTAGAGGTTTCATATTTTTAAACCCGCCCTCACTTCCAATAATTGTCAAGTTACACTCAAACAAATGCATTTTGGGTAGAGCTTGGAGGGTTTAAGGTAAGGGGTGTAGCCATAGCCTCCTTAGAAAAGAAAAGAATAGAATAGAATAGAATAGAATAGAATAGAATAGATAAATTCTTTAATGTCAACCGAAGTGGAAAATTAACTTTGCACAAGAGACAGACCGCACTAAAATACAAAAAAAAGTCATACACAAAAAACATATATTAGACACAATATAAAAGTAGAGGTAAAACAAAATGTAGTTAAATAAGTAAAAAAACATAGAATTAAAACATTCATTTTTGTGGGTTCGTCCCTTCGGATGGCGGTGGCGTTAAGAACAAGATTTTTTTTTAAATCTTAGCACCTCTGGGCATGGTTGGTCCGTGACATTCTTGGATTAAGTACACAACAACACACTAATATGATGGTCTATGAAAAATAAAAACCAGTGATGATACACCATCACCACCGGCCTCTCTCAGAGCACTGCTGTGGGGTGGCAGTATATTGTTTCTTGGTTTATGACTTCCAGGTACCACACAGCATGGCAAACACACAACACAGGTACAAAGTAATATCCTCCTGTAATCATGCGTCAGTGTGAGCAATGAGACCAGTACAATCACATTGTTTTTGGGGCCGTAGGGAATCAGGATTATGGGCAGATTCCCTCAACTATCCTCTTCAGAGTAATCCTAAATCAGGGCTCCCATTTAGAGATGCTTGATAAAACCAGCTTGATCAGTGTCTGGGCATCAGCTTACCTCTAAATCCGTAACTTCACCAACAGAGGGGAAAATAACAGACCTGATCCCTGCATGTGCAGAGTCCATTTGGACTCAGGTTAGTGTCCAGGAACAGTCTTAAACCACAGAGTCTCTGCCAGCCTGGGCCCAAGCTACACTAACAAGCCTTCAAACCAGACTGGGTTCCCCGGAGGATTACGCTGGGATTTGAGTCAACGTCGGATTTGTTGAAGGGATGAGACGTTTATCTTTTCTTTGCCCCCCCCCCAAACATTTCTTCTTCCAGCTTTCTTCTGTCTTGCATATCTGTCTCTCTTTCTCTGCCTGTCTCTATCTCCCTTTCTCTTTCCTCTCACTTTCTCTCTTAATCACAGATAGAGACAAGTCATCTGGGCTGTTGGCATTCAGCTCCAGCAGTGAGAAGAGGAGAAAAGAAGGAGGGGGTGCTGTCAGTTGTTCTCCTCTCGCTCCAAAGAACTGGAGGGACAAAAGATTTCTCTGACAGGCGGGATCGCCGTATCTCTGCTTGACCGACGTGTCATCACCCCATGTCCTTACCATCCTGTGTACTTTTTCTCTTCCCGTCACTGTCTTATTAGAATAGTACAATACATGGGGATTAGTCGTGTATGCTGTGTTGAGGAGGAGATAGCAAGACATGGACTCATGCTTAGCGTCATGAGTGTATGTGGGTGTGATTACATGTTCATGTGCATTTGTGTGTAAGTTGTAGATCAGCATGTTGCATGGCTGTGTGGGAGCACTGTAGCAATTCAAGAGAAGAGGCCAATCTGCTGTTCGCTGCTTCCCCAATGACAGGGCTGTCAAGTGTCTTTCCCTTTGATGTGACCATTATAGTTGAGAGACAAACACATCCTACTGTCTAATGATCCCTTACGGAGGACTATTCATGGAGGATGCTGTAGGGGCTACAATATATGATAAAGGTAAAAAACACAATGTGATCAAGCCTGAAAGTTCTGCAACAAAGAGGATGTATGGCTGCCACAGCAGGAATTCAAACTATATGGAAATGTGTGCCGCTTCTCATCATGTCACTTCCAGCTTAGCGACAGACACGATGGGGAAAGAATCACTTATATTCTCAGAGAGTAAAAGCATACGATCCATCTTGAAGTCTCAACAGAGTCTGAGTACGAAAATGCAATGTCGATAAAAGACACTCACAGCTCCTCTGCTGGCTACGGTAACTAAGGTTGGATTTGAGCTGCAGTACTTTGCATTTTGAATGCTCAAAATATGTAGGAGTCTATTGAAAAGCTGCAAACCTCAATACAAAGGTTTATAATCTAAGTTAATGTCATTATAAGTCATTTATCTCAACAGGTGGAGTTAAATTGTGCATATTTGCCTGTCAAGATGTTCTCATTGTGTCGATTAAAATCCTATAGAAGTACAAAAGAATTCTAGGAGAGCATTTCACAATCTGGTATTTAAAGATGCTGTAAGAAGGATCTGTTTTAGTTGCTCTCCCTCGCCACCTTGTGGCCCGGAGTCTACGCACACTGTTGTAAATTACTTTTAGTGAGGCGTGTGTTTGTTTTGGAATTAAATGTAGATTGGATCAGAACAAATTTTCTTTGTTCAAGACAAACTTTTTTACTGGATATAACATGCCAAGGTAAAATATTTATCAGTAGAGTTACGTCGAGATCCAGTTTGAAACATGACATCAAGCCGGCTCTATGTTTGCAACATTGGCAGCCCAGTGCTCCGATGTATCTGTAGGCTAACGTGACAACAAGTAAACACTGTCTGCACCGGCAGCCTGGTGCTCTTAGACATGTCCGTAATGTGCAACGTCGTTAAATCCTGGTTAGCCATGTCCTGCCAGTCATCTACCAAGCAGAGCAAATGTAACCTCACTTTTCATTTTATTGATAGAATCTCAAGTTTGAACAGACCACTGCAGAATAACTGCTGACTGTGGGTTGGAATGAGCATTATCACAAACAGTTTAGCTCCTGTGTTATAGAGTGATACAGCCTGAGCTAAAGGCTAATTAGCCTTTATCACTCTCCTGTTTAGCTTTCTTCTGCTCTTCTGTCCTTTTTCTGTCTGACAGTTTGGCTCCAGTGTCCACTGTCACTACAAAATTAATCACAAAAATATTTTTTAGCAGGGAAAAAAACAGATCTTTGTGTGTTATCTCTTCTCGCTGACGTGGTGTTGTCATAGAGACCCAGACGTGTCATGGATCAATCTGGTCTTGGTTGGCCCCGAACCGGAAGCCAAGAAGTAGCATTTTAAAATAACCTGTAACCAGCAATATTAGCACTGATAATTTCATTTTAAAATGTTTATTATGATCAGGCATATATCTAAAGGGGAGACTTTTTCAAGATCACTTTCAAACTCCTCACAGCCCCTTTAAAGCAGTAAAGGTAATAAAAAAAATAAATAAAAAGTTTGAACTTGTGAAAAGGAATACAAAAATGTTATTTAAAATCAGTGAGATCCAAATATTTTCCATTCATTCACACTTTAAGGGTTGATACTGTAACTTTCAAACTTCACTCTTTTAGTAACCTCTTGCTTTGGGGGATCTTTTAAGAAACAGTTAAAAGATTAATTCTCTAACCCCAAACTAAGACAAACGGCTGTGGCATGATCATGGCTATTTCATCACACCACAACTACTCAAAGCTGCAGAGGAAACAAAAGTTTATATATAATATTCTTTGTCATTTTTACTTAAAATTTGTGAGATGAGTCAGTAATCTGACCATGTGGGTGATTGTCAGTTAATGGATTTTCTCAAGAGTTTAATACCTTAAGCTAATCTGCTCCATCAAGACTCTGCAAAAGTTTGATAAGATCTTGCCCACAGTCTCACGAAAAACCCCAAACTGTCCTTGGTTTGATTTGAAACTTTCTAAACTCTGAGTGAACTCTGGTTCCTGACTGAATAGAAATCGTCTACGGGATGCCTCCTTTTATTTCTCACCAAGCTCAACCTTTTTAAAATGTAGAGCAGGCATAGATACAGACATCTTTTAACAAAAACAATAAAATGTCAGTGTTGCTTGTGATGAGAGCCAATAAAAGAAGGAGACATTTTCCAAAGTATTTGGTTGGTGTTGTGGAAAAAGGGTTGAAGCTTGAATTTCAAAACCACCAAGTGACATGACCCCGATGTATTCATGTGGCAACCATAATCAACAATGAGACTTGTACTGATGTAGCCATTTTTATGTCACCTTACTCACACACTGGTTGCTTTAGGGAATATCAGGATTCACTAATCTCATTCATACACGTTCACACACCACTGACCAACAGCAAGAGCAATTGGGAGGTTAGTGTCTTGCCCAAAAACACTTCAGCATATAACTGGGATCAAACCCCTGATATATTAAGGATATTCAGCCATTCCTTCTTTTTCCTTTATCATTTCAACGGGACAGCTTTACAAGAGGAAAGGAAGCCAAACACTGTCCAACAGTTTCTCCACTTGCGAATACGTTAAGACAGATGCTCCAGAATGGTGAGAAAACAACAATTCTAATGACAGCAGTGTTTTCTTTTTTTTAATCCTGTCCTTTAATTTTATAAACACAAGTTGAGGTTAAAAAGACTTTCAACTACCACACTTAACAGATTATTTCACAAACAATGACAAGCCATGACATCAGGACCACAGGGATGATATTGTTCAGACCCATCAAACCAAGACAGCCCCGACCTGACAGAACACGGTATCTGACACCAATATTTGCAGCACATCCTTGTAGTCTTTTGAGCTGAAAACCCCTCCATACACTGGACATGTCTGTCTACCACACATTACAAATGCTCAACTTGAATGAGATCAACACCAAAGTGTTCCTCCATTGCCCCATGGTCCAGTTATGATGCTTACATGTTCATTGAACTTTGGACATTGTAAAGGAGTAAATATTGAAACTCTCACCTCTTCAGAGACACACAGTCCTATTACTAAACAAACTGTAACACAATATGTGGTTTGACTCCTCCCTTTCAGATTCAGGATTAATTTTTACAGCAATTTGAGCTCCAGGGGTGCCTATGTTGTAAACAGACCAGCCTTTGCATCCTGAGTGCATCAGTGAGACTTGGCTGTCCATGCCTCTGTCACCAGGTAACTGGATTTCCTAACTTTGGCCACTTTAGGTAAGTATACCTGACCATAGCAGACAGTCTCACCAGATGTACAGCAAGATGCTCTGACCCAGTCCTGTTACAATTTGGCTCGACTTCCGTCCCTTTTGTTTTGCTCATTTGATTTTCTTTTTAAAATGTTTTTTCAAGTCTTACACCAATCAATCAAACACGCTTTATTTGTATAGCAGCATTTGCTGATTTGCTCAGTTCAAAGTGTCAGTTCCCCTGAGAGTAGGACAGAACAAGTAAAGACTATGGAAAGATAAAAAGAATGATACTAGAAAACAGTTTGGTCTTACAGATATCAACATTTGAATCTGCCAAAGCAGACAGCGCCATCAGCTTTGCCTGAAAAGCTAAAAGCTGCTTTTCCAAATGTTTAAATCCTGTGCTTTGGAAAACTGCAGGTTCATGACCAAGGACTAAAGTCGTATTTTTAACTGGGTTTAGTGTAAAGATATAATATTATAAAGCCATTCTTGGAAAATTATAGCTTCACAGAGGCAGAGTCACATTATGAGTATCAACCCTGCTTAAGTGCAGCGTTCTTTGAATGCTACACTTTCTGATTCCTGAGGGCTTGTCAGTTCCTCATTTTATCTTTTATAGAGTAGGGAAAATGATGGTAAAATACTTTTTATCTGTATATTTCAATAATTAACAGCCTCATTTGTATGGGTTCATATTAGAGAGTTGGGCACCTTGAAAATAAAAGCTGATCATACAGTGCTTTGAATATTATTTTTATCAGCTCTTTCATCGTTCAGATCCCTTTCTCCTGAAAAGTGGACCTAAAATGGCATCCATTCAAGTGTCATACACGTCTCCTGAAATTTAAACCACTAAACTCTCCCACCGCTGATTTGTGTTAAGAAAGAGCAGAATTTGGATTTAAAAATGACATCTTTTTATGCAGCAGATACGACAGCTCTAAATGTCGCTGCTCATTGTCAGCAACAGTGTTTTACAGTTTTTGCTGATCTCTGTGTAAAACACAGCAGATCTATTTAAGGAGATAACCCTAAAACCTCTCAACAGCGAGAGTCGAGGGATTGACCGGATGACCCCTCCATATGCTGACGGGCTCGTCTAAACCGGTGCATCCTTTTAGCCCTGCGTGAAATACAACCAAGTTCAGATAAAACTAATTTAACCCCCCGCACCTCAGCCCCCTCTTTCTCTATCTTTATGTTTCTCTCTCTGTCTCTCTCAGAGATGTCTGCTAAGCCTCTTACCTACGGGATTATTGGCAACGTTAGGTATTATATAGCTCCATTCATCTGGATGATGCGTTATTAATGTGTTGGGGAATGAAACCATCTGTAACAGCGGATGATAGTAGGATGAGGGGAAGATTGTGGGAGAGTGAGGCAGGCTGCGGCGCTAAGGCAGGAGAGATGGCTCGGCTGTCGCTGTGATGACGGTGTGTGTGTGCGTGTGTGTGTGTTACTTTGTGTCCACAGAGGTCTGACATAGAGTGATGCAGCTCTAATTGGTGGTAATGGTGAAGTTTGTTTGAACAGACATGACAGGACAGAGACGCGCAGCAGTTATGATCTTTGATTTTGCAGTTGAACAGATGAGGCTTACAAAGGCATCAAGCTGAGCACAAAGCACACACAGACATGCAAGCAGATACACAGACGGAGTGATGCACAGGAGGGAGTGCTAGCTGTCTGTTAAACCACTTTCAGATCTGCACATTACTCTGATGGGTTGTCAAAAGAGGACCCTGAGATGTGTTTTCAGCCCTCATGACCCCTTTGAGACGGTGTACCAGTTATTGACATTTCTACATCTGTTGATCTGAGGCTCAAATGGTTGTTTGCAAAATATCCAAAAAGAACATTAAAGTGATTGTCCAGATTACCCAAATATGAACCTCAGCAGGTAGGGATGGGTACCTTTCACATGTGAAACAATACAATGCTGATGCCTGGTACCTGGCAATCAATATCGGTACTCAACGGTAACAATTTTTGGTACCTTTTTGTGTTAATGTGGTGATATATATTACTCTGTGTAATCATAAAATCTCAAAGTTTTACAATTTAAAGTACTTTTTTCTCAAAATATAAACTTGCAATGTTGTGTTCATGTCCAGCAGGGAAAATCACCTACTCTTCCACTCCCTCACAGTCACATGGATATATTCAGGTACCTAAACATGGTACCGTTTGATTTTACGTGAATTGGTACTCGGTACTTTGGATGGAATTTGGTCAGTGACTATAAAAGTACCTTATTCTGTATCCACCCCCAATTAACAGGTAATCAAAACTGCCTGATTTGTCTGATTAGCAGTGTGAAACATAATGAGCTGAAAACACTTTGTCGTAACTGTGTCTTTTTGCTTGTAGTGATCCAAGTGATCCTGGAACGTCTTGATGCTTTTTTCTTTATTATTTTATTGACCTTGTGTTGTACAAGAGTAAGAAGCATTTGCTAATGGAAACAATCACAGACCCCATCTGTGAAAAAATATAAATAAAGGAAAATTTTCTTGCTGAAAATTGCTTTGCCTGACATTGACATGTTTGTAACAGGCATTATAAATTATTCAAGTCACTATAGATTTTTTCTTCTTCCTTTGATCATCCACATAAAGACATCAGTATGAATTTGAATCTGTTTGACTCATAGGAGCTTTTAAAAAAGCTGCTAACTACATAACTACCAGAATGCAGCAAAGGTAATAAGTTGTATGAGCGAAAACAACCAAAACCAAGAGTATTTATCTTTTTTTTTTGCTTAGTGAATCACTTTCAAGGTCAGCACACAGTCAAATTAGATATTTCATTCATCAGCAGCAAAGAAAAACCCGCCAATCGATCAGACATGACACAAACTAAAAGCTGCTCATGTTCAAAATTAGAGATATCTTTTTTACTCATCTCAACAGCAGAGACACAACAACTGATTGGTTAGTAAAGTTATGGCATGTTGACAAAATCTGAATCAATCATCATGATGTCGGTTAAAAAATAAACAGTTTGTGTCTGCCACCATAGTGCATTTAAATTCTGCTATAAATGTCCTTTGTCAGCCTCATCTTTTTTAAATCATGTTTTCTACAAACAAAAAAGTAGTATTTAAAATGTGAAAGCTAACAGCTTGTGTTCAATATATGATCTATAATGATATTTTCATCCTGCATATCAAAATAGCTCCTGAAGAACACATTAATCCATGGAATAGAAAATATTATCATGTATATTAAACTGAATTTTCACAAAACCACGTTTTTTTATTAATAACCAAAAAAGCAGCAACATGACATCAGTATTACATCTCTGCTATCAGATGACCTCTTCTTAAATTACCGTCAGTTAAAACCACGTATCTGCTCTCCAAGTCTTAATATTTATTTTAAAAAAATGACATTAGCTGTATTCTTCTTGACTGCACCGTTTTGAAGCTGTAGAACAAGCTGTCCATAATTCTCTATGTTCAGACCAAACACAAACTGCTTTCATTAACTTCATGTGGCAGTTATCCATTTGCTCCATTAAATACATCACCACAATGAAACTTGCCCCAGTCTTATCTCTAAGAGAGAACATAATTGGCAGGACTGTGTGAGTCATGCTGGTGTGTTTCCAGCTCCTGAGTGTAGTGTTTCTTACATCCTGACACTTGTTGAATAGTTAAATGGCTGTTCCTCCCTCACACAAAGTCAGCAAAGAGGACAGAGGAGGACAAGGAGAGGAGGGCTGCTGCTCTGAACATATTACACATGAAGAGGCCAGGGGCACATTCAGCACCTGTGCAAGAAAAAGTGTTTCACATGGAAGTGTCGGAGCTGTGATGTTTGAGCTGCCATGGAGACCCGAACTTTCAGTCTACAAACGACACATAGTCTGAAGTTTTTAGATTCCACTGACACTGACATGTTGCAAATAAGGGGGATCCAGGACAGGGTTTTAGAAGTGTACTGCATTATGATAATAATAAAATGTTTTGAAGGTTTTGAAGGGTGGTGTCATGTATACAAATTACACTTCAACATCAAAGTGTCTTGGGTTTTTCAATGTGTCTCTTTCAAGTCTGAGGTGCATACTTCCTCAGATCTCAACCTGTTCCCACCTCTCTCAGAGACTAACAGCACTTGAAAAAGAAGCTCCCTGTCTGCAGAATCACAGCGACAGATGGATGGAGTGATGATATGCGGGCTGTACTTTATTTACCCCTCATTACAGCTCGTAAAGAGCATCACTGTATTGATGTAATGATTGGGATGTAAATCTAGAGATCACACATTGCATCTCCTGGACTGTAATTATGTTTGCTCCAAAGTCTATATCAGGAAGAATGTTTCACACTCTGAGACAATTTTACAATTTCTTATCAGAAGTACCAATTTAAGTGCCAATTAAAACTGCTAGAGTGACTTTCCTGCGATCGAAAAACCAACACTGACACTGACTTGAAATGGCTGGGAAAATTTAAAAAAACACTGCCAGTAGCGCAATTTGAGAAGGAACTGGATCTGAAACAAGGGAGAAAGGTGATGAAGGCGTTTTTGTTACCAAGTGAAGGAAAAGGCTAATAAAATGAAAATGGAGATATGAGCAGCACCCTACATCCCAGAAAGTTACAGGTTTGGTCAGTGATACTAGAGCTTTGAATGAATGAGGACGCGCGCAAAAACGTAATTTGAACACAACACACCACCCTGAACTCATGTTACAGTATCAAATAATGCTCTCAGTACAGAATCGCTTTATATCACACTACAACTCTCTCCTTTGTCCAAGTCATTAATATTTCAGGAGAAGTGTATCTCCATACACTGATGTCCTCTATCAAAGAAAACTCCCACTTCTATCCTGGACTCTGGTTCAACGCCCGGGTAGAGCTGATGAGCAGCACTTAAAAGAATGTGGTGTAATGAGATGAAAATAACATTTAGAGGTTGTGGGACTGCCCTGTACTCTACTTTTCCTCTCGAGTTGGAAGGAGTGACTACATTTGTAGGTGATCCGGATCACTGTCTGGATCAAGGATTTTTTTAAAGGATTCTTTATCAGTGTGAGATAGGGCCGTTTTCACCATATGTGTATATAACTCCACGATAAATGGTTGGTAAATGGTTTGCAAAACAATACAAGACAAGTTCACCACTACTTCTTACAGATGTTAAAGTACGATCCAGATCCTGACAATATTCTGGATACTAAGATCCAGAATATGAAATATGTACTGGGTCATTATAAGTTTCAACACTGTCATGTAACAAATTATTGTACAAACCTGCAACTAACACCAAATTGTAGCAGACAGTCTGCTGAAAGGGAGTATAACATTAAAGTAAGACTAAAGTGTTGTGTGACAATCACAATATGCTTGGCGGAGGTCTGGGCTCTCTGAGTGCTTTTCTGGTTTACTCATATGTCGATACTGTGGATCAATCAGTTACTCATCCCATTGATGAAAGGGTAAAAAAAAAACTCAAGTAAAAGCAAAAAATAAAAAATGTGTTTTTGAATCCCAAATTCTGTATTGTTTTCCTTAAAGCTAGCTTGTTTCTCACACACACTTTGAACTAAAAACACAATCTGTATCACATTGAGGTGAGCTTCCCTTACTGTATTGATGAAAAAACACACATCCAAAAACAATTTAGCAAAACGGATGTCATTACTTCTTTCCTGTTGTCACATCCCTTGTCCTTGCAGATCAAGCCAAGAAGAAGAAAACTTTGCATACCTAGTGAGTGTGCACGTGTGCGTGTGTGTGTGTGTGTGTGTGTTACTATAAATATGTTTTTTGTGTTTGCATATGTGGAGCAACTTCCCCAGGCCTTACGTAGCTACATTCCTAATTTAGGCTCTTTGTATGACTGCTGCCGTGTGTGTGTGTGTGTGTGTGTGTGTGTGTGTGTGTGTGTGTGTGTGTGTGTGTGTGTGTGTGTGTGTGTGTGTGTGTGTGTGTGTGTGTGTGTGTGTGTGTGTGTGAGTCAGCACCGTGACCATGCACACAGTCAGATGAATCACATTGTGGTTGTCGGTGGTGGTTGGAGAAAAGAATGGCAGCAATAATAGATTTCCGTAAAGCTCCTAAATACAAAACATATGTTGCTTGTACTGTACACGATTACAAGTCCAGTGATAATCCTGGCACGATGAGAGTGTTTACTAAGTTATTTCTCTTTCAATCCCTTTAATGTTTGACATCCAACAGCTCAGTTATTTCCATTACATCCTGAACAGCAGCTTCAAAGACTCTGCTGTTTGTATGAGTTGCCATAAGTTTTCTGAGGAAAAAAGTTTTCTGAGTGATATGAGAACATTGATATGAAGCTAAGGTCTCATATAACTCAAGAATGACACAATTTGAAATGAAGTTTGCATTTCCTACACCAGTGTATAAGATCTGTCACAAACTGCTAAACAAAAATCAGCTGGAACTCATTTGTCCAAGCCAGTGAGGGGAAATAACAGAGGTGAACATCTTTATGATAAAACGTAATACAGTGTGTAATACTCTGTGGTTTAGCTTGTCATGTATGTGGGGGGAGAACTAGGCTAAACGTGCGCTTTCAGATGATTTGTAATGCCATCTTTGCAACAGGAAACTGTGAGGAAAACTCAGTGCAGTGGAAATTGTGTACATCAGAGGTAATGTTACGAGCAGCACTGTTACTAACGGGGAAAGTTTTTACAACATGTGTGAGTTGAACACCCGCTGTGCTCATGGGGATCATGACACTATATGACTACTGTGTCTGGAGGAAAGAAAGTGCTGACAACCAGATGTGGAGCGTGAAGCTGGATGCTTTTCAAAGCTTTACTCGGTCTCCTGCTGAAGGTAGAATGGTTTTATTCTGGCACATTAGCAGTTTTTCCACATCCATCACAAGAACCGCCTTAATAAGCACCTATTAATAATAATTGTGATGCCATCTCCTGTAATAAACTGATGTCAGGGAAAACAAGACAGGGTAATTAATAAGTGTTGGAAATTCTGAGGGGGGATTTGCAACAGGTAGCCACTGTCAGCAAGAAATCCACACAGCTTTTTTAACGTCACAGATTACATCTGAATCAGGTGGTGGAAACGCAAACGAAATGCTGGGATGTTTTGTTGGACTGGAGAATTAAACATCTATGCTTTCTAGTGGCTTTTTCCCCCAGAGACACAACAGGAAACAACCACTAATGACAACTGTAGCTCCTGCCTGCTGGGATGACACTCCCACAGCTATGCATAATGTTTCCATCCAACACAAGTTATCACACAGAAATCCTGCTATTGTCATACTGTGGCTGCTGGCTGCTTCTATTCTGGATCAAAGTGCTGCTCTCCCCTCTGTCAGCCACGGTGCCTCATATAGCATCAGTTGGCGCTTATGCGTCTCCCCTAGGCTGGACAACCCTGCCTCGCCAAGCCAAGGCGCACAGACACACACACACACAAAGAAACACACTCATCACCCACGAGGGTAAAAGAATGAAAATGCGGTGATTAACCAGCTGAGGTAATGCACGTGGCCTGTGGCGACCAGTTGGATGTTAGGAGTCCTGGGGCCACAGAGCTGCAGAGAGCGCGTCCACAATCTGACAGGCAGGCAGCGGGCGAGCTGACAGGCTGGTGGACTGACTGGCATACAGGCTGTGTGAAGAGCCCAGAGGCGTTGGGGATGGAGATGAAATGGCTTCTTTAAAAAGGTCATGGGTGCAGATCCACTGTGTTTTATTACAGAAACACATTTGAACAAATCTGTGTTGACGCAGCTTGAAGAGGTTCTACAACAGCCAAGCCACTGCTTTTGTTGTGTCAGTGTGTTTTATCAATTTATGAGTATTCTTGAGAGGAATACTGAAACAATACAGTTAATACAAACAATACCCTGAAGTGTCAGAACTTACAATCAAAAACTAACACAACAGAAACCCTGCAGGACAGTAACAGGTATTTCATCAGTGGATGCTCCCTCTGATCATAAATAGGCTCAATTAGAAACATCCTCAGGGTGACTTTGGTCAGAAGAGACACCCGCAGGTGGGACAGACATCGCTTCCAGATGAAGTGAGGCAGTCTGCAGAGGAGACAGATGATACAGTGCACGGCTCCAAGTGACTGACTGAGCAAGGAGGCCACAGTGTATCGTACTACATCAAAGCCTGTTATCTGCTGGTTGCATGGTGGCTGAGGACCGGGCTACACCTGAATGGCTGGCAGCTTTGGGAAGGGGAAAACGCTGCACGCTTTGCCAGAAACCACTGCGTCCAATTTCTTTAGGGCAGCCGAGCTGCTTGAGAGACCATGCGAGCATGAGGCTCTTTTTTTTTTTTCAAGAATTTAATTCCAGACATCAGGTTGTGGAAATTAATCACATGCTGCGAGAACACAAAACCTGCTCGTGTAGCCTGCAGGGCAAAGGGAGCAGTCAGGGAGTTTGCGAGTAATAATTTGGATTTCGAGGAGGATTCAGTTTTGACATTTTAGAGAGAAATTATTTTATAAGCGTACTCCCTCTGAATGGAAGCAGTCCCACAGGCAGTCTGTTGCTTCATTTATCTGTATTGTTTGCAGGGTGATCATTATTTTGGCTGCATGTTTTCTCTGGAACCACAGACTAAGCTATCTTGACCTTTTCGTCTGATGTTGCCACAGCCAATGAAACTGTTTGTTTCCACAGACAGTGTATGACTCTGCTCTTTGTACACTCATCAGAATCAGCTCTACAAATGAGGTTATGTTTCACTTTGGCCTTGCTCAGACAGTGCTGCTGAGCCATGCAGCTACTGTATTTGACTTGAAATACCAAATCAACCGTGGCAGGTACAACTCCTGTCAGTGACTCTGCTGTTCGGTCACCTCCTTAGCTCCTACCTTATGCCCTGCCATGCTATCATCCTGCCCTGGAGTGAACTACACGCTGAGTTCAGATTTCATACTCAGCTCTGGCATTTAAAGCGGAGTGTGTTCATTCAAACAGCGCAATGTGGGTGCCTGAGCTCATCAGCTGAGGATGCTCGTCTCACAGCATCGGTGGAGTAAAAAGGAGCTCGGGCTGCATCTGTCTCGCTTCATTCCTGCTCCCATCTCTTGGAGAGGCAGCCCCCGCTCAAGTGACAACAATCATTCATTCATTTGGAGGCCCGGCTGTGTAGTCTCCCAAAAGCGCAAGCTGGGGATGTTTTGACCTGACAACCAACCCCTCCAGGAACCATCCCCGATGAGACAGTCGCGTTTTTAGCGGGGATCTGATGTGGATAAAGCAATAGCGTCAGTGTCTTACCGGCTGCTGTATGTGGCGAGACGTCCCTTTCCCCGGCGGAGGAAGATGCTGCCGCTGCCGCTGCTGGACCCCGTGCTGGAAATAGTCGCTGCCAGCGGCTTTGTTGCCTGCGACCCGGTCCCTCTTCTCCCGCACGTTGGAGCCTCCGTTCTCCCGGTCTTCGCCGGAGTCCAGGCTGCTGAAGTTCCACACAATCAGCGTCTGCACCAGCAGCACCGTGAGGGCTGCTATCAGGGCGGACCGCGACCGGCGGGCCAACCTGCGAGCACACAAGCCGCCAACCATCTTCGCACCGGGCTGCACGGAGCTGGAGGAGCGTCTGTGGCTCTGCGCAGCGCGACGGGAGGAAGCAGTGGAAGTAGAGGGAGGACGGGGAGGAGGTGGAGAGGGAAGGAGGGAGGGAGGCTGAGCTCTACGGTGGCGGAGGCGAGGATCCTCGCTTCGAGGAGAGGTACAGGGCCACCGTGTGGTGGAAGTGGGTGAGAGGCTGTCGAGAGGCAGATGCTCCAGGCTGCTGCTGGGTGAACCACAGTCTGATGTCTTTGTGGGGGAAGCCAGAATCATCCTACAGTAGCCCGTATCCTCTCTGGTGGTGACCAAATGCCTTCATGTGTGGACATTTATACGTCTCAGTGTGTTTGTTATGAGGCAGAGGGCCAAAGAGACTCGTAATAGGCCTATATATTCCCCCGGGCACCCTTTCACTAATTCAAACAAGATACTGGAAATGTTGTTGGGCCCAAATCGAAAAGATCATCTTCTTCATACACCTCAATTTATGGCTCCCAGCTTGAATCTAATAGGGAGATGAATGTTTCTTCACTTGCCTCCAAGGACTGAAGTAACAGCTGTGTGGAGAAGCCGGTGTGAATTCAGAGATTTACCCCCTGTGATGCCACCAGTGATTGGTGTGCCTGGTCATTAGCTCCTGCTCTGTGGTGGATCTGTTTTCTTGGTGACTCAATACACAAGGTTGCTATGTGGCTCTCTTTTTTTCCTTATTGTGATTTTGATTCACTGCGAATAACCCTTCACATAACCACTCATGCTATGTGATATCACTCAAAGCATCTTCTCTTTCTGTTTTTTCACCCCTGTAATTAGATGTATTTTATGGTACATATTTTGAAATAACATCACCAGTAAGTCAAATGTGTCATTGATGCTGTCACAGTTGACATTTTTATTAGTTTTCAAGTGAAAATTTGATCATAGCACAAGGCCAAGAAGACTCCATGACTGGCATGAATTACATCTGAAACTTAATACTTTTTAAATGTTATTTTTTGTATCCTAATGCTCTCAATGCTTAATCTTTTATAGAACAAATATATTGAGGACAATTTTTGACCAACCTCATTATATATTGCTACCATATATTGTCTTTGATGAGAATGTGGCTTCTTAATGGCAGCAAAGTATTAAAAGACACTTTCAGCTCTCAGAAATCCTTAATGATTATTTACAGCTTTTTCACTATGGCATGTCAGATATCTATTAATGTAAGAATGGCAATATTATTCTTAATTTTTTGTGTCACTGAGATAATTTGTAAAAGAAAAGACAGATGAAGACTTGTGTAATACAACATGATAGGACATAGATTAAAATCTGAATGCTCAAATACAAACCATGTGAACAGTGCATCACAAACTCCTTGCAAATTAACACCTTAAGTCAAAAACTTGTCACATTCTGTTCTCACATATCTCAAAAGTCGAAGAAAATCATGATTCATTTTGTTCATCTCAACTGCATATGAGTTATAAATATGAAAAATGACACAACATCCTAAAAGAGGGGTTTAATTTACTGTAAAAGGAGCTGGCCTGCTACTTCCTGAAAGTACGTGTAGGAAGCTTCTTAAATAACTCAAGACTCACTCTGAGGTGGGTTTATTTTTAGACCAATCAGACTTACTGCTGAGGTCTTTGGAGTGATTCAGAGATGCTTGTTAAAAATTGCTTCCTGAGCTCCGTTGACACACAAACACCCACAGCAACAGTGGTAGAAATCTTCTCTGGCAGAAACACAGCGCTCAGCTTCACCTATAGCAAGAAGGTAGGGTTTCTGCATCTTGTTCTGTGCTGTGTGGAAGATAGTGATGCTCCCAAGCCAAAGTCCAACTGGGCCAGTTATAAATGAAGAAGTGCAACTCTTCCAAGAATAATGCTACACTCGGACTGTAAGTCACTATATTTTTTCATAAAAGTAAAGCTCCCACACTTTGTTCTTGTTGTTAAAATTAGCTTGATGCTAAATCTAAATGTGTGACTAAAGTCCTCACAGCAATGACTGCTGAGTGTTGTCAGAGAAGGACTGAGGTATGTCTACTAAGTGCTCCACATCAAGCTCCGAAATGACCAATCACGGGCCTCCAGAGGTTATGTCTCATGGCTGCATCACACCATCCATCACGGTTCAGTGCATCTCTGAGAGCCAACTCATCACATCCAATGTTACATTTCACAAAGTGATGAGGGGGACGAAATGTAGTCACCGTGATCAGCTGTTGGTTACATTACACTTGTCATTTAGAAAATGATGATCATTTTTATGATAAACGATACGTTTTTGTTTATCATGCATGATATTTCTATATAAAACCATGGCTGTGGTTATCCTGCTATAGAATAGAATAGAATAGAATAGAATAGAATAGAATAGAATAGAATAGAAAAGAATAGAATAGAATAGAAAATACATAATTTATCCCAGAGGGGAAATTCAGAAGGGGTCACATCAGCAATCAAGAAAACAAAAGTAAGAAAGTGTATAGAAAGTGCAAAAAGGTCCATAAGAAAATAGATGCTGACAAAGCTGTCAGCATCTATTTTCTTATGGACCATCATTCTCCAGTTCAGCCAGCCTCCACCTCTACAGGGTCCAGGACTGAGCTTCTTCAGTCATGTTCCATCTCTGTCTCCTGGATCCTGTCTGCTCACAGCAGATGAAGCTCTTCCAATGTGGTGTTTGTGTCTGCTGTTGGCTCCGTTTGCCATGTCTGTGAATAGCATGATGCTACTCTGCTTTCTGATATTTCCTCTGTTGCTGGGTTAGCACAGCTAGCTCGTCCATCTTATTGGAGATAGATCTTATGTTCCCAATAACGATGGATGGAAGAACAGGTCCATGTCGTCACTTCTTAGCTCACACCTGAGAACCACCACGTCGTCCTCACCTCCTTCTACTCACCTTGTAGGGAAACATCAGGCCTTGCACCAGTTAGCATTGAAATGCTACAGGCTGCTTATAGCTGATTTCACATGGAAACAATGCAGCTGTGGTTACATGTAGGATCTCCTGACAAACTCAGGAGCAAAAATAGTAAAAATATCACTGAAGACAAAACCAGTTTGGTGTCCATGAACAACAAATAAGCCATAGAAAGTAATGATCCACTCCAAATTCAAAGATGAAAGACAAGAAAATAACAAGAAACGGACAAAGAAGAGAGAGCTGCCATAACAGGCAGTCACAACCAACAGGGTGGCGGCAAATAGCAACATTTTACGTCTGATTTTTTAAATTTATAATGTAACAAGAACTTGAAAATATTTCAGTCAGCAAATGGTTCTTAAATCTACAACTTTAACAAAAGCAATTGAACTGATGTCACACAGCAGACCATAATCACCCATGGATTACACTCATCTTCAAATGCAGCTTTAGGACTGTCATATTATGCAGCAGGTGTCTATTAAATATGAGCTTGTTGCAGTGTTTTGGTTTCCTGTCTTACCCAGTGCAGACACTCTTCAAAGCAAAAGGCCTTGGAGGGTGGCTAGTGTGGAAAATCCCATGTGAAAATTATCATGTCCATGTGACACGTGTCCAAATTAGCTTTTTTTTTTAACAGTGGAGTGTCTCAAAACTAGGTTGTGATATAAATTTTTGTCCCTTTAGTTATTTACATGCAAATATAAAGACATAATGAATGTCATAAACTGCTCTTTGTATCATCAAAGGTTTAAAATGATAAACTGAGAATGCCTTACGTTTACTCTGCAGCTAAATCCTAAGATTAATGATGTCAAACTCACCCTCAAGTTAGGATAAAGTCCACATCAGCCTGACAGCTACAGAAATGTTGTGGTTGTTTTTTTTTTTTTAAGATGGGGTAACTATTGCAGCATTTCAAGGGGGAGTTCGGAGTCTGAGAAGCTCTAACAATACTTCCAACCTTCATCCTATTGTATTGTTTGCCTTGAATTTCCCTGTAGCTGACTCATAAAAGAGAAAGATTTTTGATCCTTCCTAGCTTTCAGATATTCATAATTAATTTTTTAAAGCCCCAAGAAAGATACACTTTTATTAGTGTGAAATATCTGCTGGTTTTAAAAGCCTGAGTCTTATTTGAAAATGTTAGAATTTCTTTTTTTTTTTCCTCAAGGGTCTGTCAGGAAAAAGATGATGTCATACACCTCTGCAGCTCTCAAACTTTATGTGTTTTTTTTGGACGTGCAACAAACCATATCCATACATTTCCACAAAATCAATTTAAAAATAAAAAACTAAAATAAAATGCACTTTTTTCAACAGAATTTGTTTTTTTATTTTTTTGCTTGCTTATCTATAATTCTTTTCAGTCTTATGCTAAACTGCAGAAACTGCGCTCAGGAGCTTTGACAGTTTTCTATAAAGGATGACTAAATGTATCTACTCCCTTCATCAGTTAGTTGGTATTTGAAACATCTGCCATTTAGTGAAGCTTCTTGATGCGTTCATCGTAGTTTAATGATCATTTTTCACTGGCAGATACTTATCAACATTGGCCAAATTGATCAATCTGTATTTCTCTAAGCTTCTTGATTAGAGGAAAACAAAAAGTATGCATCTTCATTGCATGGACTCCATGAAGAAACCCTGAGTGACATCTGTGACTAAGTGATAAACATGACACATCACTGATCTCAATGTTTAAAGGTCCCATATATGCTCCTTTTCTGCAGTTTAATATGAATCATTGATGTCTTCATGAAATGGTAGCAACATGTTTTGGTCCAAAAAGCCAATAAATCGAGCACAGCAGCATTGTTTCCAGGCTCTCATAGCCCCTCTGTTCAGAAGGCTCTGATTTAGTGGGCGTGACCTTCATATGTAAATGAGCCACCGCTGATATGCCCTGCGAAGCTTGTTTACTGCAACATTACAGGCTAAAACAACAGGCTAACTGCAGCTAAAGTTAGCATCCTGAAGCAAACACAGAGACAGGGGGGACACTGAGGAAAAGCTCTTACATCTGCTCCACAGCACACAGAATTTAAAATACTCACATTTCCAGGGTCAGAGGTTTGTTGGCGGATGATTGGTAATGTGCCTGGATTCAGGACCAGTCTATTCACTAGCCCTCTGTTGTACTGTCCAAAGTTGGAAAAGCAGTTGGTCGTGAAGTGACTAGCACACACATGCACAGTTTTGCTGAGTGTAGCTGGCACATTTCCTGATAAATGAACTCTACTTAGTCTTGACTTCTTCCGAGATGGGAAGCTTGTGCATGGAACTATGTGGCTGTTTACAGCCAAGAACAGAGCAGTGATGGCAGTGATGGCTGCTGGAGTAGCAGCAGGGAGGGGAGTGGGCGGGGAGGGGGTTCAGGGATATCTGCTCCGGTGGACTAATCAGATCAGACTTGCTCCTGATTTAGGTCAGGATTTTACATTCACAAGCACTACTAAGTACAGGTTTTGTCATTAAATATCACATTTTGTGGGGTGAGAGGAAAGCCAAAGACCCACAAATTTCACTAAAAGACTTAGTAAAGTGATTTTTGCACAATATGGGACCTTTAAAACCAGTTTGTGTGAAATCTTCACAGACTAAAGACTAATCATTCAAAACAGATATCTGTGTGATGTTAGGATACATCAGCCTTTTATTCCAAAAAGAACAGGAGCTTTTAATAAAAGCTGCTTGCACTGTGAGAGTTCTTCTTTTAGCAGAGATGACACACAGGGGAAAGTTACATCAGATTCTGTGTTGGTAAATGAAAGAGAGACTGCCTACTCGCAGCATTTATCATGTTTACTCTGCTGTGTTGAATAAGTGATTTAGCTTTAGGCTACCAAAGACTACAGATGGTATAAATGACTATTAGCCAACAAAAAGAGACATTTAAAGAGCCTCAAATTGTCTGCAGAAGAAAAACTTCATATCTTTGTTCCCTCTGTTGCATTTGTTCATCAGTTCTGTGTTCAAAGTAGTCACGGTTAAATCAGTTCACTCTCAACTCAGAACTCAGGGACGCTAAGTGTACTGTTTTTATACAGAGACGAGTATACACTCAGCATTTTATTTAACGACACCAAAGAAACACCCTGACACTCTAATAAAAGCTCTCGGTGGTCAGAACAATTCTTGTCTTCTTTCCTTTTGTTTCTGAGGCATTGAGGTGAATAAAATAGGATCACAGAGCTGGCACCAACAAAAGATAAAGCTCTGTGACATGATGATAGCAGGTTATATGAAAGAATGCTTTGCACAACAAGATAATTGAGGGAGCAACAGAAAGAAAATTGCCAATTGCAAATTTTGACATCATACTAAGTTTTGCATACATCATGCCTCAGATTGGAAAGTGAAATATACACCGCAGTGGATGCTGTTTGACAGGAAAAGAAGTTATAATTTTCAGCACCACACTGTGGTTTCCAGCTCACAGAATGTCTCTCCTGACACCGAGACAAAGCACATTGTACAAGGGCCAAAACAACAGCTCCGCATGAGACAAAGGAAGATATGGCTCTCAGAGGGTTAGGAGTTGACCTTGTGTTTCTCCCATCATCAGGGCAATTAGACATTCCTGCCATTGTCTGAATAGCATCTCGGCTTTTACAGTTATTTTTTGAAGCTGTGCAGGAAGGATCATGAAATAAAAAAAACTGTATTCAGAAGGTGACAAAAGTTGAAAGTTGAAAAAGCACACAGTCATCCATGTCTGTGCCTTATATCTGTGTTCTAATTGGGTCCCTTTAATATTTTAGCTTTTGATTTGCAGCAAAATGATTAACTTGGTGGTATTTCTGCAGGCAAACAGAGCCAAAACTAAAGATAAGACTGCAGACCACAGACAGATAAATGTTGCTTTGAATTATGAATGTCTTTTTATGCATGCAGACACTGCAAAGATATTTGAGGATCTAGTTAAATGTTAATTCACACCTCATCAGTGAGAGTGTGGGACAGGAGGAGAAGAGAAAGCCTGCAAAACGACGACTGAGATGGAGGAGAGGATGAAAAAAGAGACACGTGTGCTGCCATTAATGAGAGCTAAATGAAAGAAGAGGGAGATGAAGAATGATTAAAAGAAACAAATGGATGAAATTAGAAAGAAGTGGGGAAGTCAGAAATGAGAGAGAGAAAACATAATCAAAGCATGGCAAGAAACAGCAACAAATCCTCTAAATTAGCAAGAGCCAAAAGAGAGATAGATGATAGAGCCATAGGAGGACAAAGAGAAGAAAAACAAAATGATTTTATGAGCTCTAACAAAAGAGAATAAAAGCCAGAGTAGAGAAATAAAATGAGATGGAGAACAGCTCATGTTCCTCTGGCAGCAGAGCCGTGTCTTCTCCTCTCATTAGCTGGAGCTCTGTTGCTTAGGGGACCGAGTGGGCCGAGCGCCGCCACGACAATGGTTACCATTCCCTGCGGCAACAAATGCTGATTTTAATTAGAACCGACCTTTTTGTCACTGGGAGAGACAGACATACACACATACACACACACACACACACACACACACAAACTCAAACACACACATACAGAGACTGACCAGAGTAACTCACCGTCCTCACAAACAGCTTTCCCATGTCTTCTGAGGAACAAACAACGGAGAGACAGAGAGGTAGGGAGGGAGACAGATGAGCAGCCAGCTGGTGAAGTCACTCTGGGACAGGAGGGAGAGGAACTTGGGTGGGCGCTGCTCAACATGACGGCTGAAGCCTTAGGCGTCCTGCTGTAGGACACTCATGCATTCAGTGTTTTATGTAATCAGGCAGCGTGCTGACTGGAGCGCAGTAGAACACAGCGAAACACAGCTGCAGACAGGTGTCCTTGACAGCGATGCCCCAGGGGACCAGAGGGAGCCTTTTTTCTCCCACTGTGATGCGACAAGAGACTGAGGCAGCAGCGGCTTACGTTTGTGGCTGATGCTGCTGTATGAATGGGGGGGTACATTGACTTTTTAATGTAACTTCAAAGATGAGCTGAAAGATTCTGACACTATTTAAACTGTTCATCAGACTGCTGAGGGCATGACTGCTCTGTCATGCTTGTGTCAAAATGTTTGTTAGCATTAACTCTTAACAGTTAAATGTAACTCTCTTGAACAATTGAGGGATGAGCTTTTTTTTTTTTTTTTTTTTTTTTTGTGGTTACTTAAACCCTGCACATAAAATACCTGCATCACCTAGCCGTGCTCCTTGGTGCGAGCGACTCAGTCGCAAGGTTGCTAAATCCAAGTGATAGTAAAGTTGCTTGTAGCAGTGTGCGTGAAGTGGTCGTCAGTATGTTAGCTAGCAGTGTCACCCACAGTTAGCTTGTACACTATGCCCATCAAGATGTCCCCACTCAGCAACACGATACGACTACAGGCTAAAGCAACCTTGAACTGAATTAACCAAACAGCTTAAATTTGAAAAATCCAACCGTTACAGACCGTTACAGTGCAACTGGTGTTTCGGGGTTAATAGCTACCATGCTAACTGGTGACTTTCAGCAGACTGCAGCCTTGATTAACAGCTGAGAGTCACCACTTAACAGGGTCACACTTTACACTGATACACCAGCAACGTCTGCATGTGTGTAATTAAATGTGCCGTCTTTATCCAACCTCATTAACAAGGTTTGACTGCAAACAAGCAATAATAACTGCTGATACTCAAAATACAGATTTGACTTTATTCAATGAAAAAGTTGGTTTTAGCTGAGGTTCTGACCAAATATGTACTCAATATGGACAGTAAACAATGAGTGAACCTATAAATTATGATATACAGAAACTGATTTTATGACCAAAGTAAAATTAGGGAATATTATGAAACAATGTTTACATCCTGGTCTGTCACAGTCTGATAAGTATTCGCGGATAACGCGGGCATGAGCATCAAGAGTTGTGTTTCCTCTCTGGGTACACGCTAGGTTTCTCTGCTAAAAACATCAGTCCAACTAATATCTGTCCACTGATGAAATTAACTTAAAAAATGTGTTTTTTGGTGGTTAACTCCTCCACATCAGTTGACAAACCATTATACTCCACAGTGCTTTTGCGCCCAAGTTGCGCGCACATCCACTGTTGTTGATAAACTAATAATCCCTCTATAAACATACTGCTCCAAATTTTGCTCAAAAAAAACATATACACTCCAGCTACTACATACTATTAAGGTTGTACATACAACACTATTCATTTCGTAATTTGGTTGTTGTTGATACCGTGAAATGAAGCCAACCCGCGAACACAGCCACATTGGTTATGACCATAGACTGTATAAAGCATGGCTGTAGTCTGGCCGACGTCACCCGTCTGTTCCTGAAACAGAAAATGAAGCACATAGGCAATAGCGGCCATATTGGTAGTGGCAGGGGCTTCGCCTACAGCTACAGGGCGCCTGACGTCACGTGACCCTGAGCTGTGCCTCTGATTGGGCAAGCTTGCGCTCATCATCTCAATCCCCGAGTTTGAAAAAAAACACACACACACCCCCCGTACAGTGGGTGCCATTAGTGAAATTAGCGACTCAGACAGGAGACGCATTTTGAACCAGGCTGCTTTGAAAACAGCTTTTTTTGGCTTGGTGTGTATGTGACCTCCGGTACTTCTGGAGCCAGCCTCAAGCTGACACTCGACGAACAGCAGATTTTAGCACTTCGGCATTGTCTCATATTCTGAGACCAGAGGTTGCCGCTTGGTTATGACGCCAGCTTTAAGCTTCCATTCGACCAGCTACAGGTCACCCATCAGTCATGTGAGCTGAGCTGTGTCTCTGGTTGGACAATCAAACGATCCTGATAACTTTTAAACCACAAAGTTAGAAAAAATTTCACTCACGGTACAGTGTGTGCTGATAGCAAAATCAACGTTTCAGACCCAATCTGTTTTTATGAACCAGGCTATATGTTTTTTAATGCTGTAAAGGTCCAGTTTGAAGGCTGGGTGGGTACGTGACTTCTGATCTTTCTGCAGACAGCCTCAAGCTGAATCTCCATAAACAGCAACTTTTAGCACCTCTGCATAGACTTCATTTTTACTAACCAGATGTTGCCCCTTGACTTAAACCAAGCTGAATGGTGTAGAGTCTATAACCTTATATCATCTGGAGAAGTGCTGTATGTCATTTTTAACTGCTGATTCTGCCCATGTGCATAAATGGGTGTTTCTTGAGAAAATGGATGTACTCCTGGATACCAAGCTTTTCTCACATCAGACAGCTTATCCTGGAGGAACACAGCGCCTCTTATCAGGTACAAAGCTGAAATCCCCACCAGGGAAAACAGACCATCCAGTACAACGCTAAGCCACAGCTTCAAAAGGGCAAATGGATAAGGAAAAATGAAGTCAGCCGAAAGACATTTTTACAAGACAGTGCTTTTACATTGTGTTTCTTCTCGAATGTGAATCCATCAAAAATGCATAGACGCGTTCACAAACAGCGGTGACTTTGTTCTTTTTGGAATGAGACTGATTGCAGTAAAAAAAAAAGGCTTCATGTATCTTTCTTTTATCTTAAGAAAATACTGTTCAGTATCTTAGTGTGCTCCTCAAACTTCAGTCAGTGGACTACATGAGGACATTATTACATATCTCTAACTTATTGTTTTTGCTATATAAGAAATGTATCTGATGCTGTGTATGCTAGCAAACATTTCAACATTTTTATTCCAAGCATACTGAGATTTCCTCTGCCTTAGTTGAATAACAATGTTTATAACTGGCACATTGTTAATAGTCAAAGAGCAGCACAATCTAATTTGAGTATTCTCTGTGCTCCTTCAATCCACCAGTGTATTTGTTATATTCAGAAGCTGTGCTGCAGATTCATTTTCCCTCCATCGGGTGATTGACATTTAAAAAGAAAACACTTTCCAGAAATCATGAAAACATGGTTGTTAATGTGATTACTGCAGTTTCAAAGCTGTCTTTTCCTTCCTGCATTATTGTTCCTACACTTGAGGGTGTTGTAATGTGTACTTTCTGTATCAGGAATCACATCAGAGCATCACATATGAAGCAATGCAGGGAGTGTGCAGACTCTTTTTCCTGTTGGATTGGTTTAATTGTACGTCCTCTGCCAGCATGTGACATATGCATTTACTTTCCTATAATTTTTCTTTTGACTTTTTCCCAAGAAAATCCTGACAGATTCAGTCCATCTCATGGAAAGCCTGTTTGAAATGATTGCTACTGAAATTACAGCAGCTACATAAAAGTAACCTGCTATTTAAGCTGAAAAATTGCCCCTGACAGCATCATTCCTGTAAAATATAATTGTAGAACGTACAGTTACAGCTTTTCAGACAGGGAATGAGAAAGAATTAGAAACATTGTGTTCAATATACAAAGGGCATCTGTAGTTCATGTCCTGTTCACAGAATTTAATTTGTATTGGAGGAACATAATCATATGTAATCTGTGCTCATTTTTAAAGGTTTAATGGGGCTTGACTGCAAATACATCAGTGCGTTTAGTTTTCTCATGCGTGATGGGTAAGAGGAAGTAAGCAAAGTGACATTGGTGTTATTCTTTTGAAATGCCGAGCAGTTTATTCCATGCCTTCTGTGCACTAATTATGCCATGATAAGTGCTCGTGATACCAAAACTGAATGTCTGTCAAGCATAGTAAGCAGGGGTGAGCATTTTTTTTTCAAGTTCTTAATGGAAGTAGAAATAAACTGGGATAATCTATGCAGAGCTGGATATCGGTGAATTCAGTGAGTGATGACTTTGATTCTTGGAGTGGTTGATGCAGCCTAGAGTTGTCTTTTGCTCTCATAATTGAGATGGTCTTTTTTTTCCTAGATGTGATTTTCGACCACGGAACATCATTTCCTTGCTTCAGTTTCCAGAAAGCAGCTGCTCACAGTGTTTTTCAGTGTTGACAGCAGTTACTCAGAGGAGTTGGTTGCATTGAAATCAGGCTGTGGTTTCCAAACATGCCAGCCATCAAAAACATTTTTTTTTTTTTTTAAATTTTGCTCTGGTTCACTTTGTGAGAGCTGAGGAAAAAACAAAAGCTATACTTGCAGCAGTAGCACAATGTGGCTGTAAGCTAAATGCATCAACATGCAAATGCAGATGGGTCTCATTAGACATCCTAATTTGTCATGTCAACATGCTAACATTTACTCATTTGCAGTAAAGATGCTTCCACTGTCTGGGGAAGATGTACAGTTTTAAATTCATCTACTCATGAATAAATGTTTAACATATTTAAGTTTGACATGGAAATTAAAATAGAGAGTGAAAACTATTTAACACTATATCTCATTCATGAAATAAATTAAAACAAACTATGATTGCTGTTATTCAATGTGGCACTTTAAGTTATTTGCATTTATCATCTGAGCAGTCCTCCCTATACATGCAGCAGGTGGAGGTTCTCATTTTCACTGAGGGGCTCGTGTTATATATACAGCTCTGCTCATAGCAACAGCAGATGACAACAAATCTAAATTTAAGTTGTGTCTAGAGGTGATTAAATGAAACAAACACAGCTGAAGGACTAAGTCATTAAGAGAGGTGAACAGAAAGTTCACTCCTTTTCTTCAGGTTAAAGTCATTAGGGCTGAGATTTGTGCCAACAAGAAACTGAATTTCAATTACATTGAATTTGGAAAGCATGATCTAAAATTAAATTTTAATGTCTTGAAAATGAATCTATTTTCTTTGAATTTGAGCTCAACAATGCCTCTTCACTGAATAGTGTGGTGTATATGAACAAGTAGACCACAAAGGAAGGAGACAAAAAACACACCAAAATATCAGTTTAGTGATCTTTAATTTATCCAAAAACAAGAAGAGGGCAAAAAGAGGCAGCAGCAGGCAGACTGGCAGGCGGGTAACAAGATGGCTGACAAGGCAGTAGGAAAAACACTGCAAAAAAAACAGACACAAAAAAGATGGTTAGCACAGCAAACCAAGGTTCAAGACTAAAGACTAGAAAGAGTCTTGTAACCAAAAAACCCCCCTGCAGAAATTCACAGTGAGTCACAGGGAAAGCAAAAACAGAATGGGACGGACTTATCTGGCAGAGTGGTGAAGTTTTGACCAGCGTTTTAGGCCATGTCCACATGTAGCCACATGTAGGGTATTTTCAAAAAACAAGTATACCCCTCCCCTGTTAGTTTTTAAAAACACTTTTGTCCACCTGCAACAGGCCAGTAGGTGTGGTTCAAAGCATGCCAAATCCATAATGGGCAGTGTTTTCCCTGCATAAAACCCATGCCAGCCAATCAGAATGAGCCCCCATGAATCAGCTGTGACACTTCAGAAACTTCGGACATGTCCACACGTAGCCGGGTATTTTGGAAAGCGCATATATTTTTATACGTTTACACCTGTCGTTCACACGAAACCGCAGTTTTACGTCACCGAAAACTATGTTTTCTAAAAACTGCGACCAAAGTGAAGATTTTGTAAAACTCTGATTTCATGGTTTTGTGTAGATGCCAGTAGAACAGAGTTTTCAGTTCTTAGACGTCACAGCTGAATGACGGGCTCATTCTGGTTGGCTGACACGGATTTTATGTTTGGAAAATACTGCCCATTATGGGTTTGGCAGCCGCACCCAACGGTGGATTTACCCGCTGCGTGTGGACGGAAGTATTTTTCAAAACGAACGAGGGGGGGAAATTTCTTTTTGAAAATACCGGGCTACGTGTGGACATGGCCTTAGTTTGCTGACGTCCAAATGAAACCATCAAATTTTAGTTTTTAAAAATCTTCACTTTGGCCGGAGTTTTCAGAAAACATTGTTTTTAGTAACATAAGCTGCGGTTTTGTGTGAACGACAGGCCTAAACATATAGAAATATCTCCGGTTTCCCCAATACCTGGCGCCGTGTGGACATGGCCTTATTGAAAAGGTTGATCATGGTTGATTGGAGACAGGTGTGTCTCAGCTGCTGCCTCAGAGGGGAGAGAGGGGGAAAACCTGCTGGCCACACCTCCTGCTTCAGAAAACTGAGATATGAGAGGGAGGGTAAGGGATAAAAAAGGAAGAAACAAGACAGGAAGAAGCAACTAAAAACCAAGACCATACAAATAGATAACATTATGGACATGCTACACTGAACTGAAATTGAATTGTAGAGCTAAATCTGAATTGTGCAGAAAAGTTAAGTTTTTGGTGGCACAAATCTTGGCCCATTTAGACCTGTTTGCCAAGGGAAACAAGGATCTGATACCTGTCTGCTGCAGGTAGTCCTTCAAGGTTTTCTTTTGACTTCTTCAGTTGGAATGTGTTTTGGTTTATCGAGCATTTATTTGTGCTGCAGAGTTCTTGATATCATATCAGTTCAGCAAAGACAAAGTAAAAAAAGTATTAAAATGACTTTATTCTTTCAAATGAAGGGAAAAAAAACAGCAATACAAAATGTAAAATGTTACAACAACCCCAAATTGAATAGCTGGTTGATTTCGTATCAAGATGCTGAGCCCAAAACATAACAACATTTTGCCAATCTTTTTCATTTATTACATTGTGATACATTATACATTATATATTTTCAATACCACTGAAAGAATGGGGGTTGTTTTTAAAAGTTTGGACCATTAGTTTATTAATCTATGTACAGTCTTTGGTATTTATGTATGATTGCTGTTGACCAAATCATTAAGAGTCTTCTGTTCTCTAAAAGTGCGGAAAGTGAGAAGATAACACAAAAATATCAGGAGGTCAAATAAGGAGACAAGAATATGTAAATGTCAGATTTCTCCAAAGGCTTTTTTGGAAAGACATATATAGATTCACTAGTGGTGCCACAAGAGGAGGAAAGGATTTACTGAAGTCATGCCTTTGGGACCATGATTGTCCACACAAATTTCCTGTTTTTTCCTGTGGTAATTTTTGAGAAACTTGAGTCTTGACCAGTGGTGTAAACTGATACTGCATGCACACTTCATCTAAATGAAATGTGAGCATCAAGCAGCTTTTGTCCGTCAGCTCTCATGATGTCTATTTAAAGTGTAATTGTCCGTGGTCAATGGACGTCAAAATGATGGAGTAATGCCACAGGAAGAGGGCTCCTTTAATCCAGCCTCACTCTCTTCTAGTTACACACACTGTGTGGACGAAGCGTCATGTAACCTGTCAGAAGCATTGACCTTTGGGGAGAGTACAGCTCTCTGTAGCTTTACATCTATTAATATTGATATTATATGACCTTACAGCTATCCTGTTGTCCCGAGTCACTCAGTGAACTTCCTCTCCCAGGGATGCTCCATTTTTCAGAGCAAATTTACCCCCGTGCACCTTCATTAGAGCCCTGAATAATTTATCCCTCCCAGATACAGCCCCTCCAGCGTTTTGCTGAGTAGACATAATGTAAAGCAGAGTTAAATAGGTTTGAATGGGTCTCTGTGTCAGACAGACAGAAATTGACGTCTGCTCCTCTCCTCTGTGAGCATGAGTTATTCATATGACATGGAAGAAAATGGATTATATCAAATGGACTGAGTGTGACCTCTGCGTAAATAGGAAGATATTGTATTTTCTATGACCTGCTGCCTCCAGGGTGCAGATGTACAAAGTTTTTCTTTGAAAAGGGAATTCATCACTGAAAATTATAGTGACACTAAATGTTTTTGAATCAAATATAATTTTTACTGATGTTATTGTGCTTTTTTAAAACTAAACCTATGGGTGACAGGTCACAAAAGACTGTCTTAGAGTCCTCATAACAAAAAAAATCTCTAATCGCAAGGTAAAAAAATCTGCCTAACAGTAGCTGAATATTAAGCTATGGTGAGACCAAGAAAGAGTTAGCTTGAAAATAGGAAACTGGAAAGATTCTGGATGTATTTAGATGGGGGAAAAAAAATCAAAATCAAAACCCACAGAGAAAAACTGATTGGTCAACTGATACCTCTGGTTGTCAAAATCGTTAGACTGAGCCCAGCTCAAAGAAGAAGTCACTGGTTGCAGATCATTAGGAAGATAAAAGTTTCTGCGAGATTTTTGATGGTTCAGATTTCCTTCCCTAGACGAGACCTTACAAATCTCTTTCAAACTGTTATTTTCTTCCTTTTCTCTCGTCTCAAGGCTGATTCTTTTCATCCGTCTCTAAGGTTAAGAGTTTGTCTCACCATCCCCTGCACTGCTGCAGCAGCTCTTGTACCCCCTCTGTCTTCTTTTCTCCTATCTCTTCCCCTCTCGAGGGGGCTCTGCTTCCAGCTCCAGGGTGTTTTACACAGAGGGCAGCAGAAACAGAAGCATCATGTCTGATACTGGTGAACATTTTTCTCCTTTGACGCTTCCCATCGTCCTCCGTGGCCGAGGAACCTTGTTAGATTGGTAAAAATAGAAACAGGCAATGATTTGAGAGAGGTGAGAGTCTGTGTTGATATGAAAGGCAAAGAGAGAGGTAGAGAGGAAACTGGCGTGTAATGAGGGAGAGGGAGCCTGGAAAATACATGTGCCTGCTGCAGGAGCCCTCAGAGTGGCCAAACTCAGACAGGTGCGTGGGTGAAGGAGACTGTATACTCGTGCTGTGCTTTGGCTGATTAGCTATGACCTCTGCTGGAAGGCTGCTACTTCCTGAATGCAGCTTGTATTTCACAAAGGTCCGTTTATCCATCCATCCATCCATTAGCTGTAACACTTTTCCCTTTAGGAGTGGCAGCAGGAATGGGGCCCATCTCAGCTGTCATTGGGTGGGAGGTTAGGTACACCCTGATCAGGTCACCACCAGCCTATCACAGGTCTAACATATAGAGACAGACAACCATCACACATATACTCACACCTACAGGCCTTTTAGAGTGACCATTCAACCTGATGAGCATGTTTTTAGATGGTGGGAAGCCAGGAAGAGAGCCCACGCATGCAGGATGAGAACATGTCAACTCCACACAAAGAGGCAGCGGTCCAGGCCGTGATTCAAACCAGAAACCTTCCAGCTGTAAGGCAACAGCACAAACCACTGCATCATTGTGTAGTTGCCCTTAATAAGAAATTAGCAAAAACTATAATGAAACCTTTTTAGACATAACTTATCTAAACAGATTATAATGCAGGTCATAAAACATTAAAGCTGCATTATGAAAAACAGAGACAGAGAAGAGAGCAAATAAGAACAGTATCAGACAAGAAATAAAAGAGGAAAAGCTAGAAAATAATGTTGAAGAAAAGCTGAAAAGAAGCACCCTTTAAGAAGACAAGAAAAACATGGTAGTCTGTATATCAAATAAACATAGTATTTGTGATGTCATCCACCTGTTTCTGATACAGTTTTTTGAAGCAAATGGTTGGCAGAGCAAAAGCAGGCTCTGAGGCTCCTTAGCAACAGCTACAGGGTTGCCCACTCGTCAGTCCAAAAGATGTGCCTCTGATTGGGTAAACAGGAAATCTCAATATCTTATAAACCACTGGTTTAAAATAAAATTAGCCTCCCGTACTGTGTACGGAGATGTTTAAGGCTATGAATCTGTTTATTAATGCTGTGAAAGTTGGCTTTTCTGGCCTGATGCACATGCAGTTTCTGGTCAGTTTTTAGCACTTGGCTTCAGACTTTAAGGCCATGTCCACACATAGCCGGTTATTTTCAAAACCGAGTATCCCCCCCCTCGTTCGTTTAAAAAATGCTTCCTCCACATGCAGCAAGTAAATCTGCCAGTGAGTGCGACTCGATGCATGCCAAACCCATAACGGGAAGTGTTTTCCAGACGTAAAACCCATGCCAGCTAATCAGAATGAGCCCCCATTATTTAGCTGCGACATTTAAGAACCAAAAACTCTGTTTGCCGGCGTCCACACAAAACCATGACACTGGAGTTTTTCAAAATCTTCACTTTCTTCACTTTATAATATATGAGGTTTCCCAACTATCTGGCTACGTCTGGACATGCCCTCAGACTGGAGCTTGCCACTTGTGCTCCACCCACCTAGCTCTCCAATGTGTAGCTGAGTACTTTATTAATTACGTTCCCTCCTCACCATTGTTGCAACAACTGTTAGGTAACAATCAAACGATTTCAGGGTAAAGCCTGTGAGCTGTAGCTAGCTAAAGAGCTTGTAGGGTTTGAGGTACGGGGCAAAACTGCAGCCCCCTGAGTGCTTCACAGCTTATTTGGCTGTGACATTCTTAGATAAAGCAGACAACACAAAGAAACGGTACAACAGTATATGAAAAATTAAAATGTGCAGGTAAGTGACGATCAACTGTACGGCCTACCTCACAGCACTACCATGGGCTGGCAGGAAATTGTTCCTTGGTTTATGACTTCAGGTACCTGACAGCATGGCCAACAAACAACTCTGGTACAAAGTAACATTTCCTCTGGTAACCATGTGTCAGGCTGTAAACATGTTTACTCATGCAGTGAAAGGTTGACTTTTTTTTGGCCTGGTGTGTATTTAGTCGTCAGTCTCTCTGCAGCCAGCTTCTTGTGAAATATTGAAGAACTGCAGTTTTAACACGTCTGTGTGGGCTTTATTTCTCACAGACAGAGCTTGCAGCCTGGTTAAAATGTTGAAATAACTTAATGTTGAAAGCCTTTGATAGAAGCATGTCTTCAGAGATGCTTTTAAACAAAACACTGGGGTAGCTTGTTGGAGTTCCTCTGGCAGGAACAAGGGCATCAGTTTGTTGATGCCTTTGTAGCAAAAGTGACTTATGTGAAGAGCTGGGGACGATGACTGTGACTGGTTTTACTTTGGGTAAGACTACTCTAAAATGCATCTGGGTAGTAGGATTATTTCATGTATTAACAGGGGAAAAGGCACCAAGTCGGATCTCTCTTGAAACTTGGTACGGACACAAATCTACAGCAGCAGCACTACCTTTTTTTTCCTCTCTTTTTTAACCTCGCTGGGTCTCTTTGCAACTCTTGGTAGCATGCGTTACACATGAAGGATTTGGGGAAGACACATCCCAGCAGCTCAGCCAAAAGTGAGACAAACTTTTAACCTTGGAGATGGATGAGAAAGCATATACAGCTGAATAACAGCTAAGTATGGATAGAAAATGTGTGGAATGGTAGAATGGTAGATGAAACAGTGTTTTGAAACAATGGTAGAAAAACAGTGTTTGAATTGGGTTATCAAGGAAGGTTACCAACTGTGGGTTTTGGAAGTTTGATAATTACAAGAATACTTTTTTTCTATTTTTCTCAGCAATTTAGGACCGATGAGTGACTGCCTGAGCTGCTGTCACCATAACATTTTGACTATCCATATTTATATTGTTAAGGGTTGAGGAAATTTCAAGAAGCTTGACCACTAGAAAACTCAGAAGACTCAGGTGGCTTAAGTGGAAATCTTTTACATCCATTGGTGGAGGAGTGACAAACAACATACTTGGATGGTTACTGTTATGCAAAGTCACTTTTGACAGACGACTCTGAGTGTTGAGTTTTTATCTTTTCTGAAGTTTCTATAGCAGCGTTTCCACCGAGCAGTCCGGTTTGGTTCATATTGGTACAGGGAGCATTTTTGTGGCGTTTCCACTGACTTCTCCCGGGACCAATCCCCAAATAACCAAGACGAGCCGCCCCACTTTTTTTTGGGACCCTTTCGTATGGGTGCCAGACTGAACCGATCCGCTCTCGGAAGGTGAAGCTACAACACTGCAGACCGTTGATTGGTCAAAAGAATCGTTTCCTACAGTGCGACAGTGGCTGCATTTCTCCTGGCGGAACATAGACTTCTCTGAAACAAAGCTTGATTGCACTTTGTATTGAACAGCTACATGCCAATCACAGAGAGGACGAAATGCTGGATGTCTTCCATCATAGCTCTTTGTTTACTGTGTCGTGTTTATCTTCTTCATTGGATTTATTAGTGGGGTACAATGTGTTACACTGTTATGGCGTCACACTACATGCGGCTGTCAGCATCCAGCTTACACGCCACCTACCACGTGTGGGCACGGTCGGCTGTGGAAATGCGAACAAGACCAAGCTTAACCGTGCCAACCTGCTCCAAACCGTACTGATCTGAACCTGACTGCTTGGTGGAAATGGGGCTTAAGTCTATCCAATAGGCCGATAGGTTCAGCTAAGAATGTCAATGTAAGCATTCCCCTTGGTCTCAACTGTTCATGGGGGCAGGAACATGTGTATCTGATCCATTTCAGACTGGAGCCACACTGTCCCTGTAACAGATAACAGATAACTCTAAGGCCAAATACAAGTTTGTTTTTATTTCTCTAGCTCTTCAATAAGTAGAAACACAAAACAGTATAAAATTTACACCACATTAAGTTTTTTTTTAAGATACACTTCAAGATACTTTTGTAAAGAGGAGAGAACAGTCAAACACATTTTCAGCTTTACAGTGAATCTCAAAGCACCAAGGGTCAAACTTATCTGATATTTTTTGCAGAGGTAGTCGTGCACTGCAGAGAAAGCTCTGCTGAAACCAGCATTAAAGCACTAATAGTTTCCACCCAGCTCGTCCTCAATCAATAAGATACCAGTGTAAGTGTTTGCTCTCAAATGAATTTGGAATTCATATTGTTTTGTTCCTCCTCTTCCCCCTCAAGACTCTGCTGCTGCCATGCCGCGCTGCTCGAGCTGGTGGTTAACTTTTTCCGCCCCATAATGGAACAGAGTGGACTGCTTATCGATTTGTTTGTCTAGATACAAGCCAGTGCGCGCTCTCAGCGGAGCAGCACTGCTACATTTTTCTGTTCAGCGCCGTGGCCTGTGGCGCTGATGCTTCAAATAAGGGCACGGCAGGAGGGGGAGGAAAAATAGGCCACATGTCAACTAATGACAAACATTGTACATTTTCAACCAATTTGTTTTCTTTATGTGCTTGATGAGGTCAGTGATGAATCTCATCTATATGAAGTGGCCCTCGTGCTGACATCGTGCAATAAGTCTGTGGCACAGAGCTCTGTGTGCATAAGGTTAGTCTTCCTATTTTGAGCATTGTGATAAATGAGACCCATTATAGATGATGCATGTGATTTCGGCATCATGTGAGCTGCCCCTGTACAGCTGACCCCACAGATGTTTGTTTTTTCCAGCCCTTACTTTCTCTCTCCCTGTTTCCTCTGAGTTTTAAACTCTGGAAGAAGAAGCTGAGTTCAATTGATGTCCTTCTGACTCCGCTCGAACAAGGGGGCAAAGGTCAATAATGGGATACTTGTACTTGCTTTTTAGCCACAGGTGGGCTTGTGCATGCACTCGAAGAATGATGTGTGTGTGAGTGTGTGGGTAAGAGCAGTGGTTTTGGAGGCTTTCATCTCTGCACTGCTGTAAGGCTAATACAGCAAATGGCACAGACTGACCAGCTGCTTGAAGTGCTGTTAAACTGGCAGAAATCCTCCAGAGCCACCGCTGGCTGTCTGCCGCTCTCCCCGCCGCTCTCTTTATCTCCCTCTTTACTATCTCTATGCTACTGTCATTCTGCTATCTTGTTCCTCGTTCTGTCACTCAATTACGCCAGCCTGTCTCTCATTTTATCTCAGTCTTTTTATTTCAATATAAAAATTTGACTCACCTCCTGTCACAGCTAAAATATCCGCCTTGTTCCTGAGCCGGCACGTTAGATGGTTGTCTACATTCCTGGCAGTTGTCTCCCCAAAGCCTTCCTTATCTGAGCCCATGCTACTGGCACAGTCATAATTGTCTTGACGGTTACACAGTGAGGGAGGCCTACCAGTCAGTGGGTGCAGGCAGACCTTACCCTCTCACAGATTCAGTGCTGTCAAGGTCCTTCTGTCCTTAGCCCACAGCCTCTGGACATGGCTGGTCCTGTTGTCCGAGTAGATTAGCATAAGACAGAGACAGCAAAAGAGTGTTCAGACAGTATCACACATGTGAATGCTGCAGACAGATGCACATACACACGTCAATGCTGCAAATCCAACTTTTTATGTCTCGATACCAATACTGATACCTGGGTTTTGGGTATCGACCGATACCAGTACTGATTTGATACCAGTGTTAAATAATAACCTGCATGTCCTACTGTGAGAAAGACAGGGAATGTTTTGAGTAAAAGACAAAAATTGTGTCATTGTGTATTTATTAAAACTTTAAGTGTTTAAATGTTAAACAGCAGTTTGGTTAAAACAGTGCTTCAGAACTTACAGAAATGACTATTTGATTATACATTTTTATACACTGTATACTAAATCACAGTTTAGCCTTGGTGTCAAGTTCGGACTGATCCTTTCCCACTGATACCTGATCCAGCTTTGAGGTGCTGTATCGGGGTCAATGCCCGATATCAGGATCAGATCGGTGCAACTCTACTGCAGATAAACACATGTGCATGCTGAGATGATTGTTGACATTTTGACCGGTTAAACCAAAGCTGTGTTTTGAGTTGGAATATGGTTATTTGATGAGTCAGTCCAGATAAGCATCTCTCGCCTTGGCAAATGACTCCCTCATTAATTTGACAGTCAGTCTATTTCTGGTCAGCTGTCTGCAGCTTTTTGGACCAGAAAATGAGCTCATAATTTTATTATCTTTTCAATCCGATAACTGAGGAACAATTTTCAGTTGCTGCATTTGCAAACATAAACAAACAACAGCTGTGTTGTTTCTACTGTTGGAGTCTGCTCGGTTTATAAATGAAGTCGAGCTGCGACACAGACGTTAGAACGTTGTGCATCGAATCACGCCCAAAGGAAATGGCATCTTAATGTTAGAAGGATCTTTAATGATAGCTGAACAAAAACAGATCACTTCTGTAACTACACAAGCCAAACAAAACAATTGCAGAGAGAGCGACTGCAGCATCCAAGCAGAGTGGATTAAAAGATTCTGCTGCCACATGCAATATTCAAGAAGCCTACCATCAAAATGTCATGAAGTGCTGTACTGTGACTGTCAAAGTTTGAAAATCCTGACATGATTGAAAACAGATGCACAGAACCCTGTTATCCAAAGACAAATCTAGTCTTAAATATACATACCTGATCAATCCAAATTTTTTTTTTTCTTCCAAGAAGTAAATCTGGAAATATATAGGGTCTGGACTTCTGAATGCCAATGTGACTTTACCATGGTGGACCTGTGGCTCTACTTGTCTGTAACGTGAGTGTAATCCTCATGACTGAGGCCAACCCTCACTCAAAGCCAAGGTGCCATAAGGGATTGTAAGACTGAGGCACATGGTGATCATCATGAAATGAGTGACTCAGAAGTAACACAAATTATTCACCAACAGAGGTGCAGTCATAATTTTAAGATAAATGGTCATCATTGCAGCATGGTAGTGTGAGGACTGTTGATTTTGCTTTGGTTACAGTGACACCTTTTTCCAGAAACTGGTAGTGTTCATCTGGTATGTGGACCAATACCCACTACCAAAAGATGTGACCCTAACCAAGGTGTGTGTTTGTTTTGAAGTGAGTGAATGGAGAGCATATCTTTTTAACACTATTTTTCTTTGTTCAAAACAACTTTTCACAGGATGCAAAGTGACAAAATAAGGTATCTATTACAGTTTCACTTGATTGTAAACACAATTTTTCTGAAAGCATGCCTTATACTCCCAGAACTCTACACACAAATGAAAACACACACACACACACACACACACACACACACACACACACACACACACACACACACACACACACACACACACACACACACACACACACACACACACACACACAATGAGCAAAACCCCTCAATTCTCCTGCAAAATGAAACTTAACATTCAGAACAAAGTTACAACTCTACCTCATAAGATCGTGCACTGTTCCAGTAAGTGCTAAGTGTCTTCTGCCAAACTGCAAGGAGAGCAGTAAAATTTAATCTATTTATCAATTATTTGAATGGATGTGTTTGA